>NC_058135.1:101481073-101490604 GCF_016433145.1 Gracilinanus agilis
GGAGCTTTGCAATTTCCTGATGGAAAGTTAGACTTCTTTCATTCCCTATTTCATTCCATGCCTGGCTCAGCCATTTAGATTTTATGTTCCAGATATAAATACTATCAGAAAAGCTGTACATATTTCCTATTAAAATACATATGAGAATTTGTGCAGGTCAGACATGGCTAGAAAATTTTAAAAAAATACTACTGTGGGCTCTGTAACACTCAGTCATTAAGCCAAGGACCTATCTAGTTAAGCTCAATAAGTCTTATTCATCCAGTTGGTCACAAAGTGATGAATGCTTTAAGCACTGCAATTCTTAAAGACAAATTCCTAAGTTGTTCAAGAGACTAGTTATGAGAAGAAGAAAAATTGTAAAATTTGAATGATGAAGATTATCCCTATACTGAGAAAATCATATTCTTGAAATACTTGAAAGCATCATATATATATATATATATGTATATATATATATATACAAGTATATATATATATATATATATATACACACACATAGTAGATTATGGATATGTGTATGGAGAGAGAGAGAGACAGATAGACAGAGAGATTGAAAACACTCTGAGGAGTCATGGAATACTTCAATTTTGAAAGAACTGAAGTTAAAATTTTACTCAGATGGCAATGGAAAAAAACAATTTAAGTATCTGGTGGGTAGGTGTCTGATGATGATGTAACATATATCAAATATAACAAATAAGAAACTCTGATGATGGATGTAATCATAGAAATGGTTAAAAAGAAAAATGAGTTTGTCATTTATCAAAACTGAGAAATAACTGTTGGTGAGCCTGTGTGCTCAAATATACTTATATTGTCAAGAGAAGGGGAGGAAGGTCCCCAGCACATTGGGTAGACCCTCTGTGGTGAAGGTATAATAGGATATGGACAAGAGTTGTACAAGATGGGCAATCTTGGACAGCATTGCAGGAGGCTTCATTAATAGCTCTAGATCTAAAATCATCACAAGAGTCCACACCACTTATTTTTAATGATTTGGCATTTGGTTGCTCTATATTATATTTCATTTTGCTCATGCCCTTCAGGTACAGGAGTCAATCAGGTATAGGATCAGATTTAATTTAAGACAGTCAGCAAAAATTATGTATGCTCACACTAGCAGGTCTAAGGTACAGCTACTTTATCCACAAATGGACACTTGCTTCCAAATCTGATTGTGACCAGCAGTACAATGGATAGCAGTTTACTTACTTTCTTTGCAATATTGCCTCACACTTGCTTGACATTGAAATACTATGTTCCTCAACATTCCATCATTATCTCCTTAGAACAGATGGAACAGAATACTGCATGGATAGTGACTGATAAGGATTTTGATGGTATAGGTATGAATGGAATGTGTGAATTTGGAGAATTAAAATGCTATCACATGGACTTTATGTATAGTAATCCTTTTTCATGACAAAGAGAAATATAAATATTCTTAACTCCAGTCTTTACATGATAAGAAAAAAAAAACCTATTTTTATTGTGTGTCCCACAGACTCATTCACCTTTTGTCAAAAAGACCAGATTCACTATTTCTTTACTCTCTAAAGCTGTTTTTAATGACTTTTCTAAAATAACACATAATTTAAAAATGAAATTTGCCAAAATTGCCAGACAAATGAAAAGAACAGCCCTATAAAAGGTTTTAGTCAGATTTTCTATTTCTAACTTTGTGAATCATATATAATATTATTCCTGAAAACAGGTACATCAAGTGTAAGAAGTATTAAGTTGTGTTTTTTTTTCCTCCAAGGGATGTTCTTAGTAAGTTGGAAAAACATATATACTAATAAACAGGATTAACAAAGAAAGGGTTTGGATATATAGCTGAAGGCCCATGGAGACACAGAGAGAAAGGCTTATTAATGGGGATAAAGTGAAATGTGGGAATCCAGAACACAGATTGCTGATTAATTTAGACAATGAATTTAAGTTGTGCTCCCATGTGAAATGAGTGATTTAGGTCAAGATGTTTGAAATGCTCTTGAGATGGTCCAGAATGGAGATTCTAAGGTTGGGGGAAGGTGGAGATAGAGGAAAAGATAAGCCCAGGATATGTCAAAGAAGCTCCCTGGCTCTAAAGTGAGACTATGAATATTTAATAAAAAACAATTTAGGAGAAGATTAGACTCTGAATATTCCTAAGGAAGACCCAAAACAGTACAGAAACCTGGGAGCCAGATATCAGTTTTCTAAACAATATAGTAGTTCTATTACCTTTAATCCATTTTTCACACTTCTTCTTACAATATTAATATTCTTTGCAGTTGTAGTTCTTGAGAGCAAATACTTAAAATAAAGCAATTATCTGTATTTAGTTTAATATTGCTCCCCTCTTATTCTGCCCCTCCAACTTTATTTCCATATTTAGAATCTACATTTTGTTAGATGCCTACTATTTGCAAAGCATTATGCTAAGTGTTGGGTATACAAGCACACAAATTAAATAGTTCTTGGGGAGAGGGGAAATGGAAGCTACAATCTGTATACAAATAGGTAAATAAAAAAATATTTTCAAATAAATAATAGAATCCTAACAACTGATAAGTGGGGGGAATGGAAAAAAAGACCTCAGGTGGGAAGTTACAAGTAAGCTAGAGAGCACCAAGATGGGAAGAGGCAGAAATGAAGACCATTTGATACTCTTAGGCTGATAGAAGGCTGTCCAGTATAAATGCTGTGTTCTCAGGCTACATTTAAGAACCATTGTTTGGGCAGCTATGTTGCTCAGTGGATAGAGAGCCAGGTCTAGAGATGGGAGGAGGTCCTGGGTTCAAATCTAGCCTCAGTCACTCCTTAGCTGTGTGACCCTAGGGCAAGTGAGTTAGGTCCAATTGTCTACCCTTACAGCATTTCTGCCTCAGAACCAATAGCATTGATTCTAAAATAGAAGGTAAAGGATTAAAAAGAAGAAGAAGAGGAGAAAGGAGAAGGATGAAGAAGAGAATGAAGAGGAGAGGATGCATGGTAGTGAAAATCTAGATGGATTGAAATTTTGTCTAGCTTTAATTTTATTATTTCCTGATGTACTTTGCTTCTTATGCATAGCTTTTGCATTTGGTTGTAGATGTTAACCCCATGGATTTTATTTCTGACTTTGTACTTCTGTGAACTACTGGTTTTCTATTGATAATTATTCCTCCTTTGTTGAATATGATATAGGAGAGATAGAAAAGCCTTGATTTTGCTACATTTATCCACAAGAAAAATAAAATTTTCACTAACTACCTCAAAAAGTTATCATGAGGAAAGTTCTTTACAAATTCAAAAATTCTCTATAAGTGTGTTATTATATATAAAAAGTTTTTGATAATGATACAATGACAATTATAAAGATAACATTTAGATAGTGCTTGCTATGTGCTAGGCCCTGTGCAAACTGCTTTAAAATGTCATTTGATTTAACTAGGAGGTAGTTGATATTTTTATACCCATTTTCCAGACAAGCAAGTTAAGGGACTTGCCCAGAGATACATAGCAGTGATGGTCAGAGGTGGAATTTGAACTTAGCACAATGAGTGACATATAGTAGGTGCTTAATAATTTTTTCTTTGTCTTTTCTATGCAAGTCAGTATCTTTCCTATAATTTCTAGCCTTAAAGCAGTTTTGGTCCCTCCACACCATTAAACATTATTAAGTATGCTTAAATAACTTTTATTTGTTTGGGGGAAAGAGAAGAAAATAAACATTTATATATTATATGCCAGATATTGTGCTAAGTTGTTTATACAAATTCTATCTCGATGATCTGCACAACATCCCTGGAACATAGATGTTATTATTATCCCAATTTTACAACTGAGGAACCTGAAGAAAACAGAAATTATGTGACTTCCTAGCATCACT
Organism: Gracilinanus agilis; assembly: GCF_016433145.1. NCBI lineage: Eukaryota > Metazoa > Chordata > Mammalia > Didelphimorphia > Didelphidae > Gracilinanus > Gracilinanus agilis. The sequence goes on from NC_058135.1 coordinate 101,484,933, forward strand.
TAGTTAGGAAGTGTGAGGCCAGATTTGAATGAAATATACCTGACCCCAGGCTCAGAATTTCATTCTCTACACTAACAGCTGCCTCAAGTAGTATATATATGAAATTAAAATTGATAAATATTTTTAAAGTTTTTACATATTCATTGCAAGTTAACATAAATAGTTAATGAAATAGCTATTTTTAACAAAATTTGGGAGAAGAGTAACATTGTTTTACATATTTGACAACTCCTTTTAATCTTTGACTTAATAGTTGTCAGCTGGATTCTCACATCAGCTTCTTCAGACTTTTCTGATAAGTTCTTTTTGTTGAAGTATATGAAGAAAAGTTGGCCTCACATATTCATGTAACAGAAAAAGGAAGAAGCACTTTATAGGCAAATAATTTCTTAGTATGTTATGAATATAAAAAATATGTTTGACTTTTTGGAACCCTTGAAAGGGTCCTGGAGACCTCCAAAGATACTCAGATCATACTTTAAGTGAGAACTACTATCTTAGAAAGTTACATAGAAGAGTCAAATTCCTGGAGGCCACATACCCAAGTGAAGTTCCTAAATTAAAATGCAATTGAGAAATGATTAATAGAATAAATAAAAATACAATAAAATAGAGATGATGTTAATTTGCAGTTTTCTTAATCAATATGCTGCACAGACACTAAGAATTTTAATTGATTTGCCCAAGATCATATAGTCACTATAAGTGAAAGACAGGGCTGGAACTCAAGTTTTCTTATCTGTGAGACCAATTATATATTCTTTATGTTGTACTGCCAACAACAACCATAAAATATGTATCTAGTCTTTTATGCTCTCCACCCCCTTTAGATGTGAATATTTTCTTGAACAGTACTTTTAAGGCTTCAGAAAAATATATTTTTACCAACCCTTAGTACTTATAATTGATCTCCTGGCCAAGTTTATGCCATGGTCTAAAAATGTGATTCCCTTTTTCAAACCTTATTTTAAAAACCAACTGTTCATTTTTTTTAATCTACTTTATTTTTTTGAAGCCTCTATCTTAAAATTCCTAAAGCAATTTGATTTGTTAGGTCTTCTAGAATAAGATTTTTGTTTATGATATAATAATTCCTAGCATTGCTTTTCCAGGCAGTGGCCAAGTTGATTTCAGGTTTTAACAAATCCCAGAAGGCTTTACAAATCACAAATACATGCTTTGAGAAGACTGCAGATTTCTCTATTGTTTAACTTGCTACTGTTAACTTGTTCCCTCTTGGCAGAGAGTAATGAAGCAACCTTCCCTTTCTTTTCTCCCTCTGATCACTATTTGATAATATCTTTCCCATTAGCCAATTAGCACCTGTGGATTGACCCAGTTATTAATTGGAGCATGAGAAGCTGTTTTGTCTTCCATGGTCAGTTTCCACCCTTTTGGAGAATAGCTTTATACCTATTATGGGACTTAAGTTGTGCACCGGTCTTGTTTTTGTTTTTTTCTTTTTGTCACACTCTTGTCTCCTTTAATGTACTGTCATAGGTAGACAATCCTCTATGCCTCTTCAGATTTTTTTTCTCCGTTTTCTCTGGAGTAGCTATATGTCTTATGTTTTTCCAAAGAACATTTCATTCTTTGTGATCACCCAGAGAACAGGGAAATATTCTTCTAACCTTTCCATTTATTTCTCCAAGGGAAATTAATTTGTAATTGCTTCATAGTTAGCTATTACTTCATAGTTAGCTAACAGGACCAGAAACTTAGGCCCCTCATTGCAAATTTCTGAAAATATCTTCACCCACTATATACTTAATAGAAGAAAAATACTCAGCCCTTCCTCTTTGTAGCTTTTCTGGTCAATTCTTCATGAATGAACTGGTTCCCATCTTCTCTTGCGATTTGATAGCGGATTTTTCGGTTGCTTTTAGCAATTCGTAAGCTCCTGACACTCTCCAGTGAAAAGAGAAGTTGCCCTCAGAGGTTATCTGCATGAAGATCTTAAATAAATGTTGTTACTCAAACATTAATTTGTCTTTTATGTTTGTATTTTTCTTGGTGTATAGACCCATAGTCTGAGGGTTTGGGAAATAAATGGTACAGGTCTTTTGTACAACACTAAAATCTAGTAAAGACTACTGAATGAAAACCCTTAAACAAAAAGAATCAAGGTTACTTTGGGGTTATAAGTAGTCATTTATATAATAAAATTTGAAGACAACTTTAAAAATTCCCCTATCCCAAGTTACTTCTTCATAGACCTCACCAAAAAAACTCATTCCTTTAAAGCAGCAGGGTCAAAACTGAAATAGAAATAGGCCAATAAATTGTACATAAGGATTCTTTTGGGTGCATACTGACTTAGAAAACAGCATATAGATATTATCTCTATTTTATTGTATTTTTATTTATTTCTAAAATATTTTTCAATTACATTTATTCTAATTCAGTTGGCATTTGTTTTGGGGGATTCAAATCCTCATCTATAGAATGATGATATTGGACCATGTGATCTCTGAGACCTCCATCAGGTTTAAAATGTCATAATTCTATGATCACTCCCAGTTCCAGTATATAATCTTTCCACTGAGTACTTTTGTTTTCTTTCTCTGTAAGCCTTTTGGCAATACAAAGCTCTTTAGTCAAGAGCTGGTATGCATATTGTTGCCTCTTATCCTGATGACTGAATAATTATTCTGTCATTATTCTCCTCCTTCTTACTGTATGACCCAGAAGCTAACCAAGGTATTCCCCAACTGATTTAGTGTTGTATATATCAGATGTGTGACTTAAAATTCACTACAAAAGAAGAGAAAGCCTCATGGCACACTTACTTTACTCTCATCTTTATGTTTCACAATACTTCTTTGATCCTAAAACTACTTCAATTGTTTTAAATTTCTTATCACAAATTTTCATGTGTTCAAAGGACATCATTTTGAGTCTCTGCCTCTGAGAGGTTGTCTAAAGGGGAAAGTACTCCTTTAGGAGAATCACTCATCCCCCTGAGCAAAAGTTGGACAACAAACACACAGCCCAGTGAGCACACATGGTTGACTTGCTTTGTTTGACATAAATATTGGAATACTCCACTGGGAAAGCAGATTTCATGCTTACCATATGGTCATTTCCATACTATTTATGTGTGCGAGTCTTCACATAAGTCCCCTAAAGAGATTCTTAATTGTACCTAGAAAAGATATTGTGAGGCCCACAGAAATTGTTGATTCCCCATGAGTGATTCTTTCCAAAACCAGGGTAGATTCCTTGTTTAAACTGAGGAGATGGAAATTGTTTAAGTTGCTAGCAAAAAAGTAAAGTGAAAAATTCCTTTATATTCCTTCTTCACCAATTTGCTTTTAGTAGATGATATCTTTTCATACCACTCATCCTTTTCAGTAGCAATATTCAACCCTTGATCTTAGCTTTTCTTAAGGTACATTATTTCACCAAGATTCAAGATTTGAAGAGAAGGGAAAACAGTTTACATTTACAGGAAACTGCATCAACTAGTTATCATTCTTCGATATTCTAAATGAAATTTACTGGGGAAACACAATCAATCTGTTTAAATTAGGATCTGGACAGTTCTATCAGGGCTGCTGAATGACCTAAGGGGTTGCCCATCACTGGTACTTGCAATGTTTTATATTGAAAAAGACCAAAAGGGAGGTGATGTCCTTAATAACATTCATATTTTAAGTAAGCAGACTCCAGGCAATCCTGAATACAATATCAAGAATAAGGTGAATTCAGAAACTAAGAAAAATTTACCAATTCTTCCAAAGTTTTCTTGTTTGTTTATTTTTGGTTTTTTATTTATTTTTTGATTGATAGAAAGGTATAGGGAGCAGATCTGCAGTTTCTTAAGTATAGGGTGCTACTGGCTGAGGAAATTCCATTTACAAATGTAGATTATCAATTTATAAAGGATTTATAGTCTTGGAGGATGCCAAGCATGCTGAAAGGATGGGTGATGAGTACATGGTCAACAAATACATAACTTGAAATCTGAAGCTCCTGCTTCTCAGGCTACCTTTACATCCATTCCTATAAAATGCTCCTCAACTGATACATATCATAGCAAAATCTAAAGATAATAATAAAACAGACATATTGGATTAATAATCAAAGACCTCATAATCTAGTTCGTTGGTTCGGAAACTGTGATCTACAAAATAAAAACCATTTTTCAAATAATATTTTTTGTTTCTAATATGATAAATATCAATAGACATGACCCATATATACAGTAACTTTTGGTGGTGTTCAATACTATTCAAAAGCATAAAGGGATTCTGAGACCAAACAGTTGAGCACTTAATCTGATAGCTAGTATAATTAATCTTCGAGTTGATATCTAATGACAAATTAGGTTACACATTGTTTTGTGGGATGCTATATTGGCAAAACAAAAAAAAAGTTAAAAAAACCACCTTCATGACTTTTCTATAACATGAATTTGGTTTATTGTGGAGCAAACCATATTCTCTGGATACATCATCATCATTAGTGTAGGATTAGTGCAATTGATATTTATATGGTACTTTGAGGTTTGTAAAGTGCTTTCATGCATTACTCATTAGATCCTCATAATAATTACTTTTCATTTAACTGAATGTGACTTGTCTAAGGTTTATAGGTCTAGTGTGGAATTCAATTCCAAATTTGCCTGACTACAAATATGGTGCCGCTATCTTACAACTCTAATAATAGCTAACATTTATATACCACTGTATGTTTTGTAAAATGCTTCAGAAATATGATCTTGATTTTATCTTTAAAGTAACCCTAGAAGATAGTATTACTAAAAGCCTCATTTTCCAAGTGAGGAAATTGAAACAAGTAGAAGAAGTTACATGACTTATCCAGAGACACAGAGCTACAAAGTGTCTATGATAGGATTGGCCATAGGATTCCCAATAATATTTTTAACTGTATTCATGAAGCTACTTAATCACCTTAATGGTATATCCTCTCAACAAGCATTAAAAAAAAGATTTTACATTGTGGAATGTTAAATCTAGAAGGAAATTTATGAATATATCTCTCATAAACTCTTCATTTTCATAGGTCATTCAATTACTACCCAGAGAAGCTAAGTGTCCCATGGCCATATTCTTGCTAGGTAACAGAACTGAAATGAAAACTCTAGATTTCCTGACTGTTAGTCCAGAATGCTTTTCACCTGAACTTTCATACTTCTTCCATTGTACTTTTTTGCTTGGTGGCTAAAAGATTCCAAATTTTGTTTAGTTTGCCTAGAATTAGGAACTGAGCTGGTTCTCCTTTGTTAATTGTTGTTGATAGATCATCTGAAAAGAGTACTGCTGGAACATACATTTTTTTTCAAAGAAAAGTTATTTTATTAGGTAGGGCATTCAGGACCCCATCGTCAAATGCTGCTATTCATAGTCCACAACAAGCAGATTGGGGTGGCAAGACACCTGTTATGAGTAAGATTAGATTAGCTCGTTATTAGGTATTGATTATATATTGATTAGGAAGTACCTAGCAGGAAGGAGCTGGAGCTGGGAATTCCAGGTTGGAATGAAGGAGGAGGAAGTCTATCTGTGCTGTGTGTGGACTCCATTAGTGGTAGGCAAAAACTGTTGCCAGCCTGGGAGAACTCAGAGCAAAGGACACCTTGCATCCTGTTTTCCCCTGGGATCCTGTGTGGTGTGGCATTTAAGGAAAGAACAAGAGAAGAGGACAGT
>NC_058135.1:101493245-101538553 GCF_016433145.1 Gracilinanus agilis
CTGTTATGAGTAAGATTAGATTAGCTAGTTATTAGGTATTGATTATATATTGATTAGGAAGTACCTAGCAGGAAGGAGCTGGAGTTGGGAATTCCAGGTTGGAATGAAGGAGGAGGAAGTCTATCTGTGCTGTGTGTGGACTCCATTAGTGGTAGGCAAAAATAGTTGATTTTTAATATCCCTGGTGACCCCATTACTTATATTATCTTACACACCAGAATTCTCAGATTCCCTTTTTTGAGACTGCTTAGCAGGCATTAAATCGAGGTGAAGGAGATTAGTAGAAAACAAGGTCTTTTCCTCTATACTATGGATACATTCTGGAAAATTAGGATGTAAATTGATATTAAATTTTGTTAAAGTGAGTCTTTTTTGAATGTGCTAAGGGAGCTTTCTTTGTGGTATCTATAATTTGCTAAGGGACGAGAGTATTTTATCTACACCTTGAGATGGACTCCTATAGAACTTTTACAGGACATTAAAAATAGCAGAGTTTTGAGAAAACTTCCCTCAACTTTCCTCTTCTCTTGCTTATTTACAGCTTACTATTTATTTTCCCAAAATGGGCTGTGGGGCAAGATACCAGACTTGCACAGTTTGCATTCATAACTACTGATGTAAATACTACTGACATGCACAAATGCACATTAGTATAGCAGCAATGTAACATCTCTTCACTGGGAATGTTTAGGGCCCCTGTGACTATGTAAATCAACTCATGGATGGAGATACCTCTTTAGCCTAAAAGGAGCATTTATTTTTCATGACTGGCCTTGTTCTACTATGTCCCTTGTAAAGGGTTCAATTTCTTAGCCAACTTTTAAAGCAGGCTCCAGAAGCCATGGTTTTCTTTTTAATGAGTTGCATTTTGGTCTGATATATAGAGACATAGTACTTGGAGTAAGGAAAGTTGGTTTTGAGGTCTGTCTCAGACACTTAACTAAGTTGGGTAATCTTTGGAAAATCACTTGACCATTTCTTCATCTGTGCAAACTATATTAAGTCAGGGAACACTGCAGAGCCTTCTAAAGGAGATACATAACCTTTCAAACAAGTTAAACCTGTCCCTAGAGCAGTGAAAAAAGGGAATATGAAATGTATATTGTCTAGTCTCTGGCATGGAATTGAATGGACAGTCCGTGGAAATAGTCCATTGATTATATAGATCAAAGTTCCCAACCAAAGGCATGCACATGCATAGGCTGTATGAAAAGTTTATCAAGGGAGTATGGAAATGTTTGATAAATGAACACATTAGAAACTAATATTGGAATGCAATGATCCAGGACAATTCTGAGGGACTTATGAGAAAGAACGCTGTCCACATCCAGAGAAAGAACTGGGGGAGCAGAAACACAGAAGAAAAACAACTACTTGATCACATGGTTCAATGGGGATATGATTGAGGATGTAGACTCTAAACCAGTGGTTTTAACTTTTTTGGCCTACTACCCCCTTTCCAGGAAAAATATTACTTAGCACCCCCTGGAAATTATGAAACTATTTATTGAATTCAGAATAGAATGTAATACAAAAAAAGTGTGGCCATCACTGCCACCCTGGATCTATACAGCACCCACCAGGGGGCAGTAGCACCCACTTTGGGAATCACTGCTCTAAACAATCACCCTAGTGCAAATATTAATAATATGGAACTAAATCTGGATCAATGACACATGTAAAACCCAGTGGAATTGCTCGTTGGCTACTGGAGGAGGGTGAGAGAAAGGGAGGGAAAGAACATGAATTATGTAACCATGGGGAAAATATTCTTAATTAATTAATTAATTGATTATAATTTTTCAAATAAAAAAAGAAACTAAAGCTGGACCTTTACTTCCATTGGATTGAGGAATTCCCAGATATGGAAACTCCTTGTACTAAAACAATTTAAAAATTAACAGTCTTAGATCATTCTCTAAGTGTCTCTGTGCCATTGAGAAGTTCAGTGACCTGCCTACTGTGTGGAAGAAGCCAAATCTGAACTTGGATCTTTGTGGTTCCAAGGCCAGGATAATATTATCAATTAATCTTGTTATATCTCATGCTTCTATATGATAAACCAGAACTTGTATAATTTAAAACTGATTAGAGCATACATGAAGATTTACTGAAAAACTAAGGGATACAAAGGACCAAAAAGGTTGACAATCAGATGGGCCCAGAATTTAAAAAGGGAAGAATGGGCTGCATTGCTTTTGAAATGTGAGGTTGTGATTTGCTGAGCTCAAACTGTTCCTCGTAAAAAGACATCAGCACCCTCTGTTTAACAATATTTTTTGACAATATGATATGGCCATCATTAATAGAATGCCATAATCTACAATGAATTTGAAGCACAAATTATATAAAGGGCAATGAACAGACACAGGGTAAGAAGAGGTTGAAAAATATTACAATTAGTCAAAGGGTTGTGAGGTAATTGCTTTGCAAATCTAAAAATGTTATAGAAATATACTATTTATGTTTAATCTACTGCATTTACATGTTGTTCTATTATATATGTATTATTTTATCTATTAAATGCAAATATATGTGCATACTTAAAAACTTGAATATATCCATGTACATATGTATGCATATATTCATATAGTGTATATGTGTATAATACATGCATATATGTGGATATATGCATATATGTTTGCAAAATAAATGTTTTTTGGTAATGAATTGAATTGTTACAAAACAACAACACAACAATTCTTGCTTTTACTGTGTTTCCCTTCTGCTAAAGGATCTTATTATATTCCAGAGACTGAAAAACAAGACATAGTCTCTCAGTTGAGGTCTGGAGAGGTTAGTATTATTCTCCTTCCAGAATGTACCAGAGCCAGGTCCTACCCATTAAGATTAAAGGTCAGAGCCTGATTTTACTGGAGGAAGTATAGAGGTCCTTTAGTAATTCAGAATGGGACATTTAAAAGCTAATGATCAATTGAGTTTTGGGAGCTGCAGGTGGAGAAGCTGGCAGCGGCCTATGATCTGCCACCTTACCTCCCACGCTGATAGTAAAAGGGGGAAAAATATTTGCAAATCAGGTTTAAAACACTAAAGACTGAGGCATAAAAATAGCTCACTTTATATAGTGCTAAAGGCTTGATGAGTGTTTTAATGTAGCAAACAAACAAATATTCTTATAAAAGATAACTGAGTCCAATCTATTTAGGGATAGCACAGAATTAATCACAGATGATGATGCTTACATGCCTTTTAACCATGTCATTTTTAAATGTCAGATCTGTAATTTCTCCCTAAAAACTAGAAATGGTAGAAATGAGGTGATTCTTTCATACCTCAAGGAGCAAGACCAGAGGGCATGGTAGAATTTTGTAGGGACTCATGGTTCCTAATGAATGGGGAATTCCTAAACTAGTAAAGGTAAGTCTATTGTGAATACTCAGAAAATCTGGAAAACCAGTTGGTATTGGTCTGATAGTGACATTTTGGCTTTTAGACTGTATACCATTCAACAATGAGGGCTCTTTCCTGGCCATCTTCCCTTTTCCCCTTATTCTATTTCTTGGTGAGATCCTTAGCTCCCATGGATTTAATTATCATTTCTACACCAATGATTCTCAAATCTCTTCATCCTCTCTTTAATATTTCTTCTTCTACTCCTCACTCTCTCTCACTCCCACCATTCTGTAATTCCTGATAAAACCTACTGATTTTATCTTAAAATATCTTTCCCCCCATTCTTTTCTCCTCTGACACTGCCACTATTTTGCATAGGCTTTTGCCACTCCACATCTATATTATATACCTATAAAAAAGGATCCACTGGAGAATGAAATGGCAAAATATTCCAGTATCCTCACAGGAAAATTCCATGGGTAGTCCATGGGGCCATGAAGAGTTAGATCTGACTGAACTGAACAACAAAAACAACAGCCTATATAGTACTGCAATAATCTGCTGGTTGAATTTCTTGCTATAAGACTCTTGGCATTCTATTCCATCTTCTGGTTATTTCTTGTCATTTATGCTTGAAGGACCAAAATGACATCACTAAGAGTGATGTCTTTTGACTTGCTCATAAGTTGGAGGCAGAGTTGCACGAACTCACCAGACTCATTCTTTCTTCCAGACTCATCAAAGTCCAGCGACAAGACAAAAATCATGATAACATTTTTTACTTTCTGTCTTAGAATTGATACTAAGAATCAGTTCCAAGTCAGAATAACAGTAAGACCTAGGCAATTTGGGTTAAATGACTTACCCAGGGTCACTCAGGTAGAAAGTGCCTGAGATCAAATTTAAACCCAAGACTTCACTTCTCTAAGCCTAATTTTCTATTCACTGAGCTACCTAACTACCTCTGTTCAATACTTTTCAATGAGAGATTCAATGTTAGATACTCTGCCCTGCTCACAGGCACACCTGTTCTAAACTGATTTTTATTTCCTTGGCAAGTTAGAACCCATAATATCATCTTTCTATTTTATTCCATTTTCACTCTACAATCAGATATATTCTAGTGTGGGAGCATTCCTTGAATTTGCTAGGAACAAAGGAATGAATAAAGAGATTTGAGAGACAAATCTGAAGCTCAATTAAAAAACTATAAATAGAAATAATTTTATATATTAGAAATCAGTTACCTTCATGGCTGTTGGAACAAATCATTCTCATCTGTCCCTTCCACTGGGGGGCAATCTTCACATGCCTGTGGTTAGAGACTTGTCAGACATCCTTAACCTGGTCACTGTACATGGTACAGTTTCTTGGAGTCACCGATGAGAACTGGGTGGCAGGCAGACTCCAGAAGAAGAAGTGAGTCCTGGAAAAGGCTCAGCAAGGCTTCATACCAGAGGTACATCTTCTACTAAGGTGTCAAAGTGCTCTTATACAAAAAAAGTCTGAAAATGAAATCTTTCTACTTAATAAAATTCTTTGGTTCCCTGTCACCACTAAGATCAAATAGAAAATCCTTTGTTTGGAGCTTAAAGATCTCTATACTCTGCCTGCTCCCTTTTCTACCAGACTTCTTACTTTTAACCTCTACCTCTATCTGCCACCACATACTCAGACATCCAGTGACACTGGCTTTGCTGCTTCTCAAATGAGACACTTGATCTCCTGACTGGGCATGTTCACTGACCGTTTCTGATACCTGAAATGCTCTCCCTCCTCCTCTCCACCTCTTGACTTACTCAACTTCCAGTCCCAGCTAAAACCCCACCTTCTACAGGAAAACTTTTCTTCTCTTTTTAATTATCCCCTTCCCTCTGCTGATTATTTCAAATTTAACTTTGTTTGTATATAACTGTTTGCACATTGTCCCTCCTATTAGACTTGACAGAAGGTATTATTTTTCCCCTTTTTTGTATTCTAGTACTTAACACACTGCTGGTACAAAATAGGAACTTAATAAATATTTATTGACTAATTGGGAAAAAATTTCTCTCATTTTAAGAATTATCAAAAATGGTTTCTAAAAAAGGATACATTAGTATATAAACCAAAACTGTCTGGATATAGATACCTGGACTCCACCTCTTAAGAGCCAGCTATTGTATATATTTAACAACTTTATCATCAGAAAACCTCTATTTCAAATGCATCTATAAAGATAAGGTACTATTATAAAAGAGATTCTATACAGGATTGCAGTTATTCTTGCTTCAAAAGATGGAATTTAGTGGGTTTTTTTTCAGTTCTTTTCTATCTTTCATAATCTGACATGGAACCATTAGTACTGTAATCTGCTTCTCGCACATTATTAGGATTGCAAGGAACCCACACATCAAGGATTTGGACATACTGATCATATACAAATATAAGATGGAACGAGCGTTCACCTCTGACAGTCTATAAGATTGGCTATTCTATTTGTGGCTTCTGACTCAATGTTATTGGAAAATGTCTCTGTTCCTTGGGATAGATTTCAAGATTGAGGTTATGGACACTGGGGAAATTGGGCAAATGTTTATTTTCATAACAATTTTTCACCTTGATCCAATATTAAAGACAAGATCAAGGGAAATAGGTATGAATTAAAATGAGAAGAATTTGAGTTATCTATCAATCTATTAATATTTAAGACCTTATTACATAAATGAGTGCATGGTTGGTGCTATTAGGAATACTAGGAAGTATACACAGTGGTTCCTGTCATGAGGGTTTGTGCAATTTAGCTGTAAAGGAAACATATCTTACATCTGTCCCTTCTGATTACTCACATAGACTTTGCTTTCATCAGGCTTTCATCATTTCTTGTTTAGATTATATTGTAATAATCTCTTAATTGGTTTCCATGACTTGTCTCCCTCGTCTTTAGTACGTCTTGACAAAATGATTTTCCTAAAGGAAAGATCTGAATATTATTATTCTCTTGCTCAAAAACATTCTAGTGCCTTCTTATTTCTAATATCAAACACAACCTCCCTGTTTAGTAGTAAATCCCTTTATTACATGGTTATAACTTACTTTTTATGGTCCTTTTTTGTATTATTGTCCTTCATTTACATCTCCCAGCCAAACTAATCTTCTTCTTGTTTCTCATAGTAAATGCTTCCTCTGCCATTTGGTGACTTAAGCACTGGCTATTCCCCAAAGTCTGGAATGGGCTACCTACATATCTTGGCCTTTTTAAAATCCCAAGTTTCCTTCAAAATTCAATTGAAGGACCATCCTCTCTATACCAACAGCTCCTAACATGAGGTGTGTGGTCTTTTTATTGTAATTATTTTGATAATGGTGTCTCTATGTAATTGATTTCCTTGGTAATACTATGCATTTTATTTTACACATTTAACATTCTCTGAGGAGTCAATAGACTTTACCAGCTAAAGTATTCCATGACGCAGAAACAGTTAAGGATCCCTGATGTCTATGAAAGCTTTCTTCTTTTACCTTAAATGATAGTCTCTGTCTGTCTGTCTGTCTCTCTCCACATCACTTTGCATCCATTTCCCCCCATAATATTTGATTGTATTTTTTCCAATTACATGTAGAAACTACTTTTAATATTTGTTTTCTGACATTTTGCAATCCATATTTTTGTTCTCTTCTTCACCGCCCCCTGAAATGGCAAGTAATTTGTTATAGGATATAGATGTGCTATCATTCATGTGATATGTATATTTCCTTCCTTATTTGTCATGTTGTGAAAGAAGACACATAATACAAATCTTGTATACATTTCATACATGCTTCTTATTGCATATAACTTCTCTCTCAATAGAATATCAACTCCTTGAGGGCAGAAACTGTTTTGGTTTTTGGTTTTTTGTTTTGTTTTGCTTTGGGTTTTTTTTTTGCCTTTGTATCTTAACCCACCTAGCATAGTATCTGGGACACAATAAATACTTATAAAAATGCTTGGAGAGTGGTTGGTTGTAGAAACAGAAAGCACACTAACATTTATTAAGTACCTACTATTTATCTGGGAATAAAAAGAAAGGAAACAATTCTATATATCCAGTCCTTGCACTTACTGATTGAACAAAGGAAAATGATATCACATGTTGGTTCAACATGCTGCAATCTGGAGACTACATGTTGGAGTAGGGAGACTTCATGGAGAGTCATGGGATGATAGAGACTGAGCTGGAAGGCACCATACCTTCACAGGTAAGGAAAACGAGGCCCACAGCAGTCAAATTACTTGGTGTTTGGTGTTTTTGTTTCCTTTTATCCAGCTTTTATTTGGATTACTGAAAATGTTTCAAAATTTTCCAAAGAGTAGAAAAGTTCATCTTTTACACACTAATATTCTCCCAGTAACACTATGTGAATTTATGTAATTCCAAGTAACCCTGAAGGCAACTGAAGATCACTCGATGGTGTAAGCAGGCTGTGGCATGTTACCAATGCCTAATTCCCCTGAGTATATGAATGTGTGGACAGAAAAGGAAGTAAGGCCATTATTAATGACTAAATGTTAGACTAGGAGAAATAACAGGTGAATAGGCAGAAAGGGTGGTCCACGATAGGTCAGGATGAGAAGACTTCAAGATGCTTCTTGTAATATTAAAAGCATGAGGGGGAGGCTTCAAGTGTGTTGGGTTGAACCTCCATGGATGATTTATGGACATATGCAAAATCAGAGCAGATATCTTACCCTCAGTTAAATTTTAAAAATTATCGAATGTAGAAATAACTTCATTTCCCCCCCCAAGATCCAAGGTCAAGTTCTACCTCTTGACACTTACTAATTGTATTATCTAAAAGAAGTAACTTGATCTTCCTACCTTATCTAAATAGGTATAGATATAGATTTGAGAGATCTATCTAAATATGAACACAGGCATAGATATACATGTATTTATGCATATGTATCAAATATTATACATAGAATATGTGTGTTTATTATGCAAACATTTAGATGCATATACATATGTGTATGTATGTACATATATATGGAAGTCAAGACAAGAATATAGAAATAGTCCTACAATATGGACATAATAAGCAAAGATCACTTTTCCTTTAAAATGTTATTTGGATTCATATTTTATTTAGTATAATGCTGATTTCGTAGACTTTCTGTGAAAGGGAATTTTTTTATCTGAACTTAATCAATTTTTAATTATTACACTTTCCTAAATATTAGATGATATTGTTGTGGTAGTGTTATTTACCTTGATGAGTGTTGATTTTCTTTTTTTTAATTTTAAACCCTTGACTTCTGTGTATTGACTTATAGGTGGAAGATTGGTAAGGGTAGGCAATGGGGGTCAAGTGACTTGCCCAGGGTCACACAGCTGGGAAGTGTCTGAGGCCGGATTTGAACCTAGGACCTCCTGTCTCTAGGCCTGGCTCTCAATCCACTGAGCTACCCAGCTGCCCGAGTGTTGATTTTTAATAGTAAATGATTAATTGAAATATAATGTTATGTTATCAGTTTTACTTTAAAACAAAATGAAGAATTGTTCTTTTGTATGTGCTAACAGAAGGAACTCTAGGGCCAAATAAAGTTTTCCCTCAAAGGAAGGAGGCTTTCACATTTTTATGCTAGCAAAGCTTGTCAATATTAAAAAATATATACTTAAAAAGAATAACCAAATTTTGATATCCTATACAACTATAAGATGAGAATGAATCCACAAACGTCTGACTCCTATTTCTCGTTCTTCTTTTAGAACATTGCTTCCTATCTATTACTAACTTACTTTTGAATATAACAACAAAGTTTGAGCATGTATATGTGATTGTTATAGCCTAGCTGATTTTAGTGGACTTGTTTTAATTATGTATTCGTTTTTAAGAGTAAATATTTAACATCAAAAAAGAAATCTTGTTTTGAAGAACCAGAGCCTAAGTTGAGAGTAGGATGGGGGAAGTTCTGTCTATTTTTGAATGTATTTTTTCCAGTTAAACACTTTTATGCTTCATTTTAGAAGAAGATAACGTTCTATGATCCTTATATCTATTCTGGTGATTATTCTTCAATGGGCATAGTTATCTCCATTAGAACCCTAAATATCTAATATCCAGCAGAGGAACAAATTTGTCATTAAATCTACGTTAAAGCTAAATGGATTTGTCACAATGAATATAGTAACAATGCCTTTCCATAGCCACAACTAACTAAATATCTCCTGTGTGCTATTTCAAATGGACATAAATCATTTTATAGCTCTGAGAATCCTACATTATGTTTATAGACACTTTGGAGAAACAATTTCAAGGAACACATCTTTCCCATTAAAATTATAATAGTGTTCTCAAATGACTAAAAAAGGTTTAATGAGTTTTCATATGAGTTAAAACTGTAACATATATATCCAGGATAGGAAAGCCATTTTGAAATCATTAAGTCTACCAAAAAATGCTGACCAAAGAACATTTAGATATATATAGACTTCTTCCATCTGCAAAACCTGCTCATCTCTCTGACTTTCCTATTTCTGTCAAGTGTACAATTATTTACTTAAGCTTCTACATTTAAAACTTTGGTATTATCTTTCATTTTTCCTTCTCCCTTACATGTAATCAATTTTCAAGGTCTATAAATTTTACCTCCAAAACGTTTCTCTCATCGATATCCTCCTCCTTTCTATTCTCAATGCTACCAATCCAGTTAAGCTCTTATCATTATTACCAACTCAAACCATTTGTGGTAGCCTTCTAACTGGTTGTTATTGTTTAGTCATTCAATCAAGAACAACTCTTCATCATCCTCTGGGTGATGGCAAACCACTACTGGCATAGATTTTCTTAGCAAAGTTACTGGAATTGTTTGCCATTTCCTTTTCCAGTGGATTAAGTCAAACAACTTGCCTTATCCAGGATCACAAGGCTAATAAGTGTCTGAGGTCACATTTAAATTCAGATCTTCCTGACTGAAGACTCACTAAGCTGTTCACTTGCCTTGTAATTGCTATCTCTCTTTCTCTCTTAACTTTTAACTTCTTGTAATCATAGATCATATGTTCATTGTGATAGAAGAAAAAGAAACCCAGCAGATATTAAATCTATCATTTGCATTGTACAGATCAGCAAATGAAATCTTGGAGAAGTTATATAAATTCTCCAGAGGTACACATTTATGAGGCAAGTAGAGCCCTCTATACCACTCAGCTAGCCCTACATTATATTGAAGTTAGGCTTTAAAAGTTATTTTAAGATGAACATTTAAAAATAAAATATAAATTAATTTTTAAAAATTAATTTAAACTGAATTTTAAAATTACCTTTTAAATTAATAAGCTTTCATTTTATCTGTCATTTTCTATCTACTTTTCAACACTTAATCAACAAAACAAAACAAAGAATAGAAAGGGAAAGAAATTAATATCATTGTAGCACACACACATATATATACATATATAAGCAAAGCAAATTTATGTATTTGACATGTACGAAAAAACCATCATTCTTCTAAATGAGATATTTATAAATCACTTTGCAACCTTAAAGTGGTATAGAACTACATTACTGTTATCATTATTATTATTATTATCATTAGCCTAAAGTTCATTGTTCATCACATCATTGCAAAGTGGTAGATAGCAAGTTTCATCTTTAGTCTTCTGTAATTATAATCATTTCATTGTTCAACATTTTTTAAATCATCAATCAACCAAAAAGTATTGATTAAGTGAATACTACATTCCAAACATTTGCTAGGTGCTGGGAACACACACAAAAAGACAAAAGGCAGTTCTTTCCCTCAAGAAGCTTACAGTTTAATGGGGGAGATAATATGTAAACCAACAGATAAGCAAGCTATATACATGATCAATAGGAAATGACTTAAAAAGGGAAAGCACTGGAATTAAAAAAAATTGGAAAAAGGTAGGAAAGGTTGTGAAAGGTGGGATTTCAATTGACACTTAAAGAAAGCCAGAGAAACCAGTAGTTGGAGAAGGAGGGAGAGCATTCTTGGGAATGGAAGTCAGCCAGAGAGAAAGCCTGTTGCACAGAGGTGGAGGGTCTTGCTCCATTATGGTAATTGGTAAAGGTACAGTGCTATTGCAAGGGGACATGGCATCAGTGGGTGAGTGACATCAAACTGAGTGTGAGTGGATCCAGAACTTTTCTGGATCTATAGAGATTCGGGATTCTATAGAGAATGGAAAGTAGTATAAGATACCATCTTTTCTCTGGACTATCATGATAACCTCTTAATTGGTCTCTTTCCCTCAAGTCTTTTCCTTCCCTAATTTGTCCTATACTCGGTTTGCCAAAGCATTTTATCTAAAATACAGGTTTTGCTCCATTATTTCAGTGACTTGCTACTGCCTCTAGGATAAAATTATATTTATAAAATTTGTAATTCACTTGGAATTTTTAACTTTTGGGAAGCTGGTCCCAGCCTGACCATGCCAGCTCTATTGTACATTACTTCAGCCTTTGGAAACACTATTATCTATTTTTGTTGTTTCTCACACAAAACTCTCTGTCTCCTATCTCTGTGTCCTTGTATTGACTGCCTCCTAGGCTTATAATCTACTCCTTTCCCATCTGTCACTTATAATCCTTCACTTTCTTAAATAATTTTAAAAAAGACATATTGTCTACACTAAATTTTCCTGATCCTCCTAAATCAAAGTTCCTGTCTTTCCCCAAATTTGTTTATATTTCTACGTGTATGTATATGTGTGTGTGAATATGTTGTATCCTTTGATAAAATGTAAGCTTCCCAAAGGGCAGGCACTGACTCAACTTGTATCTGTTTTTCAGGTATTGAGCATAGTACATGGCACCTAGTAGGTATCAATAGGTGCTTACTGCTTAATGCTACAAGAAGCATAACTGTTGAGGAGATTAAGCATAGCATTAAGAACACAAAAAATAATTTAAGTCATGTTGTCATCGGAGACAATAATACAAAAGATGTCATAAGATAATATCTGATTCATCAGCAAAATAAATGATACAGATGAGAGCTATAGGTTTTGAAGAGATCTCTGGGAGCTGATGGTACCTTTTCCTAGTTTGAGTGCCCAGAGGACAAATTCAAGCTGTCCCTGAGCCCTGGGATTACAGGAGAGAGTTGAGGGAGAAAATGCTTGCTTTGGACCATTGGACAGAGGGGTGGAGCATGCAAAAAATGTCCTTGGGTGCTGGGAAGAGGGGAATGGAATAAGTGCTGGCTCTGCATGCTTGCCCTGTCTTTGCCAACACTGGTCCAGGGAGTCCTTGAAGGGATGTGGGAAATCCCTGAAAGGAAATAGGAGAGCTAACATGTATCACCTTAAAAAAAAGACAGGATCCTGAGAAAGCCATGAGGATTAGAGAAGGAAATCAAGATCAGGAGACTACATGGATTAAGATATAAATATAAATACATGCTAAAAATTGTATCAAAGGGACAAATAAAAACATATTGGCCCAGAGCTTCATTTGATGACATATGGTCATTGATAGTTGACAGCTGTCTACAGGGCAGGATGGATTAATTGGATGCAGCACACACAGATAAAGTGCCTGATCAACTTCTTTACTGTTTTGATTAACAATTAATTAGCTATTTTAAGAGAAAATTTCCCTTCTACTAGACAGCCGACATAATGTCCTAACCCCGGCCTTACCATAAATTTAGCAAAATTAGTGCACCTAAATTATTTCTAAGATTCCTCCTACATATAACAATCTGTAATTATGATTTCAGGGTAATCACAGGTACTTCTCCAAATACTCCTCTACCTCTAACACATAAACTTGTTTCTGAAATTATACCCTTGATGATGTATTCCTTTAATTTAAAAATGTGGTACTTGGGAAAATGCAAATACCTGGGAGGAGAGGGTTTAAATTTGACCACTTAACATAACCTTTAAGCTCTTTCTACACATAGTTACCAATGTGCAGATGATTTTCCAAGCTGACCAAATTATAAACATGACAACAAGAAAAATAATAACTTTCTTCATTTTATTTTGTTTTAGTTTCACTTTTAAACTAGTGCTTTTAAAAATAAGTACCATTATTTGTAATATTAAGTCGTACCTTTGAGGATAGAAATAGGAATTAATGTTACTAGCTTAAAATCAGAGAATCTCTAGCTATATCTATAAAAGGTCAAATAATTATACAAGCAAAATTATTTGACACTGACTAGTATTATTAGGGTGATACAAGGATGCCCCAAATAAATACTACAGTTGTCATTTATTATTAGATAAGTTGGCAGAGGGAATAGCATGAAATATGTTGGAACTTGGAAGGTAAAATTTGTTTCCATTATTTGTAGTCTTCCATTGCTCTACCTTCTCCCTTTTTACCTGCTCTAGTATTTCTATCACAACTTCTAGCAGAGACAACAAAGGATTACATTTTCTTCCTTTTGTTCTCATCCAAATAAACTTTTAGGAAAGAATTTGGATTTCATTTATTACAAGGGACCAAAATGAGATAAAGCTAAAAGAAACTGAGATGAAATGCAAAGAACAAAAAATTCAGGACTAGCTTTTTTAGCTACAATGGGTTATAGCCATTATTGATAGAGAGTAACTCAGAATTGTTGAAAGTACTGCTTTCCTTATGCCTTCATATTATTTATCCATAATTGAGAAGTAAAATTTTTCCAGAGAAAAATATATCCTATGAAATGGTTAATGTGTTTTTATACTTTATTTCTCTGCTGAAGGAACCAGATTTTCAAACATTTCAAGAGGTCTATCATTCTGCCCCTCTGAGTAATAGTATATTACATTTAGATGGTTTTAAGATTTTTAAAGCACTTTACATCCATTAAGCTCATCTGAGCCTTACATCAGCTTCTAAGGATAGACAGGTATTATTATCCCCATTCTATAGTTGAGGGAGTTAGGAGACCAGCACTCAAAGAGGTTGTGTTTACCCAATGTTTAGCTTAGTATCTGATACCTAATAAATGTCAGCTTGGTCATGGTTACATGCAGTTGGTTAAGTGTTCACAACAATATTTGAACTCAGGTCCCTCCTAACTCCAAATCCAGGACTTTTTCTATTATACTCCATGGATGCTACAGTACTCAATTATTTCTACATTATTGGGAATACATTTTAGTATTCTACGTTTCATTATTCTTGATTTGTTATCCTTATCTTCCTAATTATAATACTTAGTAATTATTTTAGCTGAAATTTTCTTCGATTATATTCTGTGATGCTTATTCCAAGGCAATTCTTTTCCGGCTCACTGATTTGTTGCTTAGCAACTGTATAGCTGATGAACCCTTTCCAATCTGACCCCTCTGCCTCTATATAAAATATCAGCACCCACATGGATTTACCCCCACGTTTTCCATAAACTCACTTAATACTCTACAATCTTGAAAGATCCCTTAGCTTTCCCTTTCCTCACCTCATTTCAAGGTCTTGGGTCCTACAAAAACTAAGCTATCTCTTGTTTTCACTTGTTTGGGAAGAAACTCTATCATTTGTATTCTCTCTGTATCCTTAACAATATTAAAGGAATTTGAGATCCCCAGAAAATATCAAGGACCTCCTGTGATAAACTAATAAGAAGACATGAACCTGAGTAGCATTTGATAAGCAGTCACAACAAGGAGTTGTGAAATCATCTTTGAAGCAACTATCTAGATGAAGAAGATTCCAGATCATTTGGCTTTGGGGGAATAAGAAATCGTGATCTACCCATAACTAGAGATTTTGAGCTAATATGCTTAGGTAACAGTCACTGGCTCCTGTTTGTAACCTGATCCTTCCAAGAATAAATCAAGGGACTTTTCTAAGAATCCTTATTTTTGCCATATTAACTCAAGCTAGGAAATTCTAGGAAATTCAGAAAATGCAATTCACTTATAACTATCATCACTTAAAGAGACTAGAAGTGACTATAATACAAATAGACATTGTTACCAGAAAAGAATAAATATTTTAGGGGACAACAAAATTGATCATGTATTTCTTTTTTATTACATTTTAACCATTTATTAATATTCATTTTTAACATGGTTACATGATTCATGCTCCTACTTTCCCTCCGCACTCTCCCCACCCATGGCCGATGTACATTTTCACTGGTTTTAACATGTGTCATTGATCAAGACTTATTTACAAATTGTTGATAGTTGCATTGGTGTGGTAGCTTCGAGTCTACATCCCCATTCATGTCCGCCTCAATCCATGCATTCAAGCAGTTGTTTTTCTTATATGTTTCCTCTCCTGCAGTCCTTCCTCTGAATGTGGGTAGCATCTTTACCATAAATCCCTCAGAGCTGTCTTGTGTCATTGCATTGCTGCTGGTACAGAAGTCCATTACATTCGATTTTACCACAGTGTATCAGTCTCTGTGTACAATGTTCTTCTGGCTCTGCTCCTTTCGCTCTGCATCAGTTCCTGGGGGTCTTTCCATTGATCATGTATTTCTAAGTAATCTGAAGTAAGGAATTGGTCCCCTCTATTTTCTGGAATAAGGCCAAGTTTACTCTTTAGTTATTAGTTCTGTTTATCTCTACATATAATGGTCAAAATAATAATAATGATGATGATGAAAATAATAATAGTGGTTGTAGTCATAGCAGTAATAGCCCTAGAAGCAGTAGCTGCCATAGCAGTAGTAGTAATAGTAGTTTATATGTATAAAAAATTTTACAGGTAAAGGACTAACACATGGATTATTATATTAATCTTAAAAACAAATGTGAAAAATATGATACGCAAGTATTATTATGATGCCCATTTTATAGATGAAGAAATTGAAGGTCCAAAATAGTCATGATAGGAATAGTAGAAAAAAATGTTGAATTTGTAGTTGAGATAAAAAATGGATTTATATCTGGCTCTGCTACTCAATAGGCACAACATGGTATAAATAACTTTGATACTAGGTAAATGGGAGAATTGGTTTAGATGACTATAGTCCCTTCCAGCATTAAATGCTGTGGCCTGGAAGGTTTTAAGTTCTTTGAGGAGAGGGACTGTTTACTTCTGACTCTGAATATCCAGTTAAGTCCAGCAGAATTCATGGTAAGCCTAGAACATGGTAGGAACCTAATAATGATTGCCAAATTGAATCGAACTGAAATATATTGCTTCCTATGGCCTTTACAGCTTGCTCAAGTTTGCAAAAGCAATGGATAATTGAGTCCAAAGTCTTCTATCTCCAGGTCCCAGGACTCATAATGCCCATGTCTATATGCAATAGAGAGGAAGAGGACATACACAGTGGAAACTTAATAAATACTTGTTAAATGAAATTGAATTTTAAATGCATAAACTTAAATAGATAACCTTTCAAAGAATATTCAACTATAATTTTCTATGCTATCTAAATTTGTAAGCATTAGAGAAGAAGCCTAACAAAGCCACTTTGAAAATCTTTGCTTCTAATCCTAAGACTCAAACCATTAAAACTCCTATTGAACACCAACCAATATCTTTTGCTTTGTCATTATGTTATTATAATGTTCCGAAAGACAAGCTTTTCTTATATTTAGGACATGTTCTTTCTTCCATTGAGGCAAGTAGGCTTTCTTTCTCTAGAAAATCTCATTATATCTCATGCTTCCTCAGACTATTAAGTATTCAGTTTCAATAATAATTTTATGATGATGTTATCTCATGCCCCTTTTCTCTCGGAAAAGAGAGTAAAGGCAATGTAATAGTTGCTAAGTACTTAGAGAAGGTCTTCAGGCTAGGGAAAACATGGTTAGATGGCTAAACAGATGAGCTATTTTTACCTACCATTAACATAAGCTTTAAAATGTCAGGCTGCATTTTTTTAAAAGACAGATTAATGTGGTGAAATTCAGTTCTGATAGAGTGGTACAACAATCAAGAATCACTCGTTTTATTCATTCACCAATACAGTATATGTCTGACTAACTGCGCTCCCCCAAGAGGTCTAGAATGTACCAATTATATTGTCATGACTCACTTCACTTTCCCTGTTAGTCATCCACATAAGCCTATTTGACTATACTTGATTAGCCAAGGCTGCGGATTACTTATTTGTGGGGAGAAATGAAAATTCAGATGATTATATGGAAAGGGAACTTTTTTTTTCCTTCAATTGCAATTCAGCACTAGAAATTCACTTAAAGAAACTTATATCCATTCAGTAAGCTTAATTATGTAGTGGACAGAAAATAGCATGCCCTGAAGAGCTACTATATCTGACAGGGTATTTGTCCAGTGGTGGGTGTGCATATATAAAAATATATACACATATGTAAATGTATTATTATTCATTTTTAAACAATTCAATAGCAGGCAAGGAATAGCAGTCTCTTAGTTCCATGAAAGCTATAATTAAAGTTCTGACATCTGGAAAATGCCTGACCTCCATGTCCTGCCAATTTCCATATATGATTAAAAATGATGAGATCTTAAAAAAGACAGTTATAGTAGCCTTGAGACTATCCATTCATCTTAGCACTAAAAAAAATCTTGATGTTTTAGGCAACCTATTTCTGAGTTTCTAATGGAGTAAAATTTGATGGACATGCCTTGATTTCATGACCTTGATATCAGTTTCCCTGACAATCATTTGCTTATGACCAACAAAATGATATCAGACATTGAATACTTCTAATCTCTAGAAAAAAAGAAAAGGCTTCAAAATCATGTATTCTACCTGTAATATCTCATGAATTCTCCCCAAAGATGCAAATACAAGAATTGATTTCCTTCAAAATTCAAAAGAAAATAGAAACAACATCCTATGGGATTTTTGGTGATCTTGATTCATAATGATTAGACTATGTACTAGCTATGTACTAGCTATGTGACTCTGGACAAGTCCCTTAACCTTGTTTGCCTCAATTTCCTCGTATGTAAAATGATCTGGAGAAGGAAATGAAAACCTTTCCAGTTTCTTTGCCAAGAAAACTTCAAATATTTTCTCATTGAGTTGATGACTGAGCAATAGCAACATAAAGCATATAAGTAAACAGACTAGTCTATATAATTAAATTATGCAACAAAATATATTGTAGAGAATTAAAAAGAGAAGAAATTACATGAGGAAATTCATAAGTTCTCTAAAATAGGTTAATATATGACATGAATTTTGTTATTTAGACTTAAGAAATTTCAAATAAGTGGTAGTTGAGTGGCTTAGTGGATTGAGAGATAGGGGATCCTGGGTTCAAATCAAGTCTCGGATACTTCCTAGCTGGGTAACCCTGGGCAAGTCACTTAATCCCCATTGCCTTGTCCTTACTGCTCTTCTGCCTTGGAACCAATACACAGTATTGATTCTAATATGGAAGGTATGGGTTTAAAAAATGTAAAACAAAAAGATGTTTCGAATAAAAAGGGAAATGTATTTGTGGATCAATAAATGAAAATGGTTAAAGGCTTACAAGGACACAGATGTCATTCTAATACATTGTGGAGACAAAATAGTTAAAGACTGTGCTTAACAAGAGCTCCCAAAAAATGAAACTGAAAATGTTAATGAATAAAAATCATGAATTTACCAATGTGGAAAATATTTTACTTTTAGCTACAGAAACTCAGATTATTAAACAATAAGAACAAAGTTCAAAATTGTTATCAAATTACAAGAAAACATGAAGATGATAACATACTGCATGTTATAGCAAACCAACTTTTAAACTGAAAAAGAAGAAAGGAGCAAAAAATAAATTTATTGACTTTGAACATCATCATATTTTAGAAAAACTTTAATTTGTGTGGAAGAATCACCAAGAGACTAAAGAAGCCCAGTCATCAAACATTTGATGTTCTCGCCAAATATTGAAGGGCAATACTGGTTTAGAATAAGAACTCATTTGTAACATTTTGTATAAGAGGATGGGGAAAAATGTCTTAAAAATAGGAAAGCAGTTAAAGGGGAAATGATTAGACAGAGCATGGCATAGCTAAGCCAAATTGCTTTTACAGTACTTGTTGATGAAATATGGATGAAGACAACTGATACTGTACAAAAGGGAATAGCTCTAGA
The DNA here is from genome assembly GCF_016433145.1 of Gracilinanus agilis. NCBI lineage: Eukaryota > Metazoa > Chordata > Mammalia > Didelphimorphia > Didelphidae > Gracilinanus > Gracilinanus agilis. Next base: position 101,512,558 of record NC_058135.1, read on the forward strand.
GAAGTTAGCATGGTGACCTAATCTTATCAGCCATGAGAAATGAGGACTGTGACAAGATTTGTGGTGTTATCTTTTGAGCCACTGTTGTTATGGTAACCATTCACCAAAGTTACACCTGGTTGGTACCACTGTTGCCAACATAATCATGGCAACTTCTCTAAGAAGACTGCATTTCTTCTTTTAAATGGAGTATAATTAGTTTAGGCATTGTTTGCAAATGATGAATATGTTCTAGCTCAGTGTTTATAAAAGGTTCCTAAGGGTTAAAATATGTACAAGGGGTTCTTTAACTTTAGTAATATAGACTTTGGCTCTGCCCCTCTAATGTCACAATTGTATCTGATTGTGTGTATATGTTTTAATTGCTAAAGGTTTTTCTCCTTTTGGTAGTCATCCATCCACTTCAGCTTCTTTTATGATGCCTGATTGCATATAAACTGCATGGATCTGCAAATTTGCTCAATGCTTCACTGTCTGCAGTCACTGCATCTGTTTCTCTATTTTGCTTGGAAGAATACTTAAATTGATTATAAAAGATGAATTTAAAAATAAACATTTAAAAGTAATAAAAAGAAATGAAAAAGAGAAATAGAACGAAAATAAAACACATTGGTATTGCAAAACAGGGGTTCTGCAATAACTCCTGGTGCTTTACTGTCTAAGAAAAACAGAGGGATTGTCAGTTTTTCTGAAGCAACTGATAGAATGGAGCATATATGAGAGATTGATTAGTTATTTTTAAATGCATATATGCATATGCATATGTTTTCTTCTCTTTTGACTCAGGCAAAAAGATATGAATCATATAGTTTGGTCTCTAGAGCAGTCAATTAATGGACTAGAATTTATTAAGTGCCTATTGTGTATCAGGAACTGTGCCACAGGCTGAAATTCAAAGAAAGGCAAAAAACAGTCCCTTTTCTCAAGGATCTCACAATCTAATGTGAGAGATAAAATGTTGAAAAAACTTCGTTCTAATAAAATATAAAAAACATTAATTGGGGCTTTAGGAGACTTGTCTCAGGGGGGCAAGGAGTTAAGATTTTAGAAGCACATCTTTCCCAAAAGTTTGTTTCATAAAGTAGTACTTTACCTGAGACTTGAAGGAAGCCAGGGGATGAGGAAAGTTTATGAAGACAGGAAAGGTAAGAAGGGACCAGGTTATGAAAGACTGTAAAAGCCAAATGGAGCATTTGATATTTGATCCTAGAGGTAATAAGAAACCATTGGAATTCGTTGAATAAGGAGACCTTTCAGATCTGTGCACTTTCATCCATTCAAAAATTTTGGAATTGTTTTTACATCTATTGTGCTTGTCCCCATTGACTGAAAGCTACAGTCCATAAGTACTAAGATGCATGATTGTTCTATCATTAGAGAAATTCCCAAATGGAGATGGAATACCACAACAGCTTCCTGTCCTATACCACACAGAAAAGACTATGAAATTCATCCAAGTAGTCAAAGGATATAAATGGGCAGTTTTCCGAGGAAGAATCTTCCTATTGGTGTTATGTGTATTTTTGGATGGCTGTGACCTCTTTTTGTGGCAGTAGGGGATGCAAAGAAGTGGGGGCAGCAGCGGAGGCGGAGTGAGGATGGGAGAGGAGTGCTAATGGTCTTACTATACCATCTCAGTAAGTGTTTTTAATTTAAGCTAACTGTCTACAGGTTAAAAATAAATTCACTAGTGCAAACTCATGACTACATCATTTAATGGTTTTAGGATTGCAAACCTCTAGAGTACCTTTAAGCCTGAGAGTAATTGTTCCCCGGGAAGCCTAATCTGAAAACGTGTGAGTACCATGTAGGAGAGAAAGCTCAACATAAATATTAATATCACATGCACTTGTGTAATTAGAAATCTTGAACCCTTGAACTTCATCTTCCAGAATCCTTTTTCCCTTCGTCCATGTTGCATCCTCATGCTTGTTTATAAGTTGGCTGTAACCCCACCTTTTCGCTCTCTTCTTTCCCATCCAAGACTGGGTTAGCTCTCTCTTAATTCTAAATTTTTATTTTCCTTTACTTCAAGTTGTTATTAATAAAACTTGTAAAATATAATAGTTGGAGATATTATATATTAATTTTTAAGCTTACACACATAGCATATGCAGATATCTCTTTAATATGGCTGTCTTAAATAACATTAAAATGACAATTCACATTTCAAGGAACCTGCATCACAACTAAAATTCAGTGAAATATGTGGCGCAAATGTTATAGTCCTTCCTATTTATCTGAGGAAATAAAGCCTTAAATGAGTTATGTGAATGATGAGAGTCATGGGATTGATAAATGGTCAAATGAATCCAGTTATTATTTATCTCTAAATCCATCACTCTTTTCACAACATAAAACCCGTTTTTCCTCTGTATCAAATGCATATATATATACACACAATATATACATAGTATATTTCTCTCTCTGTCTAACAAAATGTATATATACATATGTATGTATGTATGTGTGTACACGTCTGCATGTGTATTTGTATAGAAATATTGTATATATGTGTATGTAAATATGTGTAAACATATATCTGTGTATGTGAGTTTTATATATATGTGTATATATATATATTCTTTCATTTGTTTATTTATTTGTTTGTTTGTTATTTTGTTCGTTTGTTATTATAGCAGATAATGACCCTACTCCCATCCCCACTTGACATTGCAAGAGCCAGTCCATTCCCAGAATTATTGAGAAAGGATCAGTGGTAAGGGAGTAGAAGGAAGAAAAGCACTTTCCCTTCATTTTCCCTGGCTGTATTTAGGTTGATGACCTTTAAAAATTTCTCTATTTAAGCCTGTAACTGTAAGTTCTAGGACTCAGATTCTTCATTTTTTGTGTCTTACACTGAGGACCTCAGTGGCATTCTCTAACATTAGAAATAAATGAGTTATACAACAAGAAGTGAGAAATGGTGAGTCTGGAGTCAGGGAATGAGAGTTTCTAACTAACCCACACCCCTGAGGCAGATAGCAGGGTCTTTTTGATGCTGGCTTTTTCAGTAGAACTCTGCAGGTGGCTGTTTTGAATTGGACTTGGAATTCACTGATTCTACTGACAACCTACCAATTGGAAACTAGTCTAGAGCAAGTGAAATAGGGGAGTGTTAGAGGAGCCAGTGTGCATTTCCACACAATTGAAGACAAGATTAGTATGTGTTAGTTGGTAGAGATGTCCATGGACTAATTCATCCCAGATGGTCACAGCCAAACCTTCCAAAAACGGATTCACTCAAGCAGGGTTATGGCATGCCAAGATCTGATTTAGGATTAGCAAAGAGCTGGACCATTCTATTACATTCTCTTGATAATGCTGGAACTGGAAATTTTACTAATGGTTAAGAATCCCAACTCAGGTTAGAAAGAGGGCTTAAAGCACAAATTTGAACTCCTAAAATAATAATTCATTGTGTTCCAATAGACCTCTGTTTTCAGAGGAATAGGAAGAATTCCAGGTTGTAGTTTTATTTACCAATAATGGGAATAATAATTTTCATTTTTTGATTAATTAACTAATTTTGAATATTTTTCCATGGTTCCATGTTTCATATTCTTTCCCACCCTTTCTCCCTGCCCCTTCCCATATCCAACAAACAATTCAACTAGGTTTTACATGTACCATTGGTCAAGACCTGTTTCCATATTATTAATATTTGCAATACATGGATCATTTAGAGTCTACAACCCTAGTCATGTCCCCATCAATCCATGTAATCAAGGAAATGTTTTTCTTCTGTGTTTCTACTCTGACATATATTTCTCTGGGTATGGATAACATTCTTTCTCATAAGTTCCTCTGGATTGTCCTGGATCATTGTATTGCTGCTAGTAGAGAAGTCCATTACATTCCATTGTGCCATGGTGTATCCGTCTCTGTGTACAATGTTCTTCTGGCTCTGCTCCTTTCACTCTGCATCAATTCCTGGAGGTCTTTTCAGTTCACATGGAATTCCTCCAGTTCAGTATTCCTTTGAGCACAATAGTATTCCATCACCAACAGATACCACAATTTGTTCAGCCATTCCCCAATTGATGGACACCCCCTCATTTTCCAATTTTTTTGCCACCACAAAGAGTGTGGCTACAAATATTTTTGTACGTGTATTTTTCCCTATTATCTCTTTAGGGCATAAACCCAGTAGTCGTATGGCTGCACCAAAGGGCAGGCAGTCTTTTAGCACCCTTTGGGCATAATTCCAAATTGACTTCCAGAATGGTAAGATCAATTCATAAATCTACCAACAATGCCTTAATATCCCTATTTTGCCACATGACCTCCAATATTTATTACTTTCCTTTGCTGTCATGTTAGCCAATCTGCTAGATGTGAGGTGGTTCCTCAGAGTTGTTTGATTTTCATTTCTCTAATTATATGAAATTTAGAACACTTTTCATATGCTTATTGATAGTTTTGCTTTCTTTATCTGAAAATTGTCTATTCAAGTCCTTTCCCCATTTATCAATTGAGGAATGCCTTGATTTTTTTTATACACAATTGATTTATTTCCTTATATAGTTGAGAAATTAGACCTTTGTCAGAAGTTTTTGTTATAAAGACTTTTTCCCCATTTGTTGCTTCCCTTCTGATTTTGGATGCATTGGTTTGTTTGTATAATACGTTTTTAATTTAATGTAATTAAAATTATTCATTTTACATTTTGTGATATTCTCTATTTCTTGCTTGGTCTTAAATTCTTTTCTTTCCCATAGATCTGAAAAGTATACTGTTCTATGTTCACCTAATTTATTTATAGTTTCCTTCTTTATATTTGAGTTCTTTACCCATTCCAAATTTATCTTGGTTTAGAGTGTGACATGTTGATCTAGACCTAATCTCTCCCATACTGTTTTCCAATTTTCCCAGGAGATTTTGTCAAACAGTGTGTTCTTGTCCCAAAAGTTGGGATCTTTGGATTTATCGTAAACTATCTTGCTGAGGACATTTAACCCCAAGTCTATTCCATTGATCTTCCATTCTGTTTCTTAGCCAGTACCATATTGTTTTGATGACCACTGCTTTATAGTACAGTTTAAGAACTGGTATTTGTAGGCCTCCATCTTTCACATTCTTTTTTCATTATTTCCTTTGATATTCTTGATCTTTTATTCTTCCAAATTAACTTTGTCATAATTTTTTCTAATTCAATAAAAAACATTTCTTGGTAGTTTGATAGGTATGGCACTGAATAAGTAAATTAATTTGGGTAGGATAGTCATTTTGTTATGTTGGTTCATCCTACCCATAAATAATTAATATTTTTCTAATTATTTAGGTCTAGTTTTAATTATGTGGAAAATGTTTTGTAGTTGTGTTCATATAATTCCTGTATTTGTCTTCACAAATAGATTCCTAAATATTTATGTTGTCTAGGGTAATTTTAAATATAATTTCTCTTTCTAACTCTTGCTGCTGAGTTGTTTTGAAAATATATAGAAAGGCTGGTGATTTATGTGGGTTTATTTTGTATCCTGTAACTTATCTAACATTATTAATTATTTCCACTAATTTTTAGTTGATTCTTTAAGTGAACCGCCAAATCATCTGTAAATTATCAGCAAAGAATGATAGCTTAGTCTCCTCATTGCCTATTTTAATCCCTTTAATTTCTTTTTCTTCTTCTCTAATTGCTACTACTAGTGTTTCTAGTACAATATTGAATAATAGAGGTGAAAATAGGCATCCTTGTTTCACTCCTGATCTTATTGGAAAGGCTTCTACCTTATCCCCTTTGCAGATGATACTTGCAGATGTTTTAGGTAAGTGGTTCCCAAACTCTTTGGCCTACCGCCCCCTTTCCAGAAAAAATATTACTTAGCACCCCCTGTCACATACTATCACCTCCCCTTTACAGTTATTCACAGCCCCCAAATGCATCTGGGGCCATCACCGCTCCCCTGGATCACTGTAGCACCCACCAGGGGGCGGTGGCGCCCACTTTGGGAATCACTGTTTTAGTTGTATACTGTGTATTATTATCAGGAAAGACCCATATATTCCTATAATGTCTAGTGTTTTCAATGGGAATGATAATTTACACTTATATAGCTCTTTAAGGACCTTTTGTTGTTGTTTTTCTACAACAGTACCATAAGATAGGTTCTACATATGTAGAACTTTTATGTTCATTTTATACATAAGTAAACTGAGGCTTATGAAGTTTAAAGTGACGTGTCCATAATGGCACAGCTAGTAAGTGTTAAGAGAGGTCTTCTGAATGCAGGTCTGATGTTCTTTCATTGAACTGAGAACAGATATGCCTCATATACTTGGAATCACTGGGGTATTTGTCCATAAATTAAAAAAAAAAAAAACATTGAAACAGATACATGGAGAGATACTTGCCTAAAGAAATCATCTTGGAACAAGGACTACCTACTCCAAATACAACCTAAGCAAAAAATTTTGGATTCTTCAAAGCTGCAAACATGCTTTGCAACCTTGATAGTTTTTTAAGGGTATGAGGCAGCGGTCACTCCAAAACTGTTCTTAAGAGTGGCCTCTGAGGAATTTGTAAAACAGCTATTTACTTTGTTAAGATAAACAGCTATTCATCTTGGCTGAAAGCCATGTTGTTCAAACATAAGAGTTCATTTCCTATGGCAGTGCCTTCATTCTGGCTCTCTCTCATACCTGGAATGTTCAAATTTTTCACCTCTGGGTTTCTTGGCTTCCTTCCAGACTTAAACCCCACCTTTACCAAATAAGAAATTTCCTTTTCCGGTTTTCTCTCAGATGCTAATTTCTTTCTAGTTCAGATTGCCTTCCATCTACTATAGCTAGAAAGACAGACATAGAAATGTGTCTTGTATGTAGTTATTTACAAATATATTTTCTCCATTTAAGAGTGTGCTCCTTAAAGATAGTGACTATTTTTACTTTCCTTTGTATCCTCTGAACTTAGCACAAGGTAATTTTAGCTTGGAAATAAAACAGAACTACTAAAGTAGTCAGAAAAAACAAGTCTTTAATCAGGAAAGAGAGAGGTCCACTACTGGGCTGCTATCACAGAGCCAAGAGCCCAAAACTATAAGTCAACACCATGGGACTCTGGGAACATATCCCTGGGAGGATCACCATGCTAAATGATTCTCCAAAGAGTGATTGAACTTGGGGGTCTTTTATACCCTCTGGGGCACTTGTTACAGCAAGCATGTATAGACAAGCTGCAAGCAAACTGCAAAGAGGTTGCAGCCAAGAGCTGGGGCATCAGGGAGAGGTCAGCTACGGTGAATACGAAAGGAAAAGGTCAAACCAAAAACTAGGCTTCCTGAGAGAGGACTTTAATATAATGGGAGAAGCTACTAAGACAAATAAGGGTACTTAAATTTGACTCTATCTACCTGTCCCACTCAAACTGGGGTCACCAACCACTTTAAGATCTATAGTTCAACCCCAAATAGGTTTTCCTGGTACCTGAGTACTCAAGGGCCAGGGACAAACTTGAAACTTGCAGAAAACCCAGTTGACAGCACATAATAAGCCCTTAACAAATATCCATTGACTTGATGATTAAAAATATTGTCATATCTCATTCAAGGCAAAGATATCAGAGGTGTGGGAATAATTAGGTAAACAATTAGGAATAGGTGATATAATCCCTAATTGAATCAGAACAGGAAAGGTATGAATTGGGAGATGACTGAACAATGTGAAAACCTGAGCTGATCCATTATGTCTACAGAATGCTAGAATCTAAGGGGCTGAGATTATCTGGAAAACCAATAGCCTGAGGGAATGTTTTGCTAGAGGAAATATACAACAGCATATCATTGTCCTGGAGGAACTGTCATTGGGGGCTACACCTCCCTTTTTTAAGAACATGTCCACCCTGTTAACAGAGATAACAGGGATGGGTCATTTTATCTAAATGAAATTTTAAAAAACATAGCTTGAATCTAGGTTCTGAAAAGCTTTGAATGTCAGAGGAATTCACATTTAATTTTTGAAGTAATATAGAGCAATTGAAGTTTCTTGATTAAGGAAACAAAATGATTAGGCCTATTCTTATGAAGTTTCAACTTGGGAGCTATGTAGAAAATGAATTAAAGAAAGTCGAGACTGGAGGAAGGGAAGAAGGAGACAAAAGTAGTGGTTGAGGCCATGGGAGATGACAGTCTTAACTAGGATGATGACTTTGTGAGTAGAGAGAATGGGATGAATATGAGAGATAATATGGAGGTAGAATGAACATATACTGGCAGTAAATTGTCTATGAGGAGCAGCTGGGTAGCTCAGTGGATTGAGAGTCAGACCTCGAGACAGGAGGTAATAGGTTCAAATTCGGCCTCAGACACTTCCCAGCTGTGTGACCCTGGGCAAGTCACTTGACCCCCATTGCCCACCCTTACCACTCTTCCACCAAGGAACCAATAAGCAGAAGTTAAGAGTTTAAAAAATTGTCTATGGACAGGAATGAAGAATAAGAAATGGTTAATAGTTGAAGATGACTCTGAGATTATGGAGCTAAATCACTGTTAGGATCATAGTTCCCTCAACTAAATTAGGGGATTTACACAGAGAGGGAATTGTGGGAGAAATTGAATCTTGGGAAAAATAAATGCGGTATCCAAATTTTAATACCCAGATTCGGTGTTGGCCAGAGGAATCACACTGACAATGCAATATGCAAGAAGAGGCTCATTTATTTGGTACCATGAAGCTAGGGTCAGTAGGCAGAGAGAGAGACTTGCCTGACTGACCCCTTGGAATTCTTAGCCAAGGGTTTTTATGGGCTTTCTGGAGAGGGGGTGTGAGAAACATTCATGTTCAGACATCCTCAAGGGGGGGATGTTAAGGTCAGGGGTCAGGAAGCATCTGGCAACCATCCATCAAAGGTGTGTTAGGATTGGGGGTCAGGAAGCACCTGGCAACTATCCATCAAAGGGGGAGATAAGGAGGACAGTTATGTGCTGGGAAACATTTTGGCGTGGGGGTTTCAGGAGACTGAACAAGGTGGGGGCCAGGAAGCAGCTTGCCCAGGCTAGAAATAGTTCAGTGAGTCTGTCAGGCTGAATTCTAGGCCCAACATAAAGAGCTCCATTTTGGACATATGTAAGATGTCTATGGGATACCCAGGCCAAATGCAGATACCAAACTACAGTAAGAAGTCAGTGATATTGAATTTTATTTTAGGAGAAAGTTGTAGACAAGACATGCACATTTCTGAGACTTGCTTAGGGATAACTGAGCCCACTAAAGCTGATGCAATTATTGAGAGAAAGAGTAAAAGGAAAAAAGAAGAGGGCCCAGGACAAAGTTGCAAGGAAAACCCATGGACAGTATTAGAGTGGATTCAGAATAATCATAATCCATCAAAGGTACAATGAGAACCAGGTGAGAGCAATGATAAAAGAAGCATGGAGGTGAGACTATCCATAAGAGAGCAATGATAAAAGAAGCATGGAGGTGAGACTATCCATAAGAGGATGTCAATAATCTTAAATAGTGAAGAGAGTTAGGAAGGGATGAACTCTGAGGGAAAAGCCAGTGAATTTAACAATTAATAAATTACCAATAACTTTGTAGAAAGCAGTTTTACTTGAGTGGTGTGGGCTTAGAAGTGAGTGCAATAAAGGCAAGAAAGCTGGTCTTTTCCCAGCCTTTAAAGAAATGTTTAGAAAAAGGATGATAGCAATGGATAGGTGAAGTTAACAGAGGTACTTTAAGGATAGCAGAAATCTGGGCATTTGTGTTGGCAGCAGGGATGGAGCCAGTGGAAAATTATAAAGAGAGAGAATGTTCAAAGGTACACATTCTCAGAGGAAAAGGGGAGGAATGGTTCTCAAATTGAAAGATGACTATAAATAAGAGGGATAGTGAGCACTTTAGATGACAGCATCAGAACACTCCCCCTCACATTGCAAATCTTGAAGGATTATAAAGGCAATCATTAAGGGAACAAAAAGAGGCATTGACTGTGGAAAGCAGAAAGGCCATCCCTTCCACAAAGTCTTAAAATTACAGGAGGAGAAAATTTAGGAGATAACAGTGAGAAAACTTAAGAAATAGAATTGGGGAGGAGAAATTATACATTGAATGATCTCAATTTTCTTCGTAAAATATGTAGCCAGATCTATCACCAAGAGTGAGAGTAAAGGAATAATGTGGGTGGTTTGATATGAGAAGACCTGGAAAAGTTTCTATGGAACAGGATAAAGGAATCAATACAGTTTAAAAGAATTTTTGGAGAGGAGTGAAGGTTATTTGATAATATATGTTATTAATGAGCCCAGTCAGTATTTCTGTTAAATTTCCACCAGTGGTGTTTAGGAGCCAAAAAAAAAAATCAAAAAATGTAAGTGGTGGGGCTATTTCTAACTTCAGGATTAGAAAAAGAATGAGTGTTGATAACATAAAGACACAAGACTTTCAAGTATGGAGATCAACAGAAAGTTTAACTGGTCAACTACAGGATCAAGAAAGTCAGGTTACTGTCATTCTTTCTCAGTGTTTCTGGTTCAGTCCCATTTTAAAACACTTGTTATACTTCAGTATTTATTTTAATTGTTCTTCCCTTAATCTTCTCAACATACTTTTTTGTTGTTGTTGTTGTTTTTTATTTTAAACCCTTAACTTCTGTGTATTGACTCATAGGTGGAAGAGTGGTAGGGGTAGGCAATGGGGGTCAAGTGACTTGCCCAGGGTCACACAGCTGGGAAGTGTCTGAGGCCGGATTTGAACCTAGGACCTCCCGTCTCTAGGCCTGGCTCTCAATCCACTGAGCCACCTAGCTGTCCCCCTTCTCAACATACTTTTGAAAAACTTAAGCAAGATTTTCTCTTTCCATCCACATTTTTAGCCATTTCCCTTTTATCTTTCCCTTAAGAATTGTTCCTTTTCCTTTTTTCAGAATTTCTTTGCAGAATTTCCCTTCCTTACTGGAATGACTTGCTCTATAGATGTTAATTATTAGGATCCCACCTAGTCTTCCACTAAACTTTTTGAAATTTGCTCTACTAAAAATCTGAAGTATATATGAGACTATTTCCAGAATTCTTCTCCTCATCTCTCACAACTTCTATTAAGGAATGATCAAGTACTCCACAATATTTTCTTCATTTCTATATCAACAACTCATTGTTCTTCCTTGATAAGGACCACAGCCAAAATAGCATTTCCATTCATTTTTTTTCAACCTTGGAAGAATAAAGTTTTATAAAATCAAGTCAAGAAATTGATAACTGCTTTGCTTTGGGCAGAGAAAAATGTCAAGATGGTGATGAAATTGCTCCATCACTATCATATTATTTCCCCATGCCAGACTGTGAATTGGTTCTCAAACTCCTAATCTATTCCTCACAACTGCTCTAATGCCAATATTGTTTTGATTTCTGCCTCCAGTGATCTTTGTCTAAATGTCTTCCACCAAACTTCCCCAATCCTGCTCATTGAATTCCTCATATAAGTATATCGGCTTAATATAAGGGGAAACTTCCACTTTACCATCTTTTTTCCATATAAATTTTCATATCCTTGATTTATAAATATTTGAAAAATAAAGAAGTTTGTAAAGTAGTGATGAAATAATAGACTTCTATACCCAGCAGGTAAATGTGATTTCAAAAATTTTATAAAAACCTTTTTCTTTCATGTGTACATATTGGCCCATAGGTACTCAGAATCCAGAGAGGCTGATAATACCAGAAACTGGATTTCTGTTGAAAAATTGAGAAAATAATATCCATAGCCTGAGCCTTCTTTTATTTGCAGAAATTCTGCATATCCTTCCACAATCAGCCCAGATAGTTCTTCTCCATAAAGCTTTTTCATTTTCATTGTCCTGGGGTGATTTTCCTCCACTTTATTTAAGCTTCACTTATACACTTATCACATTCTAGCTTGTTTAATCAGTTTTGCACCTTTATTCAGTTTCTTTCTAGATTTTAATTCCTTGAGGACTGAGACTATAACTTATCTCTTTGGGTATATCTCTTAGTATTTCCTGCTTTGGTGCCTTGTAAATAGAGGGCATACCAAATCACAAAATTTTAGAATTGGAAAAGCATGCATTTGGTTCAACTCATTCCTTAAAAATGTTTGCACTATATCATATGTAACACATGATCATACAACCTCTGCCTGAAGACTTCCAAAGAGGGAGTACCCATCAAATCCCAAGATGAAACATTCCTCTATGGGTGTAGTTAAAATCATTGGGGAAAATGTTTTATATTTTTTCCTAACATTAATCTTAAATTTGACTTTTTGTAATTTCCACTAATTCCTTCTGGTTCTACAACACTCTACTTCTACCTCCTTTCTCCAGCCAAAGAGAACAAGTCAAATCCCTTGTCTTTGTGATAGCCCTTCAAATATATGAAGATAACTTCTATGTCTTCATTCTGAATTTTTTTCTTCCCCAGGCTAAGCATTACTATTTCCTTCAATAGATTCTCTTCAGATTTTTAGTTTCCTCCCTAAGCTGCCATACCCAAAATTGAACTTAATATTCCTTATACTGGATGATCTGAGCAGGATACAGAGGGACTGTAACTTCCTAAAAATTATAAATTATTACTATGACTTGAGCTAAAGATGTGAGAAATTGAAGAATATAAATAGTCCCTTTTTCTGGGGAGAATGCGTCTAAATCATTTCAAACAATGAAAAGTGCCTTCAAAAACTCAGATCTCACCACACACATCTTGAAAGTAGTAGGCTGAATCTTAATCCAAGGAACTTATCAAACCATTTCTTAAAAAATTCTCCTTGAGAAAAGTATCTTCAAATGTACTCAGAAATTTAATATTATACTATATATAATCTATCCAATCTCTGTCTATTCAAGGCAGAGTATCTAGTAAGGGACATGATTTTTAAAAGGAAAAAAATGAACACTGATTCATCTTATATGACACAGTATGTTCATCAGTGTTTTCTATTTTGAATGAATTCTGGTCCAGAAGAATTGGATTTTGCTAACAGAACCATCATTGACAAGTAAATTCCTTAAATCCCCCAAGCCTGTTTGCTCCACCATGAGGAGATGAAAATGTTCGCACTAGATGCTTGATAAAGAAGATGTGAGGCTGAAATGAAATGATAAATGTAACACCTCAACCCTCAGAACTTGGGCTGGTTTTAGTTCATATGATATCTGTAGATAGAGATGTGACTCAGTAAGAGAATGAAGCACCACGCTGCCGCATATCGGGATTTTTTTCAGAATCTTTAAGAACTACAAGAGAGACTGTATCTACAGCTAAGTGCAAATTGTTTAATGGTTATTGAAAGCCAAAGAAATGGAAGGGAAACTAATCCCCCAACATACTCCTTGATTTCCCATGCTTACAGGTCTAGAGACAGCTCAAGGTAGAGCCTTCTCTCCCTTATGACAAGGTTTCCTCTCTTTGGTTCAGGTCAGATGTTTTATCTCACTCCCTGCTGAAGAGTTTCTTTACTACTGTGTATTCTTTGGGTGATTCTAATCTGAATAACTTCTTGACTTATGTTTATTGCTTGCTTAGCCAAACGAAGCTACTTGCTATTTGTGATGGTCATTTTTGTAATTAGGCAATAAAATTTTAAGAAGTGCCTACTTTGTGCCAGGCGTTATGGTGAATACTAGGGATAAAGACAAAAACAAAATAACTGCTCTCAAGGAACTCATAGTCAAACAGAGATGATGGGCCAGAAACTTTGTACAAATAAGATATGCAAAGGACAAATTAGAGATAAACAGAAGAAGGGCATAGTAGTAGTAAGAGAGACTTTGTAGAAGGTCATATTTTAGCTGGTACTTTAAGGAAGTCAGGGAAACCAAAAAACAGAGATAAGGTGAAAAAAAAATCCACGAATGAAATAAAATCAGCATTTTGTGAGATGGAGTTAAATTAGTTATAGTAATCTAATTTTTATCCTCCTCCTGAGAAAGATAAAAGATAATGCCTTTTTTGTTCATTCTGAATCCCTTATCGTACCCCTTAGAATAAAATCTATTTTATATGTGGTAAGTATAAATATATCCCAGTACTCTCTTAGACATAGGAGAGTAAAGGAGAAACTGCCCAGCTACAGAAGTCCTGGAACCTGCCAACCCCCCTAAACCACCAGGAGGTTGGCAGGGGTGACACGGACCTCCTCCAATTTTTGTCAACAGTAAAAATTGCAGTCTGTCTTGGAAATATGGTGGACCAAATCCCAAATTGAATAGCTAATCATATTACCTATGAATCAAACCTTCAGTATTTATTATCCAGCACAAATACTTGTGTCTTACATAAAATATAATGCTATAGCAACTACTTTCCCTCTCGTCTTAGACACGTACAGAGCCCAGAAATTGTACAGAACCACCTGAAGTGTGTCGAGTTAAAATCACTTGTAGCTGGTCACCCAGTAAGTTCTAGAGGCAGGATCAGAACCAAGATCTACCTGACACCAAACCCAGTACTCTGCTGCTCCCCTCTGTCTCAAAAAAGAATTGTTATTAGCAGCAACATTATCCTTGCCTCCCCTATCATTATCCCTACAAGTACAATTTTTAAAATATGGTCCAACTGACACTAGAAGAACTTAATTCTGGAAACACAATAGTCTTAGTAAGTACTTAAAGATAACATTGGAGAGTAGAAGCCCACATTGAACCCCTTTACACACACACACACACACACACACACACACACACACACACACACACGAGAGAGAGAGAGAGAGAGAGAGAGAGAGAGAGAGAGAGAGAGAGAGAGAGAGAGAGAGAGATGACATTACAGTGAGACCTGTGATAGACTGGTCAGTGGCTAGTAATATAAATTGGATTTTTTACTGAAAATGGACAGAATGACACATGAGAACTGTCATAAGCAGACCATTGGTATGCATACCAACAATAAACCCATTGGAAACAAGCAAATATTTCCTCCCCGGGGTTCACTGTACGACATTGTTGTTTTGTTAGGCAGATGGTCAACCTACTGATGTAGCCATGAGTTGCCATCTGAAAGGGCCATTAATTCGGGCTGCTCACTTATCTTTTGTGGCAGGATGCAGCATTATGCTATTTTTTTTTCAAGAGAATGACTGAAAGCATTTTCCTATTTGAATATTGTGTGAGAATCCAGTAAAAAAAGCAGTTCTAGAAATCTTAGTCAAAACACAAAAAGCAAGAGTTTCAGTTTAATTTCCTCTCTTTTGGCTGGTTCAGTTCTGAAATTGTTACTCTGAAAGGATGCTGGCTTTGTGTACGTGTGCAGGGAAGTCAAAGCTCTGACACAAGCAGACATTAATATCTTCTCCAGTAAAGTCTAAACTCCACTGTGCTCTGTTGCCCGTGGTGCAGCATCTTGTCCCTTCCAGCCCTGGGCTGGTCTTTGGAAACAGTGGGGTACTCACAACAACCCAACTCCTTTTTTCCAAAGCAAACAGTAGTTTCTATGGCAACAAGATACAACAGAGGACAGCAGAACACCAGTAAGTTTCCAGCACTTTAAGAAGCAGTTCTCTTTAATCTGTCACTCCATTCACAATCCCCGCAGAATTTATAAATCAACAGGATTCTAAAATCTGCAAAGCCTCATGAAATAGGGTAAAAAAATGGCTCTCTCCTCTTTTCCCAAATTTCAAATGTGACCCTTTCACAACAGCACTGTTCTAGGCTTAGATGAACCAGTCTTGCACTAGCATTACTTTCTCTGATGAAAGTCTGAAAGAAAGCAACAAGAAATAGACAAATACTTTTCTATTTTATTTGCAAGACAAACACAAATACATGAATGAAGGAATTTATTCCAATTACATAGTCTTACCTTGTTAGCTACAAATATTTCTTTTTTTTAGATTAATCTGGTCCTTGATCGATATTAACTAAATAGAATAATTCAGCCTGTTTATCAGTAACTGATACACATACAAACAAAAACATAGGGATAAAGTATTCAATGAATCTTCTAAAAGTTTCTACATGTTTAAATAGTAGTCATGGCATAACTAATCACTGAGGCAAAAAGTAATGGCCTACTTTTCTAGTTGGGTGATCTAACTTCATGGATGTACTCAAGATCTTCTTTTGGAATCCATCTCTTTTGTCTATGCACTTGCTTCAGGTCTTGATCAAGAATTTGCTTTATGGTTTGTTCACTTGTTCTGGGATAGAAAAGCATGCTCCTCAACTACAAAATTGTTGACCTGATAGAAAAGTTTCAGTGTTCCCACATCACACCTTCCCAGAGAAGTTGTAATCATAATTCCTAAGGCTTTAAGAGGCTACTCTCTTGGGAAGATAATTTTAAATTATTTTTTAGTTCTTTCTGTTGTTCTCTTATCACTAATGCTTCGATTATAATTTTTAAATTAAATGATAAAAACTATGCACAGATTATGAGACAGTCAATTTAAGTTTCAAATACTTATTTGGGAAATTTACAACAGTGGTGTATAAATTATTCTGAATATATAATAAATTTGATATACATTAATTTTGTAATTGCAAAGTTAATTCATGAGTAGTTCTCCTGAATATAAACTAATTTGGAAGTCTGACTTGACTAGAAGAAACTAAGAAACTGTACTGAACTAGAATATATTTGGATATTCTAAGATATATAGGTATAAATATACATATAGGAACATATAGAATCTAGTTCAATATGTATGCATACACATATATATTACACACAGATATTTCATTGAATGCTGGATTTCATGTCAAACACATTGCTTTTCTGTTACTTTTATTTTTTGTGATTTTTGAGAATGGATATTACTCAAAGGAAATGTGTAAGTTGTGGTTAATGAAGATCACACTTCAATGACTTCTAAAGATTTTATAGCATATAGATGTAGGAAAATGAAGCATTTTCAGGATTATTTCATCCCCAAATGAGATAGGATCAGTTGCATGGAAACACACAGGAAAGTGTAGTCAAAAATGAAAACAACAAAGAATTATTCATAATTTATTTCTTAGCTCAAAATAGATTCCCCAGAATTCATAATCAAATTAATTATTATTTTCCTCTTAATATTAAGCTCCTTCTTGTCATTTCTGGGATGATGACTTTTATGGATTCTTTTAAATTTTATTTTATTGATGTGTTTTGATTTTCCATCAGAAACATTTACAGAATACATTCATTCTCAGTTATCTTGTAATAAAAAAGGACAATTATGCTAAACTGACAATAGTGACCTCCTTCTAAACTACATGCAATATTACACATCTAATGCAAACAACTACATGACTTTCTTTTATTCCTTTTAGTTCACAGAACTCCTTTTATTTCCCTCACTCTCCTACCCAATTAAGGTAGAATCAAATCCCTTGCAACACACACATACACACACACACACACACACACACACATTCAATGAAAAAAAGTTATTCACTGACTGTACACATACATACAAATACACACAATTCTATATATAAGAGATTCTATACAACATATCTGTCAACTCTTACTAGTGTGTTGTTTAAAAATTATTCTAAGCCCTCTGAGACTACATCTCCCAGGACTCCCTGCTACCACTTCCCCTAACACCTCC
This sequence comes from Gracilinanus agilis, assembly GCF_016433145.1. Lineage (NCBI taxonomy): Eukaryota > Metazoa > Chordata > Mammalia > Didelphimorphia > Didelphidae > Gracilinanus > Gracilinanus agilis. Next base: position 101,530,051 of record NC_058135.1, read on the forward strand.
CATTCCTTTGTGGAGGTGTTGGAGAAAGTATAAAAGAGAGAGTTTGGGTGCCTTTTGATCTCTCTCTAAGCTCTCTATCATGGAGACTCTCTCTCTCTACTTTGGAGGTTATCTCGACTCTGGAGAAGTGCCTACCCGAGGAGATCCTTTTCCCTTACCTTCCCTAGATTTTCCCTTTCCTAACTAAATAAAACCTAGCTATTCTACAATAAGTGTTACCTGATCTTTATTGAGCTCTGAAGAGCTTAAGTTAATTTCCCCTTCTAGGGCTGGGGGCTACCAGCTAGGCTACCTTCCTTCTCTTCCTCTGGCTTTCCCTTCCCTTCCCTTCCCTTCCTTCTCCTATCCTACCTTCCTGAAATTACCTTAATATCCTTCCCACCACACACCAGGAGGTAAATGATTTTTTACAATATTAGTTGGTCCTCTGGAACATGAATGTTCATTGTATAATGAAGAGTTCTTTAAGTTTTCAAAATTGTCTTTATGTTATTATTATATACATTGTTCCTCAGGTTTTACTCATTTCATTCTTCATTAATGTATTAAAGTTTTCAGTTATTGTTTTTATAATATTGATTTTTAGAATATATTCTTTCTCTGTGTCAGTTTATTTTACTCTGCATAATTCATAAGTGTTTCCATGTCTCTCTGAAATAATCTATTTCCTTATTTTTATAGTAACTTAATGGTATTCTATTAATTCATATACCACTACTCAGTCATTTCTCAATAGGCATTACTATGCAGTATTTTTAATTATAAAAACTGCTATTTTGTTGCATTTCAATATATCTGACCATTCTAGAAAATAATATTGGTGTTGATATTGTTTTCTAGAATGGTCATACCCATCCATAGTTCCCAAAAGACTATGTCAATATGTTAGTTTTCTCCCAATATTTATCATTTTCCTTTTTTTTCCTTTTTGGCATCCTTAATAATCTGATGAGTATAAAGTAGAATCTCAGAATTAATTTAATTTGTGTTTCTCTGTTCATTAGTTACTTAGCATTTTTTTCACATGACCATAGATAGTCTATATTTATTCATAACCTTAGATCATTTATCAGTTGTGGAATAAATAAGCAACTTTGAGACCTCAGGACCTTGCCTATACCAATAGTAGAGCACCCCACATGCAACCCTTGAAGTCCCAAGCCCTGGAACAGGATGAAATCCCTAGCACTTTGTCTGTTGAGGCCTGTGGTGAAGCCTCTATTTTGATGATGGGAAAAAGAAATGAAAGTAATATAGAAAGAAAATAACAGCTTAAAAGACAGAAAATGAGGCACAGAAATAAAATGAAATAATAAACAAATTGGAGACCAGAATTGATCTGCTGGAAGCCATGAAAAGCAGGATAGACCAAACTTAAAAGGAAAATCAAAGGTCATAGCTGGAAATCAGTCTTTAAAGACCAGAATTGGGCAAGTAGAAGCTAAAGATCTCATGAGACAGCAATAACTAATAAAGCAAAATCAAAAGAATAAAAAAATAGAAGGAAACATGAAATATCTCATTGAAAAGACAACTGACCTGAAAAATAGATCCAGGAGAGACAATTTGAGACTTATTGGTCTACCTGAAAACCTGGGGGAAAAAATAAAACACTTGGCATCATATTAAAAGAAATTCAGAATAAAGACATAGAAGTTATCTTCATATATTAAAGGGCTATCATATAGACAAGGGATTTAACTTGTTCTCTTTGGCTGGAGAAAGGAGGTAGAAATAGAGTATTATAAGAAGAGGAAGAAGAGAGTGGCAATAGGTAATATTTAAATGTTACTGTCAGTGGAATAAGTTCTGAGAGGGAAGAAAAGCCAAATTTATTGGGGTATAGAATTCTATCTTACCCTACAGGGAAAATGAAAGGGAATAACAAAGTGGAGGTACTGGGGCAGGCAGTATTAAAAGAGAGGGAAAGATTGGAAGTGGACAATTAATAGAACTTAAAGAGAAACAAGATGGGAATAAGTAGGGAGGAGGTGGAAAGGAAAGTAAAATAAGGGTGAGGAAAAGGGAGACTGATTAAAAGCAAGACACTAGTGATAAGGAAATGGTGAAATAAGAAAGGGAGGGACTAAAAGAGATAATTAAAATGGTGGGGAATACAAAAGAGGTAATCAGAATTCTGAATGTGAATTGGATGAACTCAAAATGAAAGTAGATAGCAGAGTGGATTAAAAACAAAGATCCTACGATATGTTGTCTATAAGAAACACACATGAGGCATGTAGACACACAGGGTAAAGGTAAAAGGCTAGAGCAGAATTTATTGGGCATCAAATGAGAAAAAGAAGGCAGGAGTCACAATCATGATATCTGAAAAATCCAAAGTATAAATAGAGCTGATTAAAAGAGATAGGGAAGGTAATTACATCCTGATAAAGGACAGTATAGACAATGAAGAAATATCAGTATTCAACATGAATGCAGCAAATGGCATAGCATCCAGATTTTTAAGGGAAAAACTATTAGAGATTCAGGAGGAAATAGGCAGTAAAACTATACTAGTGAGAGACCTCAACCTTCCTCTATCAGATCAATATAAATCAAACCACAAAATAAATGAGAAAGAAGTAAGAGATGTGAATGAAATCTTATAAAAATTAGAGTTTATATATATATATATATGTATATGCGATTTATATATATATATGGAAAAATAAATAGGGATGAAAAAGAATACACCTTTTCAGCAGCATGTGGTACAATTACAAAGATTGACAAAGTACTATGGTATAAAAACATTACAAACAATTGCAAAAATGCAAAAATAATAAATGTAACTTTTTTCATATCATAATGTAATATAAATTATAATTAGTAAAGGTACATGGAGAGGCAAATCAAAAATTAATTGGAAATTAGGTAATCTGATTCTCCAAATCTGATTGGTTAAAGAATAAATCATAGAAACAATTAATGATTTAGTTGAAAACAATTACAATGAAGAAACAACAAATCAAAATTCTTGGGATACTGCAAAAGCAGAACTCAAGTGAATATTTATATCCCTGAGTGCCCATATTAACAAAAAAGAGAAAGAGGAAGTTAACAAATTGGGCATGCAACTAAAAAAACTAGAAAAAGAGCAAATTAAAAACCCTGAGAAAAAGACCAAATTGGAAATCCTAAAAATCAAAAGAGAAATTAATAAAATTGAAAGTAAAAGAACTATTGAACGAATAAATAAGACCAGGAGCTGGAATTTTGAAAAAACAAAAAAAAGATAAAATATTGGTTAATCTAATTAGGAAAAAGAAAGAAGAGAACAAAATTAACAGTATCATGAATGAAAAGGGTGATCTCACCTCTAATGAGGAAATTAAGGAAATTATTAAGAACAATTTTGTCCAATTACATGGCAAAAAATATAGCAATGTAGATGAAATGGGTGAACATTTATAAAAATATAGACTGCTTAGATTAACAGAAGAGGAAATAGAATACTTAAATTATCCCATATCAGAAAAAAAAAAGTGAAGAAGCCATCACAGAACTCCCTAAGAAAAAATCACCAGGGCAAACTGGATGCATAAGTGAATGCTATCAAACATGTAAAGATCAATTAATCCCCAAACCCTACAAACTATTTGACAAAATAGACAAAGAAAGATTCTTACCAATTTTTTTTATGATACAAATATAGCACTGATTCCCAAGACAGGAAGACCAAAAACAGAGAAGGAAAACTATAGACCAATATCCTTAATGAACACAGATGCAGAAATATTAAATAAAATGATAGCTAAAAGGCGACAAGTTGTCCTAAGGATTATTTACTATGACCAGGTGGGATTAACACTAGGAATGCGATGATTTAATATTAGGAAAACCATCCTCATAATTGACCATATCAAGAACCAAAATAATAGAAATCACATGATTATCTCAATAGATGCAGAAGAAACCTTTGACAAAATACAACACCTATTCCTATTGAAAACACTAGAAAGTATAGGAGTAAAAGAGCCTTTCCTCAAAATAAGAAACAATATTCATTTAAAACCATCAGCATTACTCATCAATGCCCCTCTACCTCCCGTAGCCAACATGAAATTTCATTGGTTTCTTCATGTGCCATCAATAAAGACCTATTTCCATATGATTGATAGTTGTAATAGGGTGGTCATTTAGAGTTTACTTACCAAATCATATCCACATCAACCCATGTGTTCAAGAAGTTGTTTTTCTTCTGTGTTTCCACTCCTATAGTTCTTCCTTTGAATGTGGGTAGCATTCTTTTCCATAAATCCCTCAGAATTGCCTTAGGTTATTATGTTCCTGCTAGTATAGAAGTCCATTACATTCAATTTTAACATCAGTCTCTGTACACAATGTTCTTCTGGTTCTGCTCATTTCACTCTGCATCAGTTCTTGGAGGTCTTTCCAGTTCACATGGAATTCCTAAAGATTATTATTCCTTTGAGCACAGTAGTATTCCATCACCGACAGATACCACAATTTTTTCAGCCATTCCCCAATTGATGGGCATACCCTCGTTTTCCAGGTTTCTTTGCTACCACAAAGAGCACAGCTATAATTTTTTACATGTCTTTTTCCCTATGATCTCTTTGGGGTACAAAGCCAGCAGTGGTATGGCTGGATTGAAGGGCAGGCAATTTTTTAGCGCTCTTTAGCCTTATATCCAAATTACCATCCAGAATGGTTGGATCAATTCACAACTCCACCAGCAGTGTATTAATGTCCCAATTTTGCCACATCCTCTCCAAAATTCATTACTCTACCCTGCTATCATTTTAGCCAGTCTGCTAGGTGTGAGGTGATACCTCAGAGTCGTTTTGATTTGCAAGTCTCTAATATAGAGATTTAGAAAACTTTCTCATGTGCTTATTGATAGTTTTGATTTCTTTATTGGAAAGTTGCCTATTCATGTCCCTTGCCCATTTATCAATTGGGGAATGGCTTGATTTTTTATAAAATTTATTTAGCTCCTTGTATATTTGAGTAATTAGACCTTTGTCAGTTTTTTTTGTTTTAAAGATATTTCTCAGTTTCTTGTTTCCCTTCTGGTTTTGGTTGCATTGCTTTTATTTGTATAAAAACTTTTTAATTTAATGTAATTGAAATTATTTATTTTAAATTTTGTAAATTTTTTCTACTCTTACATGGTTTGAAATTCTTTGCTTTCCCAGATATCTGACAGGTATACTATTAAGTTTTCGCCTAATTTATTTATATTTTCCTTCTTTATATTCAAGTCATTCAACCATTCAGAATTTATCTTGGTGTACAATGTGAGATGTTGATCTAAACCTAATCTCTCCCATATTGTTTTCAAATTTTCCCGGCAGTTTTTTTCAAATAGTGGATTTTTGTCTCAAAAAGTTGGGCCCTCGTCACTTATCCCAAGTCTATTCCACTGATTCTCCCTTCTGTCTCTTAGCCAGTACCATATTGTTTTGATGACTGCTGCTTTAGAGTATAGTTTAATATCTGGTTCAGCAAGGCCACCTTAGTTCACATCAATTTCATTATTTCCCTTGGTATTCTTGTTCTTTTGTTCTTCCAAATGAACTTTGTTATAGTTTTTTTCTAATTCAGTAAAAAAGTTTCTTGGTAGTTTGATAGGCATGGCACTAAATAAGTAAATTAATTTGGGTAGAATGGTCATTTTTATTATTTTAGCTCGTCCTAACCATGAGCACTCAAAGTTTTTCCATTTGTTTAGATCTAGTTTTAATTGATTGGAAAGTGTTTTTTAGTTGTGTTCCTATGATTCCTGTGTTTGTTTTGGTAGATAGATTCCTAAGTATTTTATATAGTTTAGAGTGATTTTAAATGGTGTTTCTCTATCTAACTCTTGCTACTGTGATGTCCTGGAAATATATATAAATGCTGATGATTTATGTGCATTTATTTGGTATCCTGCAACTTTGCTAAAGTTGTTCATTTTTCTACTAGCTTTTTAGTTGATTCTCAAAGATTTTTTAAGTAGACCATCATATCATCTGCAAACAGTGATAGTTCAGTCTCCTCATTGCCTATTTTAATACCTTCAGTTTCTTTTTCTTTTCTAATTTCTACTTCTAGTGTTTCTAGTACAATGTTAAATAACAGAGGTGATAATGAGTATCCTTGTTTCACACCTGATCTTATTGGGAAGGCTTCTAATTTATGCCCATTGCAGAAGATGGTTGTTGATGGTCTTAGATTTATACTGTTTATTATTTATAGGAAAGATCTTTCTATTCCTATAATTTCTAGTGTTTTCAATAGGAATGGGTGTTGTATTTTGTCAAAGGCTTTTTCAGCATCTATTGAGGAAATCATGTGATTTTTGTTTGTTAGCTTTTTGATATGATCAATTCTGTGGATGGTTTTCTAATGTTGAACCATCCTTGCATTCTTGGTATAAATCCCAGTAGATCATGATGGATAACCCTCATATCACTTGCTGGAGTTTTTTTGCTAGTATTCTATTTAAGATATTTGCATCTGGTTTTATTAGGGAGATTGGTCTGTATTTTTCTTTCTGTTTTTGGTCTGCCTGGCTTTGGAATCAGTACCATATTAGTGTCATAAAATGAATTTGGTAGGACTCCTTTTCTTATTATATCAAATAATTTGCATAGTATAGGGATTATTTGTTCTTTGAATGTTTGATAGAATTCATTTGTGAATCCATCAGACCCTGGCAATTTTTTCTTATGGAGTTCTTTGATGACTTGTTCAATTTCTTTTTCTGATATTGTGCTTCTCCTGTTAATATAGGCAATTTATATTTTTGTAAATATTCATCTATATTATACTATATTTATTGCCATATAATTGGGGGAAAGAAATTTTAATGATTGCCTTGATTTCCTCTTCATTAAAGGTGATGTCTCCTGTTTCATCTTTCATACTGTTAATTTGATTTTCTTCTTTTTTTTAAATTTAGATTTATCAGTACTTGATGTATTTTATCTGTTTTTTTCAAAATACCAGCTTCTAGTCTTATTTATCAATTTAATTGTTCTTTTACTTTTGATTTTATTAATTTCTCCTTTGATTTTTAGTATTTCTAATTTAGTTTTCATCTTGAGATTTTTAATTTGTTCGCTTTCTAGTTTTTTAAGTTGCTTAGCCAATTTATCAACCTCTGCATTCCCTAATTTGTTAATATATGCACTCAATGATTTACATTTTCCCCTTAGAACTGCTTTGACTACATCCCATAGGTTTTGGTAAGAAGTCTCATCATTGTCATTCTCTTCAATGAAATTATTTATTGTTTCTATGATTTGTTAGTTAACTAGCTTATTTTGGAGAATGATATCATTTAATTTCCAATTCGTTTTTGGTTTGTCTCTCTATGTATCCTTATTAATAAATATTTTATTGCATTATGATCTGATAAGGTTGTATTTATTATTTCTGCTTTTTTGCATTTGCCACTTTTCATGCCCTAGTACATGGTCAATATTTGTGAATGTTCCATGTGCTGCTGAAAAGAAGGTGTGTTTCTTTTTGTCCCATTTATTTTTCTCCATATATCTACTAACTCTAATTTTTCTAGTATTTCATTCACCTCTGTTATCTCTTTCTTATTTATTTTTTGGTTTGATTTATCTCGATCTGATAGGGGAAGGTTGAGGTCACTCACTAGTATAGTTTTGCTATCTATTTCTTCCTTCAGCTCCACTTGCTTTTCCTTTAGAATTTGGATGCTCTACCATTTGGTGCATACATGTTGAGTACTGATATTTCTTCTTTGTTTATAGTGTCTTTTATCAGGTTTTAATTACCTTCCCTATCTCTTTTAACCAGATCTATTTTTAATTTGGCTTTGTCAGAAATCATGATTGCCACTCCTGCCTTCTTTTTCTCGGTTGAAGACCAATAGATTTTGCTCCAGTCTTTCATTTTTACTCTATCTATCCTTGCCTGTCTCATATGTGTTTCTTGTAGACAAAATATGGTAGGATTTTAATTTCTTATCCACTTTGCTTTTTGCTTCCATTTTATGGGCGAGTTCATCTCATTCACATTCAAAGTTATAATTATCAACTTTGTATTCCCAGACATTTTGATTCTCTCTCCTTGTCCTGCCCTTTCTTCTTTCACTATTTCCTTCTATACCAGTGTTTTGTTTTTTATCAGTCCCCTGATCCCCTCCCTTATTGTACTTCCTTTTCTCTCCTCCCCTTCTTATAAAATTTCCCTCTTATTCTTCTTTAGGGCCTTTTTAAACTACCCCCCTCCCTCTCCATCCCTTGTGTGGCTTCCCTCTCCACCAGTCCTTTTGTTAACCCTTCTATTACTCTATAGGACACTAATCAATTCTCTGCCCCAATGGATTAGCTTGTTCTTCCCTCTTTAAGTTAATTTCAATGCACTTAAGTATTAAGTATTTCTTTTCTCCTACATCTTTCCCCTTCCAGCGTATTGATCTTATCCCCTGTTCACCCCATGCTCTTATTTATGGAATATAAATTACTCCATTTTGTATGTTTTCCCATTTTTCTTAATTTTATCTCCTTTTTTCCCT
>NC_058135.1:101548468-101573475 GCF_016433145.1 Gracilinanus agilis
GCCATTCTGGCTGGCAATTTGGAATCATGCTCAAGGGGCTCTAAAAGAATGCCTGCCCTTTGATACAGCCATACCATTGTTGGGTTTGTACCCCAAAGAGATCATAGATAAACAGACTTGTACGAAAATATTTATAGCTGCGCTTTTTGTGGTGGCAACAAACTGGAAAAGGAGGGTATGTCCTTCAATTGGGGAATGGCTGAACAAACTGTGGTATATGCGGGTGATGGAATACTATTGTGCTAAAAGGAATAACAAACTGGAGAAGTTCCAGGCTAATTGGAGAGACCTCCGGGAACAGATGCAGAGCGAAAAGAGCAGAGCCAGAAGAACATTGTACACAGAGACTGATATACTGTGGTAAAATAGAATGTAATGGACTTCTGTACCAGCAACATTGCAATGACCCAGGACAGCTCTGAGGGATTTATGGTAAAGAAAACTACCCACATTCAGAGGAAGGACTGCAGGAGAGGAAACACATAAGAAAAGCAACTGCTTGAACGTATGGGTCGGGGTGGACATGATTGGGGATGTGGACTCGAAACTACCACACCAATGCAACCACCAACAATATGGAAATAGGTCTTGATCAAGGACACATGACAAAACCAGTGGAAATGTGCATCGGCCATGGGTGGGGGAGTGCGGGGGGTGAAGGGGAAAGTAGGAGCATGAATCATGTAACCATGTTAAAAATGATTATTAATAAATGTTAAAAAAAACCACTCATGACAAATAAGCATAGTCCAACAAAAGAAATTCCTATGATGACTACTTCCAAAACTGTATCTCATTCTGCATTCTGGTTCATCACCTATCTTTCTGTCAGGAAGTGTGTAGCATTCTTCATTATCGATCTTCTGTAATCATAGTTGACCACTTAATTGACCAAAATTATTCAGAATAGTTCATTTTATATCAATTTTGTTGAATAAATTGTTCTGTTTTAAAATAATAATAATAATAATAATAGCTTAAAAAGCAAAATTGGCAAAGTGGAAAATAGATCCAGTAGAGACAATCTAAGAATTATTGAACTACCTGAAGTCATGATAAAAAAAATCTTAGATAGCATATTACAAGAAAATATTACAGAAAAGTGCCCTGATATTCTTGACCAAGAAGGCAAAATAGACTTTGGAAGAATCCACAGATCACATCTTGAAATAAATCCCCAAATAATAATTCCTAGGAACATTGTAGCCAAATTCAAGAGCTTCTCAGTCCAAGGAGAAAATACTATATGCAGTCAGTAAGAAACATTCAAAAATCATGGAGTCCCAGTAATGATTACATAGGATCTGAAGGATCAAAATGTTTCTAATTTGATATTCAGGAAGGCAAGGGAACTGGGCTTACAACCAAAAATCATCTGCCCATCAAAACTGACTATATTCCTCCAGGGGGGAAATGAAAAATTAATAAAATAGAAGATTTCCAATGATGATGAAAAGTGAAGACCTAAAAATAAAATCTTATGTCCAAATACAAAATTCAAGAGAAGTATGTAAAGGTAAATAAGAAAAAGAAAATTTACAGAATTCAATAAGGTAGAATTATTTATATTCCTACATAAAAAGATGTGTGTAATTCTTAAAATTTTTATCATTATATTAGTTAGAAAAAGTATACATAAACAGAGGCTGAGGTAGTAAGCTGTTTAGGATGATATGCAAAAAATAGGGAGTGAAAAAGAGGATTACACTAATAGAAATGGGAAGAGAGAGGTAAAATGGGCATAAATTATATCATAAAAAGAGGCACCAGTGGGGGGGAAAAACAAAACTAGTACAGAAGAGGAGAGAATGAAGAAGGTTAAGGGCAATTCTTAAATCTTATTCTCATTGCAATCAGCTCAGAGAGGTGATAATAGCTAAACTCATTGGGATACCGAATCCTATCTTACTCTAGAAGGAAGTAGAAAAGGAAAAAGAAAGGCAGTGGTTGGAGGGTAGTGCATAAGGAAGGGGGCATGGAAGGAGTGATTGAAAGCAAAACAGTAGTGTGGAGGGACAGAATTAAAGGAGAAAGGGTAGAATTAAAAGCAAAAAATTAAAGGAGGAAAATAGAGGGGAATACACAGATGGTAATCATGACTGTGAATATAAATGAAACAAACTCATCTCATAAAATGGAAGTGAACAGCAGAGCTGATGAAAAACAAGAATCCTACAATATGTTCTTTAAAAGAAACAATTTGAGGCAGATAAAAACACAGAGAGTAAAGGTAAAAGGATAGAACAAAATCTATTTTGGTTCTAGCAATCACAATCTCAGACAATGCTAAAGCAAAAATAGGTCTGATTAAAAGAGTTAAGGAAGATAACTTCATTTTGATAAAAGGTAATATAGACAATGAAGTAATATCAGTAATTAACATATACACAACAAATGCTATAGTCTCCAGATTTTTAAAGAAGAAACTAAAGGTGCATGAGGAGGGAATAGACAGTAAAATTAAACTAGTGGGGAATTTCAACTTTTCCCTCTCAGAACTAGATAAGTCTAACCAAAAAATACAGAAGAAAGAAGTAAAAGAAGTGAATGAAACTTTAGAAAAGTTAGAATTAATAGATATCTGTAGAAAATTGAATGGGTATAAAAAGGAATATATCTTCTTTTCAGCATCACATGACACAAATACAAAAACTGACCATATACTAGGGAATAAAAACGTCATAACCAGATGCATACATAATAAATGCAATATTTTCAGATCATAATGCAATAAAAATTATAATCAGTGAGTGTTCATAGAATGACAAATAATTTGAGAACTAAATTATCTAATTCTTCCAAAGTGGTGGATTAAAGAACAAACTATACAAATGTTAATGTTTTCATTAAAGAAAATGACAATGAGGCAACAATATACCAAAATTTATGAAATACTGTCAAATAGATCTTAGGGATAAATTTTTATCCTTCAATGTTTATATTAATAAAATATAGCCAAAGCAATGAATTGGCCATGCATCTAAAAAATCCTAGAAAAAGAACAAATTTAAAATACCCAATTAAAGGCTAAATTATAAAATCTAAACATCAAAAGAGAAATTAATAAAACTGAAAATAAGAAAACTATTGAACTAATAAATAAGTCTAGAAGTTGGTTTTATGGGGGGGGGTGAAATAAATAGAGGGTTGGTTAATTTGATTTAAAAAAGGAACAAATTGAACTAAATTACCAGTATCAAAAATGAAAAAGGTGAATTCAAGTCCAATGAAGAAGAAATTAATGCATTCCTTAGGAACTCTTTTGCCCAATTATATGACAATAAAACTGACAATCTAGGTGAAATGGATGAATACTTAAAGAAATATAAATTGACCAGATTAACAGAAGAGAAAATATAACACTTAAGTAATCCCATCTCAGAAAAATAAATTGAACAAGTCATTAATAAACTCCCTAAGAAAAAAATCCCTAGGAACAGAAGGATTCCCAAGTGAATTCTTTCAAACATTTAAAGAACAGCTAATCCCAATACTAAATAAACTATGTGACTAAGTAAGCAAAGAAGGAGTCCTACCAAATTCTGTCTATGACACAAATATGGAGCTGATACCTAAGCCAAGAAGACCAAAAATAGAGAAAGAAAATTACAGACCAATTCCTTTAATGAATATTAATGTAAAAATCTTAAATAAAATAGTAGCAGAGTCTATAGCAGTAAAGCAAAAGGATTATTCACGATGACCAAGTGGGATTTACACCAGTAAAAAGGAAAATTATCAGAATTGTTGACCATATCAATCATCAAACTCACAGAAATCACGTGATTATGTCAATAGATGCAGAAAAAGCCTTCAACAAAATACACCACCATTCCTATTGAAAACACTTAAGGGGACAGCTAGGTGGCTCTGTAGATTGAGGGCCAGGCATAGAGATGCGATGTACTGGGTTAAAATCTGGCCTCAGATACTTCCTAGCTGTGTGACCCTGGGCAAGTCACTTAATCCCCATTTTCTTGACCTTACCATTCTTTTGCCTTAGAACCAATACACAATAGTGATTATAAGATGGAAGGTAAGGGCTATTAAAAAAAAAACATACACACAATAAATCATGAGAATAAAAGGATCTTTCCTTAAAATAATAAGTTATATTTAAAATCATCAGCAATTATCATCTGCAATGGGGATAAGTTTGAAGCCTCCAGAATAAGATCAAGAACGAAGCAAGGATGCCCATTATCACTATTATTTAATATTGTACTAGAAATATTAACATTAACAATAAGAGAAGAAAAATAAATTGAAAGAGTTAAAATAGGTAATGAGGAAACTAAATTATCACTCTTTGTAGTGCACTAGGGTATTTGTTAATTAAGAGTTAATTAAGGAAATACTTTACATAGCATAATTTATGGATAAATGCATAGGTAAGATATGAGTTAGGTTTCTTTAAATGGAATCTCAGAGATAGATTGTGGGTAAGAGAAGTTTTCCCAGAATGCCTTGAGTTAGAGTTACCCACCTGTCTTTGTACTCTGGGGGTTGATCCTGTGTGGATAGGAGATCCTGAGAGAGGCTTGGCTAGAGTGAGAAAATTCTCAATTGATTCCTACATAAAAATTTCATCTAACAGACTAAAATCAGTGAAGGAGATCACTGGGTGAATTATCATTTTGAGCCCAGCTGGTTTGCTGTGAGAAGATCTTGGAGATTCTGAGCTGTTTTTTCCAACTATACAGGTAAGAAGAAAAACACAACTTATTCTTTTTTGTGTATAAGATAAGAATCTAGTTTAGGACAGATAGATTAGATTTTTGGAGAAAATAGATAGAAAGAAAATGTAGCCCCAATATTGTTGGGGACTGAAGAGACTCTTGCAAGTCAGATTTATTTGGGTAGTTAGATCAGATTTATTATCTTAGGATTAATATATTATAGGAATTTCTTCTTCACTATCCCTTTTCTTTAGTCCATTTTTTCTCATAATAAATATATTTTTAATACTCCTAGCTAAGCCAGAATTCTTGAGACTGTTCTGAGAACCATCTTGTCTTAGTCGTAATTTAACAGCCTATCCATATAGGATAAATTATTGGTAAAAACACATTATACCAATAATATAGTAAGGGTTAATAAACTCTTACAACAGTAGATGATATGATGGTATACTTAAAGAATCCTAGAGAATCAACTAAAAAACTAGTAGAATAATAACTTAAAGTATCAGGATAAAAATAAGCCCACATAAGTCATCAACATTTCTATATATTACCAACAAAGTCTAGCAGCAAGAGACTGAAAGAAATTCCATTTAAAATCACTCTAGACAATATAAAATAATTCGAGAAAAAGAAAGGAATCAACCAGTCACCACCTGAAACAATGATGGGCAACCTTTTGAGCGTGATATGTCAAAATTCGCCAAAAAACTGAGCATAACTCGGGTGGTGTGTCACTTCAAGAAAAAAGCCATAATTTCACAATATTTATAGTTTAAATAACAAAAATTTATAATTATAATATATGAACTAATTTAATGAACTAAAATAGGTAAATTAAAATAGGTAGATTTGTCATCTATGGTGCACAGAGTGTCTACACTACACCACAGCAAATGTTTCATCCTCAACATGCGGCCTCATGTCATCGAAAATGGTTATGCATGTTAGTGCTAACATGCGTGTCATAGGCTTTCCATCACCAACCTAAAATAAACCTCAAAATAAAAACTTTCAGACACATTATAGCCGTAATTCAGAGTTTCCAGATAAATAGAAAAAAATATTCAAAGTAGGCCAAAAGAAAGAATTTAAAATGCCAAAGAATGATAATTGGGACGACACATGATTTAGCAGCTATCACCATAAAGTATCAGAGAGCTTGGAATATCATATTTCAAATGGCAAAGCATATATAGGCTTATAGACAAGAGTAATTTAAGCCACTACTTTGAGTCAAGATGGCAGAATAGAAGAAAGGAACCTCGAAATCACAATGAGAATCTTCTCCAACCAATCTTAAAATGAGGCCACAAAATGAATACAGGAGTGAAAGAACCAACAAAAAGATAGTTAAGCAACTTTCATGAAGAGAACAACTTGAAAGGTGGGTAGAGAACATCTGGGGCACTGTGATGAGAGGGGAGCACAGCTAGCTACAGCAAGGAGTATGGAGCAAGCCAACAGAATGCCCTCCCATCCCATATCTACTTTGTAGCTTCTGACCCTAGGCCCAAGCCAACATCCAGACCCTGAGACCCTGCCTGGGCCAGTAACAATCCAACCAAACATACACACTTAAAGTTCCAAGGAATCCTGCAATGATAATACATGTAAAGCATTTTGCAAACCTTTAAGCTCTATGTAAATGCTAGGCATTAAAAATCCCCAGCCAGAATTAAAGCCCCACTAACAGAATATACTGTTATAGAGTATCTCTGCCTTTTTTCATAAATTTTTATTAGTACTTTGATTTGCTAATTTCTTTTTTGAGGGCTCTATTTTTTTCTTATTTCTTTGAAATTTTCACTTAACTTCTGGTTGCGCTTCTGAACAGGTTTGGGCTTACTGCAAGAACTGTAAGTCTTTCAGAGATCGCTACAATTGTTTTAACTATTTCAAGGGACTATGACTGTTTCCTTGTTTCAAGATATTTGTCTCGGTTCTTTCAGTTTGGATTTATTTATCCTCCTCTGCTTTTATTTGTCTTTGTCAGTCATTATTAACCTTTCTAGGTGTCCTTTGCTGTAAATGAACTTCTTACTCTCAATCTTTTCCCTCCTTCAGGCTCAAGTCAGGCTCAAGCCCTCTCTAAGAAATTCTTACATATTATTCTCTTTTCTCTCAGAGTCTGATGTTATCTAGGTCTCTTAAAGGTGAGAGTAAACATTAGGACACTGCTTTGGAATACTTCAAGAGGCTATTCCAGTTGGATTTATTCTTTGCCTTCTAATTTTTGTCCTTGTTGTTTCTATGATATTTTCTATACTTTTTAGTCTATGCAATACACACAATGTGGTTTTTATTAGAGAACTTGGAAAGTCTTCGAAATTTATTTATTGAAATAGGCCCAGACAAAGTTTTGGTACTGATCCATTACCCATTATATCCTACATAAATGTAACTGCTTTATTAAAAATTGTCTGTCACTTTCCCCTCTCACAAGTTAGAAATACATTTTCCAAAATAGAATTCTGTGACTCCAATATCTCACATGAACTGTGACAATATAGGATGAATGTTAATTAAGCTATTTGGGAATTTTTAATTTGAAACAGTGAAGAAAACAACACAAAGTAAAACCATTGGTGTTGATCTGACAATTCATTATTCATTTGTATTCAGGTATTTGGGCTATTTGAGGCTCAGCATTATGGAATTTTATTAATGTATCTATGAAAATGTACTTGGGGGAACAATTACATAACAAGAAGTGGGTTTGAGGTCATGGTGCCCATATGGAGGACAATAATCAGCATATTGCTTAGGAATCCTACGCAGGAGATAATTATGGGATTCTATATTATAGATTTTCTCAAATCACAAGTTCAGTTTGAGTTTATTCTTCAGTTTAATGTTAGAATAAAATAAGCTATTTCAGCACTTATTCATATGCAATTTTGAAACACATTTTAAAAATTCAATTAGTGAGCATCTATTTTAATGGCCAAACAAATTCTGGTTTATGAGTGCAATGAAGTACTATTATTCTGTAAGAAATGCAAAAAATAGTAATTTTAGAGAGCCACTGGAGAACTTGCACAAACTGATGCAGAGTGAAGTGAAAAGAACCAGGAGAATATTATACTAAAGTTTCCATAGTGAGTCATCTACTGCAAAATAATTATTTTATTTTGTCTTTTCAGTCATTAAAGGACACAAATTTATAATAAATGTTCAAATATCTATGTAATATGATTTTCTAATAAACACATTTAAAATAAAAAATTAATTCTAAAAATGAACTGTTTTGAAGGATGTCTGTTCAATGTAGTAACCAAATTATCCTAGAAGACTACTAATGAAAAAAATTAACCATCTCCTGATAGAAAAATGATGACCTAATATACACAATGATAAATTTATTTTTGGACTTGGCCCATGTGAGAATTTGTTTTGCCTGAATATGTTCATATATAATTTGTTTTATTTACTCTGTTATTTCATCACCATAATTTTATATGAAAACTTTCCCTTGAAAGTCCTATATTCCTTACTGTTTCAAAATTTATGACAATAGAAAATTTTTTTCATTAGTCAATATTTCTTAAAATATTCTTGATTAAGAGATGTTTTTCATTAGTCAATATTTCTTACAATATTCTTGATTAAGAGATTTTTTCATTAGTCAATTTTTCTTCATTAGTCAATGAAATTTTTTTCATTGGTCAATATTTCTTACAATATTCTTGATTAAGAGATTAACATTTTTGTTATACAAATATGAGGTGTCCAGGGACACATAAAGAATCAGGGGATGGGGGAGTTGAGCAAAATCTAGGTTAGAAACCATACCTTCTTCTCTTCTAATATTTACCAAAAATTGGTAGAGGAATGTATCATATTTTTCATCTATAGATATGAAGGTAAATAAAAATAAGGTAATGGGAGCACAGACTGGTGGCTAGAAGCAATCTTATAGGACAACTTATCCAATACTTTCTTGAGTAACTAAAAGTATCTTTGGAAATAGAAGGATTAGTCTAAATATATTAATGCATCTGTAAAATGTTCGTAGAGGAACAAGAAATGAATCTGAGACCATATGCCATGTGATCTGATCTAGTAGGGAAGCCTAAAATCTACAGAGAGAATTCAGAATTTCTAGTGAATCTAAGAGATGATTTGGGGTGGGATCAGTTTTACCTAATTAGCTCAAGCTCAGGCTCACTCTAAATGGTGTATCTATTCTACATCTAACTAGTGCATTATCTCACTGACAATATTGTCAATCTTGGGCAATCAATCAACAAACAGGTATTAAGCAGCACCTCAAGGCTCAGGTGTCTTAATCTGTAAAACATTGTGAAAGAAATGGCTGCCTCCAAATGGAGGTGGATTGTTTGGAAAAGGCCTAGATAGATGGGAGATGAGAAATACCCACGTAGGGACCTCCCCAGAGCCAGTAAAACACAAAAACCTTGGGCTTTAGAAACCAAGTTTATTTTGAGATTGGAGTAAGGAGAAAGGGTAGATAGGGTTCTAACACTACAAATCTAGACTCAACTCAACGTCTACACACTTCATGAGAGGTAGCCCTTCATTTCTTCTGTAGGTCCAGCCTCTCCACTCCCTGCTCTTCTCTAAAAACCCAAATGCTATCTGACTATCTGCTGACCACCCAGGTTGTCTTTAAGAAGGCAGAGGAGGCAGGACTCACTGTTAGCCTGAATCCCTTCTCAAGCCTGGGGTTGGCTTCTTAGGTAGCCCCGAGTCCCAGGTGACAAAACCCTTGGGATTACCTTAGCCAAGTTGATCTCTGACCAGTTGATCTCAGACAGGTTGATCTCTGTATTCCAGGTAAAAGGCAGTCTACTCTAAGGAAATTCTCCAACCCAGGAATCCCTAATCTTTCAATGAGATTAGTTCTTCCAAGGAGATACCAGAGCAAAGATCCTCATTCTGGCTCAGTGGAAAGCTAGATCAGGAATGACAGCCAACTTCCAAGATCCTCCTCTCCTTCCAGAATCTTCTCCCAGGGTTTGTATCTAAAGTCTCCTCCTTTACTCTTAAAGACAATCCATGAACTTCTCCCTATCACTTATCACTTATCCTTACAATGGAATAAGAATATCTGAGTTGTGGGTCCTCTCTCAGCTGCAAATGACCAAAGTTATGTTCATGATTTAACTTACATTTGGTAAGTTACCAATTCCTTTTGATTCTATATTCACAATCTCTTTTAGGGTAGGTCCCCTTCTGTCTACTCTGATATCTCTCACCCTAGCCCACCCCAGACCATCATCACATTTCACCCACAATTATAATAGATTCCTAAAGGGTTTCCTTATCTCTAAACTTTTTCTTCTCTAATTTACTATTCAAATAGTTGCCAAAATATTTTCCCCCTCCTTAAAACACAGTTGAATTTTCTGTTTAAAAATTTCTTATGACTTACAATTGGTTTTGGAATAAAATATATAAACTCCTTAGATTCCTTAAGACTTGGCACAATTCCACCCCAACTTAACCTTTTCCAACTTCCACATTCCTTTTCCAGGTACCACAGCCCAAAGCTATAACTCCAACAGGACAACCAGGGTTTTGAATATAGAAGGTGCTAACCACTGTTTTTCATTTGTTCTATTTTGGTTTTGTTTCGTTTTATAGTAGAAGGAGATATTCACTGACCTTGCCCTGATCCCTACCCCTTGCAGAATAGCCACTGCAACAGAAACCCCGTGTCCCATTGTCTAATATTCCAGGACCTCTGTCCCTCCTCTTTCCTCTCCATCATCTGAAATCACCAAAATTACCTAGTTATAGCCTTCCTAGTGGCATGAAAACAGTGGTTCAGTAGCAGTACCAATGAGACATAGCCTTTACCATTCTAATGAGCTAAGTCTTGGTGATCAGGGTTCTTTGGTCTACAGGTCACTGATACACATTATCTCTGTCCTCAACAACAGCAGCCTGCCTTTCATTATACATACAGACACACATGTGTACACATGCACACATACAGTCCCCATTCTCTTAAACATACACACAAACAATACTTGACCTGATCCCCTGCATAGAACAGCAATTAGACCCACCTTAGATGCTTTTTAATATGGCACCTCATAGGAGTTCTTGAAAACATTAATTTCCTAGCTACATGCTATGGTAAATAAAGATCTTGGAAAGATAATAAATGAAAAAAGATTTGGATTCAGGAAAGAATTAGTTTCAGACATGATCCCAAATAGTCGTGTGACCTGGAACAAATCACTTAACCTTTTTTCCTCAATTTCCTCATCTGTAAAATGAAAATTTTACTTCTAATGTCCATTACAGTGCTAAGTCTATGATTCAATCTTCCTTCTTCTCTCTCTTTCCCTTCCTTCTTTCTTCCCTTTTCCCCCTCCCTCATACTCTCTTTCCTGGATCTCTCTATCTTAACTAATCTGAAAGTTCAGTGACTATTTGCAGGTACCTGATTTTCCCTCCTTAACATTTTCCTCTTCCTCCATCCTCAACATCAGCACTGATCCTAGATATGATCCCTTTCCAACATAGACTAGTTCACTCCTCCTAGAGACAGTCCTCCCCTTCACCTCCTCATTAGCCTTCCCAGTCTTTATCATATTAATAGTGGAGGTCAGTGTGACACTATTAGCTTTAGACCTGCTATAGCTCAAAAGTTCCAAGTTCAAGTAATCCACAAAGTTTAGCCTTCCCAGGAGCAGTAATTATAAGGCTGGATCATGAATCTTGGCTTTACGGATCTCTTTATTTATAGGATCTTTTTAGGAGCCAGGAGAAAAAGGCAAAACTCCTCCAAATGAATCAGCACTGCAAGGAATCCATGATCTCCATAGTAAGAGTTGTTCCTCTAGTTTTGCAAATCACAATCCATTCACGATCCTTTCAAATCTAAATTAAAATAGGACTTATCCAATGAGCTTTAGCTTAGGTCTTCCTAGACCTTACTCTCGATTTTTAAATATTATTTCTCATAAATAAATTAGAACAGCAATGGCTACCAGTTAATGAAATTAGGATTTGGAAAGAAATTTCTCCCAAATAGATTCATAAGCTAATTCAAAAATGTATTATAATATTGAAGAGTTATTTACAAAATCACAAATATGAAGAAAAGAAAGAATTCTCTTCTTTATATGCTGTAGAATTATTTTTTGTTTAAAATTTAAAATCAATTGTATGAAAGAGGAAGAGATGAATGACTAGCATGTAGAGAATACTACAATATGATGATAATCACAATAAGCTTACAAAATTTAAGATTAAGCATCAAATCCTTGTTGGTCTATGAAGAAATAATTTCTCCTTGGATGTAGACATCTGTGTGTGGTAGGGAAAAAGATATACAGTCAAAAGACCTGGATTCAAATCCTGACTCTGTTTCTTACTACCTGAGGGACTATTGGAAAGTCCTTGTTTTCCTCATCTATAAAAAGGAAAGATTTGAACTAACTGACCTAAATCTCTTTCATTTCTAAAAATTCCTGACCCCGGAAAGTAAAGAATAGAAGAATGTAGAAATTTCAGGATAACCAAATCATTAACGTGTACCTCTCAAAATCTTACTATAATAGTTATATTAATATCTTTAAAATATAACTTATAAGAGATGCAATAATTTAAAAGAGGAGGACGCTTCAAAGGTAATCATAAAGTCTGAAACTAAGACTTGGGAGGAAACATTAAAACTTTGACAAGGGCTGTCTTCTAGATAGAAGCTTAACATTCTTGAAAAGAGGCGGATCTTTGGTTTGGTTAATTTGATTGGGATCTGGTAACTGTGGGAAGTAAGGGGTGGCTGAGCTGTTTGGGTATTTCTATTTGTTCCATATGTTGTGGCAATACTACTATCACTTCCTATTAAGCTCTCCTGGGATCCAGAAGGAGCTTGAGGGAAGAAAATGATTACAAGCATGTGCTGCCATTTACATGTTCTCCCTGGTCCCTAAGCATCATCTCCTGCATCTCCTATAATGCCATCTAAAATATCATTGTTTTATTCTGCATGTGTTGGCAATTCTATAGAGAATGCAACATACCAGGAATATCTGAGAGTCAGTTTGGGAGCCATAAAGCAAAACTCTAGAAAAAATAATTATTTTTTTTCCTGAGCTCTGAAAACACATCTTAAAATTTCCAAATGCCTGTTTGATGAATACCCTGGCATTCTTGTGTTCAGCACTGTAATTTCCTATGCAGGAGTTTGGAGATACAGAAGCAGTGTCATTAGCTGGTTCTTTAAGAGGTAAACACCATCACCTGTGATGAAAGGTATGCAACATGTGCCATGCTGGAAATTTTGTGCCATGGCACATGTGCGACTTCTGATGTGCTTACTGAGTGAAGAAGGATTTACCCAAGAGCCAGTCACCATGGAGCTTCTCATTTTTCCAAGACTATAGTCAAAGAAGAGCCCAGGAGGAAATCTGAATTCTAATTTCCTCCTGGATGCATAGTCACAATATCAGAGAGGAGGAAAAGGCACCACCTGCTTGGTGATTGAGTGGAAGCTGTTGTGTTCCTGTATAGATCCTGTATAATCAAAACAGAAACCACCTAGTGTTGCCACAGGATATAAGCTGTTCGATTTAAGATTCAATTTTAAACACAGAAATGATACTTGTATATTAAATGTCATTTACTAGGTGATTTTGCCTCATCCAAAGAAATGAGGCTTTGCTCATGGCAATTCACTTCCACCAGGTGAGGGATATAGAAAGACTACTACAAGTGGAGAAACACAAAGTGTTGATGGAGGAGTGAACGTCTCCAGTCAGGCATATCATCTTAACAGGGATGAGACTTCTTTAGGGACACTGAATCTTCCCTTGGAGGATTTGAATATGCTCAAAAATACAAGGCTAAGAGCACTGAGATTAGAATGGGAAAGGAGGCAAACTTCTTAGAGAACTGCTGGAGGACCAGAGGCTTGCATAAAGTCCTGGCACAGAAGTGGAACTCATTGGGGTGCATGAGAAAATCCCAGTAAGAAACTTCCTAGGCAGCTGGCTCTTCTGCAACTTTTATAGTGATAAAAGTAAGTGAGGGCATTGAGAAGTTAAATGCCTTGCCCAGGTATTTAGGTAAATACTTTACTCATGAATCAGGGCTGGACTTGGATCTGTGTGTGTTTGTGTGTGTGTTGTGTGTGTGTGTGTGTGTGTGTGTTTTGGGGTGAGAAAAAAAGTAGGGAACACTGTCTCTCTAGCAACTCCAAATTCATTTTCCTCCCCAGTAGAGTACAAACAGCATCATGGTGTCTGGATCATCTCATGGAGTATCAGTAACGGAGTATCATTTCCCAATGGGGTAGAGGGAACTCATTGGAAAGGGAAGGGAATTGTATGGTTTATTTATGGGCTAATATGAGTCCTTTGGATTTTCAGCATTTTGACGATGAACTAAAATAAAGGGCTATCTATATCTAAAAGGATTGTTACTTAAAATGTTTGTACAGGGATATTTTCAAGCCAATATCTTTCTTTGATTGAAATCTGTGGGGATATTGATATGAGCAATATTTTTGAGGTCCTCAAAGGAAATTCTAAGTCGGGGAAAAATAAGGAACTTGGAGAACTGGAAAACGTTTTACGCTAACAGAATGTCACTGGACCAGGGGTAAGTGATGGAAAGAGGTGGTCAAGGTGAAGAAAACGGCCATTGCCTCTCGGAGGTCAGCAAATTGAAATCTGCTGCCCCTGAGTAAGGCAGGGTGGCCTGAGATGAATGATCTCATCTTGTCTCAAGGGTCACTGTTCACTTCATCTATTTTTGTTTATTTTAGACTTAACCTCTGATTTCACATGTCTAGAATATTCCAGTAAGAAATTTCCTGGGAAGATGTTTTATAACTTTTATAGTGTTATAGGTGCCTGAGAGCATTGAGAAGTTACATGCCTTGCCCAGGCATGACTCATGTCATCAGAGGCAGGACTTGAATCCACATCTTTCTGATTCCTAGGTTAGCTCTCTAACCACTAAAACACATAGTCTTTTACTAATTTATACAAAGGCAAATATGTTGCCAGGACCAAAGTCTTGGTATTAAGGGTGGGGGGGAACTAGTATAGTACTTCTAAAGGGAAGATTGCAAATGTGGTCTTAAATTTTTTTATAGTCACTGTAAGTTTCAAGCTATAATGTCTGATAAAACATTTTTAAAAATAACCATAAAGTTCTGAATCCTCCTGGATGAGCTTGTGTCAGGAATCTTTACATCTCAAGATGAAAGAACAACCATTAGATTACAAATTCCTGAACCCATTTGTGTTATCTTAAAAAATATTTTTCCAGAGAAAAATATATATGAAAATAACAGTTTTCCATACGTGAAAATTCTATTTCTGACCCATACTATATCTGAATCTGTACTATAATTCAATACTTTTTGTCTCTTAATAATGATAGATAATGATAGATCCTTCACAATAATCCACAGACACCTACAATGTGATTGATAAAATTACAAATTGAGTTTATTGCCGTGTCCATTGGTTAGGTCATCTCCATGCTAGATGACTCAATCAATACAGGCATTAAACCCTCTGCCTTAATCTGACTAGTATCATATATACTCTTGCCAGCTGAGCTCCCCAATGAATATGTGGGAAAGTCAAAGAAATTATATTTTAAATTCCTACATCTATCTATCTATATATTCTTTCATTTAATAGCTTTTAATCAAGTGTTATCTCTAATCTTGACAATATTCTATATGATAGAGAAAAAGAAAAAAGAAAAAATGGCTCTGAATTTAAGTAGCTTATATTTTACTAGATAATTATTCATTTTATTATTATTAACTACTTTTCTCCTATTTCTATAATTGAAGAGATTATAATGGCCTACAGTTTCTAACCACTCTCCCCCAAAAGCTTAAGGGTCTTAAACATATATTAGCATATTATAGGGCAGTTAGGTGGCATAGTAACAGTAATGCTGGATCTGGAATGAGAAATTCTCATTTTTCCAAGTTTAAATATGACCTCTGACATTTTATAGCTATGTGGCCCTGAGCAAGTCAATCAACTCTGCTTGCCTCAATTTCCTTATCAGTAAAATGAGCTAGAGAAGGAATGGTAAACCACTCCAGGATTTTGACCAAGAAACTCTAAGTGTCAGATATTACTGAAACAACTGAACAACAGCAACAATAAGAAGCATATTCTAGGTTTCCTAGACAATCAATGGAGAGAGAAGCAACATGGAACATTGAAAACAGTATTTTTGCCCTAGTTTCAAAGAACTTGGATTCAAATCCTACCTCTAATAATTACTATGAGGGAAGGTATCATATTCTTCCTCTGTAAAACGAGTGTCATAAATGACATTGCTTCTGAGGTCCCTTCCAGCTCTTGATCTGTGAACCTATAACCTTTACATATAATATTTCTATAATCATTCCTTCTTGCTTTTCCTCCTACTTCTCTGACTGCCTCTTCTCTGTCTCTTTTGCTGGAACCCCCTCTAGATCAGACCCTCTAACTAGATATGCCTCATGCTTCTGTTTGGGACATCTCTTCTCTCTCAATCTCAGTGGAATATGGAATTTTCATGGAGAAGTGTAGGAAGAAATAAAACTGGAAACACATTGTGGAAGTCCTTTAATGCTTGACTAAAAAGTTATTTTGTTGTACTGGTAACTGGAAGCCACCAAAGGTTTTTAAGCAGAGAAGTGGCATCTTCACTCATATGCTTTAGCAGTCAGTATTCCTTATGAAAGGACTGGAAGAGGGAATGTTATAGATTTATGACTTTAGGACAAGACATTTTTCATTTCAGGACCCTGATTACTGACCAGGGAAATGGGGTCATTTCTCATAGAGTTGTTGTGAGAACCGTAGATTTAGAGACTACAAAGAGCTCAGAACCTCTCATTTTTCAAATGAGGAAACTGAGCCCCAATGACACAGTAAGGGCAAGAGCTGGAATGTGAACCTAATTCCCAGGATCCTAAATCTACTGTTTTTCAACTTTACCCCTCTACCTCTTCAATCAAATACGCCAGACACAGGAGGAGTTACTGTTCTTATTCTTATATCAAAGAAACCCTTTCTCCAAGGTACCAGTGTTTTTTCATGCCTACCTCACCCTTGTCCTTTACCATCTAATGTATATTAGTCAAGTTTTATTCAAATCAAGCATTAATTTCTCCTTGCCTTTCCACTTCTCTCCTTTCTACAAGCACAAAATACTATTCTATCATTTCAGTCATGTCTGACTCTGTAACCTCATTTTGGAGTTTTCTTGGCAATGATGCAGGAGGGGTTTGCCATTTTATTCTGTGGTTCATTTTACAGATGAGCAAACTGAGGCAATCAGAATTAAGTGATTTTCCCAGAGTCACACTGCTAGTATCAAAGCAGGATTTGAACTCACGAAGAAGACTTCTTAACTCCAGGTCTGACACTATATTCTGTACCACCTAGCTGCCCCTATACAACCACAAAAGAACCCTTCCCTATCAAGAAGCCACCATAGGATATAAGGACTAGTTTGACTCTCTGAACCAAAGAATTCTAGAGAGGATTTCATATAATGGAAAGAGTACTGACTGTAGAGGTGGGAGGCTAGAGTTCAAGTCTTATCTTTGAGATTTTCTTTATCCATAACCTTTAAGTCTTTACTTCCCTGGATCTCAGTTTCCTCATCTGTAAAATAAGGGAATTGAACCCAGTATGAAGATTCTATTTCTTTGATACCTAAATAATAACTAGTAGTATTTCTGTGTGGCAAAATACTTTATAAACATAATCTCGTGTGATTCTCATAACCCTGAGAGATAGGTGGTATCATTATCCTCATTTGACAGACGAGGAAACTGAGGCTAAGAAAGAGTAAGTGACTAGTCCAGAGTTACACTGCTCATAAGTGTCTGAGGCAGGATTTGAATTCTCTCAAGGTCCAGAAAAGCCCAGCACTCTATCCACTCTATCCAGCACTCCCTCCCCTTCCTAGGATAGTTGGATAGAAGAATCTCTTTACAGAAGACCAAAAACAAAATTTATAGAAATTGAGGGCAAGCCTGGGGGTCTAGAGTTGGAGGAATTCATGAAAGGTTGTCTAGGTTCTTATGTGATAGAATACAAAGAATATTAATATAGAAAACCTATTTGGGTTTAGGCTTTGGCAGTATGCCCATAATAATGAATGGGTGCAAATAATAACTTCTAAAATGATTTTAATATTTTCTCTTTTTTCAATCATTTCAAGGTAGAAAAAACATACATAATTCTTTGTATATGAGTGAAATAAATAATTCCTGACAGAAAAGAATAGATAAAAACCCTAAAGGAAAGAAGGGGTTGTTTATCCCCAGAGCAGCTTAGTCACATAAAAGAAGCTGTGTTTTCCTTGAGATCAGTCACCATCGATGCCTTTCTAAGGTGACCCTACACTAAGTGGCCAAATTCTGAAGGTAAATACGGAAGAAAATCCAAGTAGCCTCCAAGACTCTGGCACTGCCTGAAGAACAAAGCTCGGGGTGGGGAGAGGGATGATGATGGCTCCTCATAAATGATGATACTTTTTACAAAATTCATTTCACAAGGTGTTTTTTTTCCCCAAGGCATAATGTGCTTCTCAGATAGAAAGCAAGAGACAGTTGAAAGCCTCATTTTATTCCAGAAGCTACAATCAGGTGATTAATCAGCAACTCATGCTGCATTTTGTTGGTATGAAATTGAGTAGCATGTGCAGGGCCTAAAAGCCACTTGAGTTTTTGCATCCTGTTTACCTGCAAATAAAATTTAATGAAATATAAAAAGCCCCTTTCAGTCACCATGGATGTCAATTTTCCGTCACAGCTAAATTCAATACAAAGCAAAAGATCAGGAATAGAATGAAAGTCATTTTACATAATCTCACATTTAATACCTAAATGATGCCATTGGAAATACATTGTCTTCTGGTTCCTCCAAAATAAATTTGATACTCACAAGGGACTCTCTTCTCATTGGAGTCATCAGGCAGCAAAAACCCAATGAATGATGACTATGTGAAAGGTTTTGTATTATGAAATTGGGAGATGAGTAAAAAAGAAAATAGGGGCAATAAGGGAAAGGAACAAGCATTTATTAAGTACCTACTATATCGCAGGTACTATGCCTTCCAAATATTTCATTTGATCCTCACAATAACCCTGTGAGATGGATGCTATTATTATTCCCATTTTATAGATTAGGAAACTGAGGAAGACAAAGGTTAAATGACTTGTCTCAGGTAACATAATTAGTAAGTTTCTAGGCTTGATTTGAAGTTTAGCATTTCTAACTCTAGGCACAGCAATTTTTCTACTCAAACATATGGTTAGACAGCAACTACTACAAAGCAATGCCCACCCAGCTCATTATCATCCATATGAAGAAGAAAATGGCAAAGAAAGGTGTGTTTTTTTAAGTGAACCAAAGAGATTTACAATGTTGAATCTATAAGTTATGAGACCAATAGTGTAGCTGTAAATGCATGTCATGTTTTCTGAAAAATCAGCTGATTAATCTTTGGCAATACCACTAATTGGGTTAGTGAATTGAGAAGGATAAAATAACTGTTCCTAGAATTGAAATCTAAGGATGGAGAGTGGGGAGTTGTAGGCTAGAATTCTTGAAACCATTTTGATGATCAGCTTGACACAGAAAACAAGAGAGCGAGGTGCCCATGTTTTTATATCACAATAAAATAAACCATATAGGAACCAATAATAAAAATCAACAAACCAATTTCTGGAAATACTTTGTAAAAGAAGTCACTAAAGCATGGAATAAACATTTATGTTTATTTTTTAATTATTTTTAATTGATTACTTATTATTAATGCACCAATACTGCAAAATAGTTAAATTAAAAATCAATTAGAATAGTTACAGACAAGTATTTTATACCATTTTAAATTGACAGTATCCTTATCTCTAAGTCACACCACAATGAATTGCAGCCCAATGTATAGCATGACGTTGAAAATTTGGTCACCATACCCTGAATAAAGAAAACAAAAAAATATGAAAAATAATCTAGAAAGTAAGTCCCTTAATTAACAGCTGAAAGTAAAAGTCAAAAGACTGACAACCAAAGGCATCAAAACAGCTAAAAGTACAAAATGAACAATTAAACTTATTTTAATATATGGCCAAATTGTAGTAAATATGCTGTAATTTTCACTGCGGTAGGCCCTTCTTTCATTTATTTATATATTATTTTATCATTGCAGTTGCAAGTAAGACAAAACATCTCACAGTGCCCTTAGGAACATCATGAAACTAACTCTGAGTCCTGATTCATCAGTCACTTGGGAGTTATCTGTGAGACATTTTCTCTGTTTGCCATAATCCTTTATGTATTGCTATAAATGGCAAATCACTCCAATATCTTTACCAAGGAAACTCCAAATTGGGTCACCAAGAGTCAAACACAACTGAAACAACTAAACAACAATAATATAGATGCATTTCAGTTCTTCCATTTAATTTATTTGTCATTAGAGAAAAATCTCACCTTTAGCATCTCATCTTCTTTGTTCATCCTTCCTTCTTTCCATTCTTCCTTCCTTCTCTCTTCCTTCCTTTCTTCTCCCTTCCTTCTTTTCTTTTTTCCTTCCTTCCCTCCTTCCTTTCTTCTTCCTTCCTTTCTTCCCTCCTTCCTTTTTTCTCCCTTCCTCCTTTCCTTCCTTCCTTTCTTCCCTCCTTCCTTTTTTCTCCCTTCCTTCCTTCCTTCCTTCCTTCCTTCCTTCATTCATTTCTTCCTTCCTTCCTTCCTTCATTCATTCCTTCCTTCCTTCCTTCTTCCTTCCAACTTCCTTCATCCTTCCAACTTCCTTCCTTCCTTCTTTCCTTCCACCAAAAGAATGTTTTTAATGGAGGATAAGTAGTGAGTGAACTGAAAACTACAGGAAGATAAGCCAGAGAAACTGGGCATGCTTATCCTTTATAAGAGAAGACTTGTAGAGACATGTCCTCAAGGATTTGAAGAAGGTCTATATAAAACAAATATTCATTTTTTCTTGGTTGCAGCTAGCTAACAGAAGCAATGGGTGAAAGATGGAGAGTATGAGACTTCAGCTTAACATAGCAAAACACAAAAGTGAAATGGGCTTCCTCAGTAGGAATGATACCATTACTGGAGGTCAGAAACAGGATAACAACATATCAAGAATATTGTGGGGATGTTTTTGTGTAAGTATGGGTTGAATTCAACTGGATTTTTTTGCTTGTTTGCTTAGGGGGGGGTGATTTGTAGAGAGGGTTCTTAACCATTTTTGTGAAATGAACCACTTTGGCAATCTAAAGAAGTTTATAGTTCACTTCTCAGGAGATTTTTTTTTTAATGAATAAAATAAAATATATTGGATTTCCAAGAAAAACTATTATACTGAAATAAAGATGTAATTTTAGTCAGATCTCAATTTATAGATCCCTTGATATATCTCAATGAACTCTTTAGGTATATGTGGATTTTAGAGTAAAAACCCTTGTTTTAAAGAATCACAAAATTTCAGAGATAGGAGTATTCTCAGAGACCAGCTTGCCTAGCCTGGACTAGACCAAGAATCTTTTCTGAAAAATCTATGACAAAGGGCTATCAAGTCTTCTACTGTTGACCTTTAGGCCTCAAGTTAGTACAATTTTAATTATTAGAAAAAATTAATAAGTATGAAATATCATGACATTAAGATTTTTAACTGCAGGCAGAATATCCATATACAATATTTTGCTCTTTAAAAAATAATTGCTTCAACCAGGAAAACACAAAATTGTTAACTTCAACAGAGATACATTTTTTAAATAAATGTGGTATGCCTTTCAATCTAGCCTTTCAAAGTACAATAATAATTTCTAGCTCAGGAAAACAACATTTTATCTCAACTTTTGAAGTGGGAGGGAAAGTATATAGCTCTGAAAATAAAATAATAAAATAAAAGTGAATTTAAAAAATAATTCAAAGATAAAACATGAATTGTATCTTTTTTTCTAATGTCTTTGCTAAATGATAATTCAACATAATTCAACTGAAAAAAATATATTAAATGCTTAGTATTTTACAGGTACTACCCTAGGAACTGAGGACAAAAAAGAGAAAAATAAAGCAGATTTTGCCCTTGAGGAATCTACATTCTGTTGTGTGGAAACAATATCTCCATATTAAGACAAAAAAAAAACAACAAAGATCTAATAGAGAAGAAAGAGTCCTAACAACTATTATGTATAGGGTACAAGGAAGAGGAGAGAGATCAAGCAGTTTCCTTGTGCATATTGGCATCGGAACTGAACCTTGTAGAATGCCAGGATTCTAAAAGGGAAAGTTAAATAGATAAGGGTAATCAGCCCCAGTAATGACCCAGAAAAGAGAGGGAATGTCTAGTTCAGGGATAAATAATAGACTCAAATGGCTAGAATGTAGACTGTCAAAATGGATAAATGCAAGCTTTACCTGGAAAAGAAGGGTGAAACAAGGTTCTGAAGGGCTTTAAGTGGTAGCTGAGGAACGCACATTTTTCTTAGAATCAATATGCTGTGGGACACTGGCATGGTCAGAGTCATGTTTTGGGAAGATTCCTTTGGCAGCAGTATGGAGGAAAGATTGGAAAGAGGAGAAACTAAGAACAAGGAGATCAATTTTTAATTAACCAATTAGTTTGTTTCTGAATAGTTTTTTTTTTTCCCAGAAGAGAACATAAATAGAATAAATGTTAGGATTATAAGAAAGAAATGCTTCAACTCACTTTGTCAGTTACTAAAATTAAAATTAATCTAATTCAATTTTTTTATTATTACATACCTTTGTAAAAATAAACAAACATATATTACTACAACATATACATATGTGTACAGAGAGAAAAGAGATAGTTAACATGAACATATATGTGCCTATGTATCCATATATATTCCTGTAGGTATACATGGGTATATGTAAGACTTTTATATAGTAATTTTGCACCATATTTTATAAATGCAATGTTCCCATGTTTTGACCATTGGATTAGATCCTAGAGATACAAAGAATAAAGTGAAAGATTCTCTATGATTAAAGAATTTACATTTACTAGGAAGATATGACACATCCACAGTGAGTTTATTTTACTCTATGATCTGGAATCCACGACACATCCAAGACTGCTTTCAGAGTCAAGAAGGCTGGATTTGAGACTTGCCTCTCCCATACCTGTCCGGGAGCCCCAACCACTCTCTGAAGACTCTAAGATGCAGAGAAGGTGCCAACCTGCCTTAGAAGAGGGAGTTTACTAACTGAGGAGACCCCGACACTGACAAAAAGCACAGAATTGGAAATATAAGGAGTTCTGAGGTTAAAGAGTTTGCTAGCAAAGTGAAGAGATTATGGAATATTTGAATAAAAGAGATTGCACCTACAAACACATCTGTGTGCATAAATATGTGTGCATTCTTGACAAGTAGCATGAATATGTACATGAATTTGTACATATAACTATATATATGCGTGTACACATGCACACATATACACAAACTATTTTTGTTGTTATTGTTCAGTTGTCTTTCAGTGGTATCCAATTCTTCATGACCCCAATTGGAGTTTTCTTGGCAAAGATACCAGAGTCGTTTGCCATGCCTTTCTCCATTCATTTTATAGATGGGGAAACTGAGGCAAACAGGGTGAAGTAAGTTGCTCAGGGTCACCTAGCTGGTGTCTGAGGCCAGAATTGAACTGTCAGATGAGTCTTCCTGACTCCAGGAAGCCTCACCTAGCCGCCTGCATATATGCAATGCAGAATAGGTGACATTAATATGTACTGTATCATTTTTCTCAGAAATTAAAGGAACCCTTTTCCTTAAAGTCAAATGACAGCACCGCTGCTTGTGCCATCCACCAAAATAAATTTTTAAAAAGCCATCCTAATTTCCAGCACTCCAGTTCCAGAAGGTAAGAAGAAAAAGAAATGGCAGGGGAAATACACTAAAGAAAACTCACATTATTTCTCCAGTTTCAATATCACAAAAGATAAAAGGAAGAAATGTAGATGGAGAGATTTTTAGGTAGCAGCTTTTAAAAGTTCTCAACATGGGAATGAAAAGCTACAAGGAAGATATCAAAGGCTCAAGAATTCAGAAGATTTGGTTAAGTTCTTGCACACCACTGTTAAATCCTTATCTGGCACTCTAAGCATGTTTCTCTCCTCTTAGTATTTGCCTATTTATCTTAATAGCCCTACATGTCTCAGGTGCCATAACTCTGCATCATTTTTCTTTTTCCTTCATCCACAAAATCTCACATCAGTCACCATGTCCTGTTGACAATACCTCTGGAAGGTCTTGGGCTTGAATTATCTCCTTTTCAATTCCACTTCCTCTGACCCCATGTAGTTTCATGCCCTCCTTGCCCAACCTCATCAATTATGTCAATATTGTCCTAATTGGTGTCCATAGTTCCAAGTTCTCTACTGGTCCAGTCCTACATACCACTATGGAAATTTTCTACCTAAAATGTAGCTTTGACTGTGTCCACTATCCTTCTCAAAAACCATAATTATTTTCAGAATGGAACCCAAACTTAATAGCATCACTTTGGAGGCTACCCAAAAATCTGTTAACAGCTTAGCTTTTCAGATTAATTTCCCATTCTTCACCAATCTATTCCCATATTGATGTCAAAAGAGATTTCTTAAAGTACAATCTGACCATGTTTCTGCTCTACTTAATAAAATACTGAGGCTCACTCTTACTTCTAACATCAAATCCCAAACAAGCTCTTCTGTTCCATATTCAAAGCTTCTCCTTTACAGGGTTGTCATGAGAATCAAATGAGAGAACATTTGTCATAGCTCAGTGTCTGGCATATATTAGCTATATAAATTCTTATCCCTTTCCCTCACTTTCAGATTTGGTTCCCCTCTTCCTTTCAAGGCTTATTGTGGTTACACAATACATATTTCAATCAAACTGCCTTTGCTGCTATTCCATATGCCTCTCCGTCTCTCATATCTGTTTGCACTGATTTCCCTGCATCCCTAGAATGCATACCCACCTCCACATCTCTGCTCTTGAGAGAGCCAGTGTGTAATATCAGACAGCAGATTAGACAGGGAGCCATAAGAGTGGCTTCAAATCTAGCTTCCATTACTTACGAGTTCATATACTAGAAATGTAGGTTCCAGATTGGTTTGCTACGCTATTCAAAACAGAAAAACTTAGAGATTGTGAATATTCTCCTAAATTAATCTGAACATACTTCCTGTGTGATGTCATTTCACTTCATCCAAGGACTCCTTTCAAGCACTTTTGAATTGGTCAAAGATGTTTTACATTAATCTAAAAGCCTATGACCAATTCAACTTGCATTTTTTTTCTTGTTCATCTGTAATATATATATATATATACATATATATATATATATA
>NC_058135.1:101573555-101576163 GCF_016433145.1 Gracilinanus agilis
ATATATATATATATGTATATATATATATATATGGTTAATCAATTGTTTCCACTTGTTTAAGCTAAAGTGTTGAATTTTGTCATTTTTAATGAAATGGAGTAATGGACTGACTCAATTGACATCCATCCTTATAGAGCAGTGGTTCCCAACTATTTCAGCCTACTGTCCCCTTTCCAGAAAAAAAAATTACTTAGTGCCCCCGTCACATACTATCACCACCCCCTTACAGTTACCCAAATGCACCTGTGGCCATCACCACCCTCCTGGATCGCTGCAGCACCCACCAGGGTGCTCTACTAACTTAAGTATTTGTTGTTTTATTTTGTTTTGTTTTGTTTTGTTTTGTTTTGTTTTGTTTTGTTAATAAAAAGAGGAGGGTGGAATGAGATTTGTCTGGTCCGCCTTTATTCATGATGAAACTATGCTGAATCTTTATGAGATCACAAGTTATCTTTAT
Organism: Gracilinanus agilis; assembly: GCF_016433145.1. NCBI lineage: Eukaryota > Metazoa > Chordata > Mammalia > Didelphimorphia > Didelphidae > Gracilinanus > Gracilinanus agilis. The sequence continues at coordinate 101,574,013 of NC_058135.1, forward strand.
AAATATTCATCAGTTTCTAGAATTCAAACATAATTGAAATAAAGCACAAAAAACTTAGTTTGCAAAATGCTTATTTCTCGCTTAAAAATCATAGCAAAATTTACCTTTCTTAAATGCCTTACAACAAGCGATCATGCTTCTCAAATTGGTTGAACCCAATTACTCCCCAAAACATTGAGGAATAAATATTCCTAAACACCATTCTCTATCAGGGCAGGGAAAAAGATCAATTCACTTCAACTGAAGCCATATTCCTGGAGGGGTTTAATTTTAGTCTAAGGTGATTTGCATTGCTCTAATATTCTGAGGAGGGATGAGTAAAAGAAATTCGAATTTAACTATCTGCTTCTGTGATGAAAGGAATAATTCTGCCACTAGTAGCTGGACACTGGAGTGGGAGGCAAAGGCTTCCCCTAGAAGACTGGCTATGTTTATTCTGGACATATCAATAATCATTGGAAATGCCCATCTACTCTCCAAGAATATTTCCTTTCAAAAATGAAGAAAGCACTATCAATGACATTAATTCAATCAAATAATTCCAAAAAAATACTTATTTAGTGTGTACATGTAACGTACATTATATATAAAAGCATTCCAAGAACTGGGAATATGACTGCAGATATGACATAGATCCAACTCCCATTAAGTTTACAATTTAAAAAGAAAGATTGGCGATCAGTCAAGCAAGACTCCATTTGAGTCTTGAGTCCCCTCAGATGATTGTGCAAGCAAGAAATTCCTGCTGTCTGACCCCTGGAGAAAACATTTGCAACAACTAATACTGCTGAATATGAACTGAAAAGATATATTGCAAAACACGATTTTGACAAAAATAAGCTATTTGGATCTGAGGTAAGGAATGTATTGTAGACACAAATAAATCTTGACCTATTCTTTAACTTTCAGTCATCACCTTTAACTCAGCTTTCACTTACTGACTATTGATACTGGATCTCTCATTGGATAGTTGTTTCTCTTTCTCCTGGAGGACTGCTTGCTCCCTGGCACTTTCCAGGCTGGTCAACAGGTTTCACAGAGGTTGTCAGCCTTTGTGTCCAGAAGCATAAATTCTCAAACATGACAGAAGTCCCCTATGAGCAGCAGCCCTCTTGGACTTATTTTTATTGCCTCAATTGTTGCCACAGTAAATGTCAGCATGCCCGTTGCTGGAAATTGACACATGAAATAAAAACTTCTGATTCAATTTTCTTTTTACATTACTAGTTATATTTTCTTTTTTCACATGCAAAGTCACAACAGGATTCAACAGATATAGGTTTAGTTATTGTTGTTGTTGTTTGTCTTTTTACAGACATATTTCCCTCCAAACAGTCCCCTATAGTCACATGTATATAGAATGGTATGGTGAAAAGTCCACTGCATTTAGTGTCAGGAAGCCAACATCCCCGTGTCATGTGGCTGAAGGTAGGACCCCCTCAATTTCGTCATCTTGAAAGTTGATGCTATTCATTATAGAATATGCATGTGTTAAAAAACCTACTGTGTGGACATGTGGATAGTGTGAGTTCATGATGATACAAAGATGAAAATAATACAATCTGCCCTCAAAGAGCTTACATTGGCGGAGATAATAAATTATATGTAAGCATATATAAATTATAATAATATATAATTATATTTATATTAAATATATAAAATAAATAATATATCGATATATAATTTTTATATTCTTTCTCTGCTGCATATATACATGCATATGTATACATGCATATATACCCAAAATATATATGTAAATTAAAAATACATGTAAATATAATTCAATTTGCTGGAGGATAGAGAGAATGCTAAAAATTGGAAGATTAAGGAAGAACCCTTATGTAAAAAGACAACTCTGAACTGAGTTAGAATATGTTCGTGTTAATTTCTGGATGTGACCATTAGCCAGCATTAGTGTCTATGATCCTGGACACAAAACTCCCAGTTATCGTGGCATATTCATGGTCTCTATGTGTCCCCTCCCCACACTGATGATATTCATATTTATTATAGAATACAGAATAATTGTAGAATACAGAATAATAGGAAAATGTTTTATTGATATTTTTCAACTATAATATTTCAATAAAAACCTTTGATTTAAATGACCTGAGTTCCTTTGATGACTAATAAAGATTGATACTTTAGAAG
>NC_058135.1:101585570-101809979 GCF_016433145.1 Gracilinanus agilis
AACAAACAAGAAGTGGGAAATTGGCCTAGAACAGGGAAAAAGGAAAAAAGGAGGGGAAAGGGGCGGGGGGGGGGGGGGGGGGGGGGGGGGGTTGAAGGGGGAAGGTGGAGCATGAATCATGTAACCATGTTAAAAATGAATATTAATAAATGTTAAAAAAAACATAGTCAATGATAGAATTTATTTTACTTTACTATCCATACTCATTGAAAGACATTTGTTTTTCTTTTCTTTTTTTTTTAATCAATGAGGTTGGAAGTGAAAGAGAAAAAGAAATTCTGTTAATTTTTTTTAATTGAGGGTTGGCAGGAATTACAGGTATGGAATATTTCAGGCACTTTCTGATAAATCTTTGTTTTATTAGCTTTGCTTAATTATTTTATTTGCTAAAAGAGAGTTTTCATATGGTGAGGGTAATATGGGAAAGTTTGGAATGTAAATACAAAACATATACAAACTTTTTTAAAATCAAAAGAAAATCAAATTTGAGTTCTCTCTGCACTCAGGATCAAGGATCCTAAATGGGGGATATATCTACATAGGCTACATAATATCTGGATACCTTCTTCTGCCTAAAGAATCCAGTTGTGACCCATTTTTCATACAGATTCCTACAGCAAACATGATAATGTCCTACAACAAATTATGCAACTCCTAAATTACTTTCATTTTTTAATTTTATTTTTAAATAGGTTTATTATTAATTGGTAAAACATCAACAGCAAACATGAGCATTTTCAGATAATTAGAAAATAGTAACTAAACATAAAAACATGAATCAACTACACATCTATGTAATTTAACAAACACTGTATATGTATGTTGATATATGTTTATTGGAATGTATACAGTTTATATGCATTTATAATATAATAATAACATAATATATTTAATGTAGTGTACTAATATAGCTTTGTTTATCTGTTCTTATAATGTTTTTAAGAAAAATATTTCATTAATACTTTTTTCTCTCTTTTTTCCACTAATATCACTACCTTCTATTGTCTCCATATACTTTCCTCTCTCCACCAAATAAATACTCCCCTTTGTTACAAAGTATAGATAATCAAAATAAATTTGTTTTACAATGGTTGTTTCTGGAAATATATGTTGCATTCTTCACCTACTTCATCACCTCTCCAAGATGTGGGTAATAGGCTCATTTATCATGTCTTAGACTCATGATTAGTCATTAGACTCATCAGATTTCATAAGTCTTTCCAAGTTATTTTCCTTTACAAAACTGTGATCATTATATAAAGACTCCTACATAAATTATCTTCACTTAAATCCATATCAGCTCATGTAAGTCTTATGGTATTAAAAATTGCTTTACATTATTATGCCATAATTTGTTAAGCCCTTCCACAGATGATAGGCACATGCTTCCCCTCCCTCCCAGTTCTCAGTGCTACTAGATATATTTTGTTCATTTGGATCCTTTGCTTCTATCTTTGATCTTTGGTGGTATCAGTAGGGCAAAAGATATGTAAAATTAGTAACTTTTGACACTAGTACAAATTGCTTAACAGATGACTGAACCAATTCACAGCTCTACAAACAACGCAATAGTATGTTGTTGTTTTTTAAACCTACTGTAGCCCCTTCAATAATTCTCATTTTTCTTTTCTCTGTGGTCATTTTTGCCCATCTGAGGTATATGAAATAAAACACCAGTTGCTTTTATTTCCATTTCTCACACTACTAGTGTTTTAAGGATTTGTTTTCAAGTAGTTGTTGACATTTTCATTATCTTCTGAGAATGCATGTTCATATCTCTTGATTGTTTACCTCCTGGAGAATGGCAATTGTCCTTTTATATCACAAAGGTCTGTATAGTGAAAGTTATGTTTTTTTCCAGTAGCAAAACATGACCGAGTTGGATTATAAGGAAAGCTCAGTGCCACAGAATCAACGCTTCCAAAATGCAATGTTAGAGAAAACTTTTGACAGTCCTTTGAACCACAAGGAGATCGTCAATCAATAATTAATGAAATTAATTCAGACTATTCACTAGAATATCAAATGCTGAAGATGACGTTTAAAACTTTGGGCAGATAATGAAAAAACAGGACTCATTAGAAAAGGGCCTGATATTAAGAAAGATTTGAAGGCAAAAGGAGAAAGGGATGTCAGAGGTTGAGATAGATAGGATCAAGGAAACAATGAATACATACTTGAACAGATTTAGACATAATGTTAGATAGAAGGACTTGGTATACTATGGCCCATGAGATTGCAAAGAGTTGGACACAGCTGAGCATCTGAACAACAAAAATCTGTCAATTTCCTATGCATCTTGAATATCAGGATTTTATCACAGAAATTTGCTGCAGATTTTTAGCCCATTCACTATTTTCCTTTTAATTCTAATTGCATTGAATTTGTTTGCACTAAAGCCTTTATATTTTCTTTAAGCAGATTCAGTTTTTCTCTCCTATGATCCTTAATTTTCCCTGTTAAGTTAAGAATGTTGTTTCTAGCCATAGATGTATAATTTATTTCCTTTCATTCTTCCTCAGCTTATTTATGACAAGCTATTTTGTAGATATAATTGTGCATGACTTGGAACAAGCAATAATTTTGATGTAGTTTCCATTTGTAACCGTAACAGTCATAAATGTGTGCTTGATTTGACACTAACTCACTCAAAATAGCTTTGTCTTGACTAGGTCAAAGCAGATTAAACTGATTTCCCTACATTTCCTTAGAGGTCTCCCAGTTCAGATTTTGGGTCTCACTTATATGCTTTATTACTCTTTTTGTTGCATTTTTTATATCTACAGCTTTGAAAAATTATATATCACAGCAAAGAAACATGTAAAATATCTAGCTGTTTATCCCCTCGTTTCAATAATTATTAGAACGATTATAAATACTTTGGTGTAGGGAAAACAGCTGTTTGAAGCCCATAATAAAACAAAATCAGTTTAATCAAAGCCCAAAGGGAAGTGAAGTACACAATGAAAACCTATGGGAAGAACAGACTAAGTTCTCTTCCAAAAGAAGCAAAAATTTCCAGAAGAGTCTGGCAGGTGTTAGATAAGTTACTGACTTTTCTGCAGTGCAACAAAGGCTACATGAATTTAGAACTACACTGCAATAATAATACTAATAAAAAAGTACCCCAGTAACCATTGCTGGAATTTGGTTAGAATGTAATTTTTACTAATTAATCAACAAGAATTTTGCAAGTTCCTACTTATTTGCTAGGCACTGACCTTTGTGATAGTGATACAAATAACAAAATTATGATAAAGTCCTTATTCATGAAGAGTTTATATTTAAATGGAGGAGATAATAAATACATACAAAAATATAAGGTGAAAAAATATAAAGAATTTAGCACAAGGTATTTTGGAAGGCCAGACACTAGCAGTTCAAAGTATTAATAAAGACTCTATGAAGAAAATGGTTCTTGGGAAGGAAGAGAATGAATTTATAACACAGACAAAATGAAGGAACACATTCTAAGCATTCGGGATATTCAGAACAAAGGCTGAGAGATGAGAGAGAGAATGCTATGAATAAAGAACACAGGGCAGGCCAGTTTGACAAGATCACAAAGCACAAAAAGGAGAGTCATAGCCAGTGATCCCAAAAGATGAGTTGGATCCTGTTGTGATGAGCTTTCAAAGATAAATAGAAGATATAACTTATCCTGGAAGAAATATGAAATCAGAGAGTCAGATTTATACATAAGGGAAAAAATTTCAGCATTGTGTTGGATGAACTGGACTAAGCAAATAGTTGAGAAAGAGAGAGCAATTAGGACGCTGATGTAATAATTTAAGGGAGAAGTCATAAGGGTCTCACCTGAGGTAGCAGCTGTCTGAGCGTACAGGGTGTAGGATGTAAGAAAAAGTTTGGATATAGAAATGGTAAGATTTGGCAACTGATTGAATATGTAGAGTAAGACAGAGGAAAGAGTTGAGGATAATGCCAATATCATGACCCTAGGAGACTAACGGTGCCTTCCAAATAAATAGGGAAGTTTAGGAGAGGGTTTGGGGAAAATTTAATAATTTAATAAATTCAGTTTAGGATATGTTGGGTTTTTTTAAGAGCTGTTTTTTTATTTTATTTTATTTTTTAAAACATTTATTAATATTTGTTTTTTAGGAAAGTTAACATGGTTACATAATTTATGCTCTTACTTTCCCCTTCACCTCCCGAGTTCCCCCCACCATGGCTGATGTGTACTTCCACTGGTTTTAACATGTGTCATTGATCAAGACCTATTTCCAAACTGTTGATAGTTGCATTGGTGTGGTAGTTTCGAGTCTACATCCCCAATCATGTCCGCCTCAACCCATGTGTTCAAGCAGTTGTTTTTCTTCTGTGTTTCCACTCCCACAGTTCTTCCTCTGAATGTCTGTAGCGTTCTTTACCATAAATTCCTCAGAGCTGTCCTGTGTCATTGCATTGCTGCTAGTACAGACGTCCATTACATTCTATTTTACCACAGTGTATTGGTCTCTGTGTACAATGTTCTTCTGGCTCTGCTCCTTTCGCTCTGCATCAATTCCTGGAGGACTTTCCAGTTCACATGGAATTCCTCCAGTTTATCATTCCTTTGAGTGCAATAGTATTCCATCACCAGCATATACCACAATTTGTTCAGCCATTCCCCAAATGAAGGACATACCCTCATTTTCCAGTTTTTTTGCCACCACAAAAAGCGCGGCTATAAATATTTTTGTACAAGTCTGTTTATCTATGATCTCTTTGGGGTACAATCCCAACAATGGTATGGCTGGATCAAAGAGCAGGCATTCTTTTATAGCCCTTTGAGCATAGTTCCAAATTGCCATCCAGAATGGCTGGATCAGTTCACAACTCCACCAGCAATGCATTAATGTCCCAATTTTGCCACATCCCCTCCAACATTCACTACTCTCCCCTGCTACCATTTTAGTCAATCTGCTAGGTGTGAAGTGATACCTCAGAGTTGTTTTGATTTGCATTTCCCTAATTATTAGAGATTTAGAACACTTTCTCATGTGCTTATTGATACTTTTGATTTCTTTACCTGAGAATTGCCTTTTCATGTCTCTTGCCCATTTATCAATTGGAGAATGGCTTGATTTTTTTATACAATTGATTTAACTCCTTGTATATTTGAGTAATTAGACCCGTCTCAGAGTTTTCTGTTATAAAGATTTTTCCCAAATTGTTGTTTCCCTTCTGATTTTGGCTACATTGTTTTTGTTTGTACAAAAGCTTTTTAGCTTAATATAATCAAAACCATTTAATTTACATTTTGTAATTTTCTCTAACTCTTGCTTGGTTTTAAAATCTTTCCTTTCCCAGAGATCTGACAGGTATACTATTTTGTGTTCACTTAACTTATTTATAGTTTCTCTCTTTATATTCAAGTCATTCAGCCATTCTGAATTTATCTTGGTGTAGGGTGTGAGATGTTGATCTAAACCTAATCTCTCCCATATTGTTTTCCAAATTTCCCAGCAGCTTTTGTCAAATAGTGGATTTTTGTCCCCAAAGTTGGGCTCTTTGGGTTTATCATACACTGTCTTGCTGATGTCACTTCCCCAAGTCTATTCCACTGATCCTCCCTTCTGTCTCTTAGCCAGTACCATACCATTTTGATGACCACTGCTTTATAGTACAGTTTAATATCTGGTACTGCTAGGCCCCTGTCCTTCACATTTTTTTTTCATTATTTCCCTTGACATTCTTGATCTTTTGTTATTTCAGATGAACTTTATTATGGTTTTTCCTAATTCAGTAAAAAAGTTTTTTGGTATTTTTATAGGTATGGTGCTAAATAGGTAAATTAATTTGGGTAGAATTGTCATTTTTATTATGTTAGCTCGTCCTACCCATGAGCAATCAATGTTTTTCCAATTGTTTAGATCTAGTTTTAATTGATTGGAAAGTGTTTTGTAGTTGTTTTCATATAATTCCTGTGTTTGTTTTGGTTGATAGATTCCTAAGTATTTTATATTGTCTAGGGTGATTTTAAATGGTGTTTCTCTTTCTACCTCTTGCTGCTGTGATGTGTTGGAAATATATAGAAATGCTAGTGCTTTATGTGCATTTATTTTGTATCCTGCAACTTTGCTAAAGTTGTTTATTATTTCTACAAGCTTCTTAATTGATTCTCTAGGATTTTTTAAGTAGACCATCATATCATCTGCAAAGAGTGATAGCTTAGTCTCTTCATTGTCTATTTTGATACCTTCAATTTCTTTTTCTTCTCTAATTGCTACTGCTAGGGTTTCTAGTACAATGTTAAATAATAGAGGTGATAATGGGCATCCTTGTTTCACTCCTGATCTTATTGGGAAGGCTTCTAATTTATCCCCATTGCATATGATGCGTGTTGATGGTTTTAGGTATATACTGTTCATTATTTTTAGGAAAGGTCCTTCTATTCCTATACTTTCCAGGGTTTTCAATAGGAATGGATGCTGTATTTTGTCAAAGGCTTTTTCAGCATGTATTGAGATAATCATGTGATTTTTGTTTCTTAGATTGTTGATATGATCAATTCTGTGAATGGTTTTCCTAATGTTGAACCATCCTTGCATTCCTGGTATAAATCCCACCTGATCATGGTGGATAATCCTCTTGATCACTTGCTGGAGTCTCTTTGCTAGTATTCTATTTAAAATTTTTGCATCTATGTACTCCATCATAAGCAGATAGGACTTCAGCCATTCCTCAATCAATGGGCATCCCCTCAATTTCTAATTCTTTGTAATCCCAAAAAGAAAAGCAATGCTTGTCTCTTAAACTCATACAATTACAACCTGGACTGCAAACATCTGTTTCTCAGCATCGCTGGTAACTAGCCTGTGCTCAAAGAAGAAAAAAGAAAACCAAAGAAGGTGGCTGGAAACTCAGGCTCACCTAGACAAACACATGTTTTTCCTGCTTTGTTCTTGTAGCTTCCACTGCCTCTGAGGTTGTTGTGAAAATGCTGGAAGTCCCAGAGAAAGAAAGCCCCCAAACAGACAGAACTCTTACAGTACAGTGTAGTAAGCTCTTCCTAATTAAGTTTTCAAGTATTTTTTGTTCCCTCCCCTTCTTTTCCTTGCCCTGTCCTGTCCTGCTCTTCTCCCCAGACTAGGTCTCTTATTTCATCTAGGTTAACATTAAAGGGGCTGCAGTGTAAGTCCTTCAGAATGTCTGTCCCCTCAATTACCCTTGCCACATCTCTACTGATACGTTTAAGCTACAGTTTAAAAGAAGTTAACTGGCATTCATCAGTGTAGCTGTGATGGATGTTGTTCTTTATAACATTTCCCCTATAATGACATTCTTTACCAGTTGTACCCTGTGACTCATCTATGTGCCCTTGAAATTTATAGAGAATTACAATACTGATGTTTCACAAGTTCATGAAAACATCACAGATAGTTCATGAACTTTAAAATAAGACAATAGACGACCCTACATTTTAATAACAACTTCTGAATCCCACCACCCTGGTATAAAATGTTCTCAAGATTACAAATTTAAAATTATTATTTTTTAAAACAGAACTACAATTTTATAATTTTTTTTGGATATTGTCAGCATTTGGTGTTTAGAAAGACAGTTCTAAAAAGGAAATGTCTGGAGTATAAAATAAGCACTGGGAGATTAGAAAACTTTCGATGCTATAAATTAATGTTGCATAATGTATGTATGTGTGATTTGTGTATCTGTATGTGTGGATATGTAGTATGTAAAAATGTTAGCTCTCTAACTATGTTGTTCTGCTTTTTAGCCAAATATATGCTTTCAAATTGTTTACTGTACTGTTCACAGACTTCAGAAATCTGACAGATAAAATATGTATACACATCCTACTTTCTCAAATGTATAATTGAATTTGAATATCAATTTAAAAAGATAAAAATTATAATTTTATGTTACTGATGCTTCTTTTTATTTTTCCCATCAAAAAATTCATTTATGCTTCTTCAACTTTTTTCAACCCTTTCCCCCTTGAAATAATCCTTGCAAATATCCTTTTATAAAAAAGGAACAAAATCCTCATAACCTCAACAACTGTCTTCTCAGTCTTTCAGGTACAGAAGATTCAGTTTAATGCATCCTCTTATTCATTGATACCTATTTGATCATAATTAGGAGATTTGCCCCTCTGGGACAAAATTCATGTTCATTCCATGAAAGAAAATCAAAATTAAATGGTTATGGTGTAATCATGAAAATCTGGAAACATAATTATAAAAAGTGAAATTAAGGGGCAGCTGGGTAGCTCAGTGGATTGAGAGTCAGGCCTAGAGACAGGAGGTCCTAGGTTCAAATCCAGCCTCAGACACTTCCCAGCTATGTGACCCTGGGCAAATCACTTGACCCCCATTGCCCACCCTTACCACTCTTCCACCAAGGAGAGAAATTAAGGGTTTGATTGAAAGAGAGAGAGAGAGAGAGAGACAGAGAGAGAGAGAGAGAGAGAGAGAGAGAGAGAGAGAGAGAGAGAGAGGGAGGGAGAGAGAGAGAGAGAAATTACCTATTTCAGATCAAAGAATTTAAATATATTAAAAATCAAGATTTTTCCCTGCTTTTCCAGGGATTCTAATATGTCTTAAACTTACACTTAAAAATTACGAACAAAGCAAATTCATCTCAATTCAAAAGATAACTACTAATTAACAGTTTTGTGCAGTGGCTCCAGAAGTGCTAAGTAGATAAGATAGATAAGTAGATGTTTAGATAAGAAATGACTTCTACTATTTCAGAAGTTACAGTTAAATACTGTAAGAATAAATAGAGTCAGTAATTAATGTTATGATAGAAGGGAGGGAGAGACAGAGAGGGGGAGAGGGAGAATCTATGAGGGGTGAGACTCTCTTCTAGCTCTCCCCTCCCAATGATTATACACTCTAGGAGACTTCGAGGGGGTATTGCCCCCAAACTGGGTGGCCTGGATGGTCGTGCCACCCCACAGGAGTTGACGGGGCAAGGCTTACCTATAAGATGAGGTATGGGGGACCCCAATTCCAAATGAGAGCAGAGTTCACACAAGCCTCCCCCAAAGTCATCCAACTTCACAGCGGGTAGTCTGGCTTCAAGATGGAGGCAGCCAGACTAAGCTGTGATTCCCCTCCCCCTCGTCTCTCAGGCACTCTGGAACGCTATCTGACTAATGAATGTCTTTTATTAATATCAATATAGGGATTGGGGAAAGGGGTGAAAGGCAGAGGGATTTGGGAGTGCCCTATTCTCTATTTCTATGAGGTCTGTCACTCGGCTGGGAACCTTTGGGGTTCCTACTCCTAAGCATTTCCCCTTGCCTCTTCTCCTTCAGTTTCTATTTCTATTTCCTATTTCTATCCTTTTCTATAATTGCAAGTCAAACCAGAAAGGGTCCCTGAGCAAGTTTGGGTAAATGGAGAAGGACCCCAAGAGATTGCTCCCAAAATGGAGTCCAAACACTTAGCTGACTCGTTGGTTGAAGTCTTGTTGGGTGAGATGTGATGGAATCTTTGACCAGGAAATCAGGGTTTCAATGTCCAAAGAAAGATCCTCAGGAAGCCCTAAAGACTAGATTTGAGCTGAGATGTTCTCTTCCTCCCTCGCTCAGTCCTCCACTGGAAGTATTTCCCCTCTCCCTCTTCCTCTGGAGAAACTCCCAGAATTCCCTCTCTGGTCCCAACTGTCAGTAACTGTCACCAATGGTCTTCTTCTGACTCTTTTTGTCCCATTCCCCATCCTTACAATACAAGGATAAGAGTCATGAAAAATGCCTATAGTACAAAATCAAATGCAATAAATGCAAAAGAAAGGTTAAAGTAGCACCCAATGTGAAATCCAAGGAAGAAAGGTGAACACCTGGAGATGATCAAATAAAGTTCGTGGAGAAGCTGTCAGTTGAATTGGATTTTAAAAATCCGGCAAGATGGCAGCAGGTAGAGATTGAGGAAAGGATATTATGACGACTGGGAGGAGTACAAATCATGATACTATGGTGGAGATGTATGGAATATCTATCAGAAGCTGGAAAATAGTCAAATTTGGGTAGAGGGAAGAGTGTGTAGATGAAAGTAGCAGGAGATAAGACTGGTAACATTCCCAGTTGTAGAAGACTGAATATAACAGGCATGTAGTTGGGCATTCCCATTGGTAGTGCCTCTTAATTGGTCTGGTGGACATGTACTTGCTCTATGGGTTATCCCTCTCTCACTAACTTGCTTTTATAATAGCCAATCTACCTTAATAGAAAAAATTACCCCACCATGCAATTTTGCTCATTCACTCAGGGTGCTAATGATAACTCTGTTGAGAGGAAATATAATCCCTTTTCTCACCAATATAATCCTTAAGTATTCACCAATTAGTGGCTATTGAGATTTTAATGTGACAAACTTTTAAACTAGGGACACATGGACATCAAAACATTTCTAAAAGAGAAGATAAGAATTTCAATACTAATTATAATCTAATTGAGGGTCATTTGCAGAAAGGATACAGAATCAGAATGTGGAAAGGTTAGAAGAAGGAGGTAAAATGACACATTTCAGAACTGCATCAGCTAAATCTGAAGCTGGAAATGATAGATATTTCATTTGCTATAGATGAGTAAGTGAGCTTGAGAAGAGGAATAATTTGAAACTTAGAGTCATAGAAATCCATATGTCCCTAGTTTATAAGTCTACCACATTCAAAACTTGACAGCAATCAATTGTTTCAGAATCTTAGTAATTGCTTCCTTAGCTGTTCAGAGTTCCACAGCTCTTCTCTTCAATGAGCATTTGCAGTTCAAGGGGATAGATAATAAAATATCTATCAAATATTTTACATTATGAACATATTTATGTCAGATCAAATGCAACTTAAATTTTCTCATTCAAGACAATATATATGCAAAATAAAAAATCATAGTTGTATCTATCTACTCACAATTACATTAGCAAATAAACAACCAACATATAATTCATCTATAAAATTCAGTATATGTGAATAAAGAATAATACATGTATGTCAATATTTTGTGACTCAGAATATTTCAACAATACATATGTGTATAAATATTGTATATTCTATGTTAACATTATAATTGGTTATATGAATTCTAATATCTCGAGTTCTACCTAGTATATCTATGCAAATCAAATCACTGGGCTTAATATTTCTTTAACTAAATCATACTTTCTGAATTTAGAGGTATTCTTTTAACCTTATATAAATACAAACTCTTAGCCCTTAGATCACATTGGCTGCCAATTACATTCTTCTTTTGATGAACTGTTCTCTTTTTAATGGCTACTCTATCAGAGTAAAATGGCATTTATTGCTTTTAGTTTCAATCATTCCTCATGCTTTGAACTCTTATTTCTCTTTGATTTCATCACTGCTGAGATAAATGTGGTGGAACTACCTGAAACTCTGGTGGTTACCAATATTAAATTAAATCATCATCATCATCTGAGCCTTCTTCAGTTCTAGCAACAGTTGTTTTTTCTTTTTTTTTCTTACTGTAATATCTTTCTTATTAGTTTCCTTTATTGATTCTGGAACATAATGATTTTCAATAGTTTTTGATTCCACTTTAGTGCAGCAACTTCTGATTATTGCTAGGATTACTGGTCATATTAAGACTTTAGAACACATTTTACAAATTTTCTTTAATTTGGATATCTCATGATTAATCATTACCAACTGATATTACCATTTTTCAAATATCATACAAAAAAACAAAAGTCGTCGATAAAATTTTCCCATCTTATTATGGATGTAAAATTAGATCTCACACCATTTCTTCGGGTTTGACACTGGTTGCTATGGGCATCAACTTCCTATGAACTAAGTGATAATTCCTTTTCAGTACATGTCAAGTATAGTTTAGTTTAAATTTATAACAAATAATAGTTTTGTTCTGACAATATTTTTGTAGTATTGGAAGATAAGGGAACAGGAATATTTATTAAGTTCTTGCTTTGTTCCAGGAATTTTGTGAAGTGCTTAATCTTTATAATGATTCTGTGATATGGATGGTATTATTATTCCCATTTAATAGTTGAAGAAGTTGTGACAGGCAGAAATTATGTGACTCTCTCAAAGTCACATTGATTATAAGAATATGAAACTGAATTGAAACTTATCTTTTTTTACTCCAGATGCAATTCTTTATCTATTGAATCACCTTTGTCACAATTGTCACATATATAAAATCACAATTGTCAGATATATAAAAACACATATATGCATGTGTGTATGTATATATACATATATGTATATATACATATATATATATAAACTACTGATAAACTACTGATAACTTAGATGAGGATAAATTAATTGTTATTGTTTTGCAGTTCAGGACACTCTCAATTACTTTCCCCATTCCTGTTTTCCTAAGTCAACATTTTGAAATTCAACCTTTCTAAATCAAAACTGAATTCTCTTTTGTCATTGCAGACATAACTCATACCTTCCTGTCCTGTAACCAGGATACAATTTGGAACAAGTTAGATCTTGGGTAATATTGCTTCTAATGATAGTGGAGATCCTTCTCACATTTTTGGTTCATTAAACCCTCCTTTAGGTACTTCCAGAGATTATTTTATTTATGGCTCACACTTGGAGTTATCCCAAAGAAGGAGAAACAAATTTTACTCAATATAAAATATAAATTGGGTGTAAGGCAAGTAATGGATTGCTAAACAAAGCCATTTAAGTGTAAGACTAAAAAGCAAGCATTAATGACAGGATTCAGTAAATTAATTTTAAATTAATTACAATCTATTGGGGGGGCTAATAACTAAACTCAGAACATGTTATTTTACTCAACTTCTTTTAAAGAATTTTGCATTTAATCTTGATTTCTAACTGTATAAAAAACCATATATTACATGTTGATGGTAAGATAGCATGACTTTCAATACATCTGCTTAATGAAAAAAGATGCAGTGCAAATAATGCTGAACTTGGTATCAGGCTTGATTTCAAATATTGACTTGAGCCACTTAATCTTCCTGATCCTCAATAAAGAAGCATGGGGGAAAATGATGTAATTGAACTTGATAACCTTCAAGTTCCTACCCAGTCGTAGGTTTATTTTTCTATACAATGAACATTACTTTAGTAGTTATATAAAGGACAAAATGGTATAGGGAGAGAAAGGAGGAAGCTAAATAGAACAAATAGTCCAGGTGGGTTGTACTTCTGGAAGCAGTGAATAACCACATTAGAATGCCAAACAGTCAATATGTTAATTTAGCATTTAGAGCCAATATCATTTCTCCTCTAAAAAGATCCATTTTATTGTCACTACCATAATCTGGCATTAAGGAACTTTTAATCATAAACATTTATTGTTGTCATTCAGTCATTCAGTTGTGTCAGATTACATGACCCCATTTGGGGATTTCTTGGCAAAGATATTGGGCTGGTTTGCCATTCCCTCTTCAGCTCATTTTGCAGATAAGGAAACTGAGGCAAGGAAGGCTAAGTTGCTTGCCTACAGTCATCCAACTAGTTCTGGAGGCCAAATTTTGTAAAAAAAAAATAAAATAAATATAAGAAAGATAACTTTAAAAATATTACAGTTTTTATAAGGTTTTATTAGAAGCCATTAGAAAATGTAGCCATGTGCCATGCTAGCTAAGGCTGCTTAAAAAGGGTGCTCTTCCCTGTCACCACCATGGTGGATAGAGAGCAAAAAAGAACTGAAACACCAGCCCCTCAGTTTTATACCTCTGTCTACATCATTGGGTAAAGACAGGAAGTCAGTGGGCTCATAGGAAATGTAGTTCAAGGACCCCAATATTTCCAATAACACATTCCGCCCTGGGAGTCAAGGGAGACTGGTCTCCCCAAAGGCTCTTGTAATCATAACCAACTTTAAATCACAGTAATTTGGAGATAAAAAGAAAAAAAAGGACTTAATCAATGATCCAATGATTGCTAGGTACTTTGACAAAAAAGGCAATTAGGGGGCAGTCCCCTTTGGCATAAGACTGTACATTCAAAACAGATGCATCCAACCCCCCCACAGTTAAATCAACTATACCCCAATGTTCACTGGGGATCTTCTTGATGCAATGTAGGTTCTCTGAAGGAATCTTCATGGTGCCTTCTCCAGACAGGTTCGTTGTCTGGCTTCTGGGAGGCAGCAAGTTTCTTATCTGGAAATTATTCTCAAAAGAATTTAAACTTTACATCAGTTATTCCCAAAGTGGGTGCTACCACCCCCTGTTGGGTGCTACAGCGATGCAGGGGGGCAGTGATGGCCACAGGTACATTTATCTTTCCTATTAATTGCTATTAAATTTTTAAAAAAATAATTTCCAGGGGGCTAAGTAATATTTTTTTCTAGAAAGGGGGTGGTAGGCCAAAAAAGTTTGGGAACCACTGCTCTACATTATAGATTATAATACATACATACCCCACCTAAAGAGAATTATAACACATTCCCCTCTGAAGAGGACAGAGACAAACATCCAGATCAGCTAGGGATACATGGCTGAAGTATGGGGATATAAGAGTCAGTTATCAAAAGAAATACAAAAACATCAAAAAATCCAAATAAAAAAGAAAAAATAACTTGTGGATAAAATATAAAATGTCAAAGTATTATGTGCAAACATATAAGTAAAGAAAAAATGAACTTATAACAGGTTCTTGAATGAAGGCCCAATTAAAGTGATTTCTATCCCACAAGTCTGTAGGACAAAATGCAATAATATTGCACTTACCCATTGGTAGCCAAGACTACAGGAAGTTGCCATACTATAAGAGAGAAAAGAGGACTAGATTTGGTGTGAAAGGGAAGTGTCATTCCCTGGTTTTATTTGCCTTCACTCTCAGCAATAGGAGAGCCACAATGATAACCAACCTTTGGTACTTGACTAAAATGTGGCTCAGAGAAAGCTGACCTCTAGCATATGTCAGAACAGCAGTGATCTCAAACCCCAAACACTAGGTTTAAGTCCTTAGTATTGGTATAGAAAATTCATCAATCCTACCTGGATTGGTATGGTCTTTTTTGACTTTGAGATTCTAGGCACTGTGCAGTTTCTCATCAATCCCATTGGGATTGGTTGGTCTCCTTGATCTTGTGCTTCTTTGCACAGTATAGTGGCTCTTTTGTTCCCTTCTCCTAGAATCAGACACAAACATTAATCACAGTCCCATAACATTTATCAATAAATAGCAGGTTCCCATAGTCTAAAGATTTTGGGGATGCATTAATATTACAGGAGATATATATTTTATATTAAACTTATATTACTGTAAAATCAAAAAAGATTAATATTGATAATGTATTCAAGTACAAAAATGAAAGAAAAAACTCAGATAATATATTGCACATACAAGGGAAAAGAAAAAAAAAAGAATGTTTTAAAAATCAAAAATATAGGGGATGTGGCCAAATTGGAAGATTAGTGCATTGCTGGTGGAGTTGTGAACTGATCCAACCATTCTGGATGGCAATTTGGAACTATGCTCAAAGGGCTATAAAAGAATGCCTACCCTTTGATCCAGTCATACCATTGTTGGGTTTGTACCCCAAAGAGATCATAGATAAATAGACTTGTACAAAAATATTTATAGCCGTGCTTTTTGTGGTGGCAAAAAACTGGAAAATGAGGGCATGCCTTTCAATTGGGGAATGGCTGAACAAATTGTAGTATATGCTGGTGATGGAATACTATTGTGCTAAAAGGAATAATAAACTACAGGAATTCCATGTGAACTGCCATGAACTCTAGGAACTGATGCAGAGGGAAAGGAGCAGAGCCAGAAGAACATTGTACACAGAGACTGATATACTGTGGTAAAATCAAATGTAATGGACTTCTGTACTAGCAGCAATGCAATGACCCAGGACAATTCTGAGGGACTTATGGTAAAGAACGCTACCCACATTCAGAGGAAGAACTGCAGGAGAGGAAACACAGAAGAAAATCAACTGCTTGAATACATGGGTTGATGAGGACATGATTGGGGATCAAAACTACCACACTAATGCAACTATCAACAATTTGGAAATAGGTCTTGATCAATGACACATGTTAAAACCAGTGGAAATGCATATCGGCCAGGGGAGGGGGGAGGTAGGTAGGTGAAAGAGAAAGTAAGAGAATAAATCATGTAACCATGTTAACTTTTCTAAAATATAAATATTAATAAATGTTTTTAAAAAATCAAAAATATATAGTTTAGAATCAGCAAAAGGTTTCTCACCCCAAAAATGAGATCCATTTCCTTTTTAAGCTTTGGCCATGAATTACTGTGAATGCATATTGTTTTTACAAAATAGCAGATTTATAAAAATAGTAATATAGTAGAGTAGATAATGCGCATTCAAATAAAGTACCAAAATTTCCCCAAAATTACAATAACACATTTAATGACAATAGCAAACCCATTATTATATAGTATTCACATGAATTTCTATATAGCCACTTGCTGTGTGATATTTAAAAAGGGTATACTTGTCACAAATTCAACAGATATAGCAAATCATTTAACCTTGGCTGAGATATTTTTAACAAAATCTATTACAGCCTCCATCCAAATGTGGGGCAGAGCCTAAAACAAAAAAATACAAAGCTCATAAAAAACTTTTGGGGTCAAAAATATCACCAAGAATTTTAGATCCTTCTGGTGGGAAAGTAAATTAAAATAAAGGGTTAAAATACCATGCATGCAGGAGCTTTTTTTGACTTACTGTTTTATATATAAAAAGTTTTGGTAGGAACTTCTATTTGGTTCTCTAACTTTTAATACAACATTCTTTATTATATATATATATATATATATATATATATATATTAAGGCAACATATGATCTGGTGAAAGGGTTTGTGTGTAAATTGAATGCATTTTTACAATGATATGCTGTTCAGTAAAATCATGGGGAAATGGCACAGATAAAAATCATATAACAGAATAGATGTTAATTAGCTTAATACAGATAAACTTTTAAAAAAATGAAATTTAAACCTTAAAGAAATGAGCAAACACAACAATATAAGCAAATGACAAGTTACATGCAGTATAGTCAAAAACCTTTTTACCAATCAAAATCAACTTGTTTACTATTAAGGAGGTCCAATAAAATCATGAACAGACTTTATGTAATAGACAAAAACACAGTAACTTAAAATGATTCAGTATAACAGAAAGATATTGATCAGATTAACATATGAACTTAAAACAACAAAATTAAGTACAATAAAATACAGAGACTTTCAAAAAACAGTGGAGTCTGAGGAGGCTTCTTAATTTTACCTCCAAACTTTTAAAGTTGTTTTTTTCTATTCTTTCAAATTCCTTTTATCTGAGCTCTGGGATCTCTGATAGTGAGGGAGAATTTTGCACTGTGTATAGTATAGAGGAGTCCCAAATTGGATATATTTTACAATCTGGGCTGGCCCAAATGGCAATGAGTTGTAGGGAAATGAATTTCTCCCCTGAATCTCAGGCAGGATAATCACAAGGAATGGTAAGAAGAAAAAACATCCCACAACTGGGATCTGTTTGAAATAGGTAATATGGACCATGGTTACCATTCTACTTCCTGTTTGAAGAATAACCTTTCTTTTCCCTTCCCCTTTGGGATAAAATGCTAGGGCCAAGGGCTATCTCAGTCTCCTCACCACAGGCAGAGCATGGAAACCTAAATAGGGTAGGGACTTGAAAACTCTCCTGGAGGGTGTGTGTGTGTGTGTGTGTGT
Source organism: Gracilinanus agilis (assembly GCF_016433145.1). Taxonomy (NCBI): domain Eukaryota; kingdom Metazoa; phylum Chordata; class Mammalia; order Didelphimorphia; family Didelphidae; genus Gracilinanus; species Gracilinanus agilis. The sequence goes on from NC_058135.1 coordinate 101,603,233, forward strand.
GTGTGTGTGTGTGTGTGTGTGTGTGTGTGTGTGTGAAAGGATTTATACTTCACCCAGTTCAGAAAACCTCCTAGCTTGTGTTCTAAAGAGGCGGGGGCAGCTCCAGGAATGGAAACAGCAAAAGCAGCAGCTCCAGAGAAAGGCCAGAATCCCCAACCATGTCTGGTACAGGGAACAGCAGCAAAGGAGCTCCAGTGCAGGGAGGTGTTGTTTGGGCGGGCAGCCAGGATGGATGAAGGATCAGGAAGATCAGGAACAGAAGTGGCAGAAATAGGCAGCTGGAGCTATCAGCAGCAGCATGGCTTTTACTAAATTTATTTAGGCTATCTTAAAAAATTGAGAATTAATTCTCCAACTTCATGTGGTCCCCAAATTGTAAGAAATAAAATTAATATTAAAAAGGATAGCTTTATAATTATATGTTTTTAAGGATTTATTAGTAGCCATTAGAAAATGAAGTCACATGCCATGTTAGCTAACGCTACTTAAAAAAAAAACACTCTTCCCTGCTGCCACCATGGTGGATAGAGAGCAAAGAGGAAGTGAAATGCCCCTCAGTTTTATCCCTCTGTAAGGACAGGAAGCCAGTGGTCTCATGGGAAACATAGTTCAAGGACCCTAATATTTCCAATAACACAATTTGAACCCAAGAATATGAGTCTTTCTAACTCTAGGTCCAGCACTCTATCCACTTTGCCCTAACTTCCCCTAATGATAAACGTTTCTGCATAATTCTTTCATATATCACTTATCAGACAATAATATGATTATAATTATTAAAAATTATAAGAATACTTTTGACAAATATTCCTGCTAATGCTATCAACATTATAATTACTAATTCATAATTATTTATAATTAATAATTATCTGTAATTACCAATGTATTGAATATAACAGTAAGGAAGCAGAAAAAAGAAAATTATTTCGGAATACTTTTTCATTCAGGACATTTGCACAATGAAAATTGATGGGAACATGAGAACATGAAAACCAAATTTGAGGAAAGAAAAGCAAGAGGGGATAAAGGAGATGTAAGAATAATATATATTTTATATGTAAGATGTGAAAAAGCACCAGATTTAGATGTTAAAATAGATCAGAGTTTAAGCCAGGACACTCGCATTTGAAATTTGTAAATATTTTGTAAAAAATTAAAATCTAAGGGGGAAGCTGGGTGGCTCAGTGGATTGAGAGCCAGACCTAGAGACGGGAGGTCCTAGGTTCAAATCCGGCCTCAGACACTTCCCAGCTCTGTGACTCTGGGCAAGTCACTTAACCCCCATTGCCTACCCTTACCACTCTTCCACCTATAAGTCAATACACAGAAGTTAAGGGTTTAAAAAAAAATTTAAAAAAAAATTAAAATCTGAAAAATGTATTTCTCAGAGCCTCAATTTCCTTGTCTATAAAATGGGGGTAATTATGTTCATACTACCTACCTCATTCATCTGTGGTAAAAATAATATTTGTAAACCTTAACACATCATATGAAATATTATTGTAATCACCAAAAATTATATAACTTCTCAGTACTTAAAAACCTTTTTATTCCTTATAATATGTCTAGAAAAGGTAAAAATATATTAAAATAAAGTTAAGTAGAATGTTAAAGAAAGCCTTGGATTTAGAATCATGAATATCTAAGTTTGAATGCTGCTCTAGACACTTACTAGCTGTGTGTCTTTAGGCAAGTTATTTAACTTTTTAAACTTTTAATTTCCTCCTTTGTAAAATAGGCCCAAAGACAGGAAGAAGCTACAGGGTGTGATGAATTTGCAAGGTGAGGAGGTCACATGGACTGAATAAAATTTCAAAATGAGAACTCTGTGACATAAGCGAATGTCCTGAGAGTGTGAGCGGAGCCCAGATAGGAACGAAAACATACCTGACTTGAGTGCTTTCCTTAAAATGGTACTTTGGGTAGGAACTGACCAGATAGAGGCAGGGTTCACTATTCCTTTATACTTGGTGTTCTGGAGGATATTAATAATTTAACCCAATTAATAATAACTGAATAAAATAACTACTACTTTGTAGATGAATAAAGTTATTGATATGTAAGTTGATCCCACAGATTCACTAATAACATGATCTGCAAAATATGAGTAGCAGACAGGTCAACAAAAATATTTATCTCATCCTGATGCCATATGGTTCTTGGTCCAAGACCAGTTCTCTACAATTTGAAAATTCTTTGTTCTGTGTAGTTTAGAGATTAATCATATTTGGTATCATGGCAGCCATAAAAGAAAGGGTTCTTGAGTTTTGATCAATCAATATTACAACTCTAGGACTGTGAGCAATAGAAGGGTCTGTGTAATGGTCGAGTTACAGTCTGGTTTATTAGCTGACTTTTTTATTTATTATTCTAGCCAACAGATCTTGTCTTGATAGCTAATTTTTTGTAGCCTACAGTGGCTATCTTTACCATTTCCTTGAATAATCTTATATGTATCACTAAATCAGAAACATTTCAGAATAGCCCTTCCATAGTTTCTGGTGGCAAAAACATGAAACTTAAATCACCCTAATAAATACTATCTATTTTTACAAATGAATAATCAGGACTGAGAGAGAGAAAAAGGAAGAAGGAAATGAGTTTGCAAACAGATGGGTTTGCAAAGAGAAACTGGTCACATGCACAGAATTTTTAGACCCCATTCTGGAATGGGAGGACTTCTTAAAAGGAGATGCAGGGGGGCAGCTGGGTAGCTCAGTGGATGGAGAGTCAGGCCTAGAGATGGGAGGTCCTACGTTCAAATCTGGCCTCAGACACTTTCCAGCTATGTGACCTTGGGCAAGTCACTTGACCCCCATTGGCCACCCTTACCACTCTTCCACCCAGGAGCCAATACACAGAAGTTAAGGGTTTAAAAAAAGAAAGAAAGAAAAAGGCGACACAGGGAAGAAGTTGAGACCTGTTGTTCCTGTTCTTCAGGAGGAGTGAAGAGAGAACTTCCTGGGGGAGCTATATTTGCCTAAGGGAAGTTTATGTACCTGTCCCTGAGAGTTGGAGGCTCCTGTGTTCCAGTTATCCAAAGATCCAAAGATCCTGTCCACCCTGTCTCCAATTCTCATCTCCCTGTGTTCTTGCGAGCTCGTGTTTCTTGAGAGTTTCCTGACTGCTCTGTGTGAGAGAGCTGCCAGTGCCCAGTGAAACCTGTCTGTGGAGAAAAGGCTGGCAGCCATCTTGGGCCTCTGCCTAAGAGGCTGAGCTCTTCTAGAGTTCAAACCCTTTGTATTCTGAGGAACCTTTAACTGGTCTTCCACTAATCTGATGATCAGTTAGCTCAGATTAGAGTCGGTGTGGGTTTATAGAGAGTCACTGTAGTGGAAGTGTAGCTGGAAGCTCTATGAAGATGGCTCCACGAGGAGACCATAGTGATTTGGGGTGGAGAATCTAGAGGTTTAAGCTTAGGGACTCCTTTTTCCTGGTCCTCCTCTTACCTCTTTTACTTGGATATAAACTAAACCTCAGTTACAGTTTTTACCAAGGTTTCAAAAAGTCAGATAGCGTTTTGAACTACAAGCTGACATTCAGGCCTACACAGGCCTGTAGAGCCTATTCACTCAGTGGTATACCAATAACAAGTCTACAAACTTTCCATCTATGTCATTATTATTATTATTATTTTGATTAAACCCTTACCTTCTGTCTTGGAGCCAATACTGTGTAATGGTTCCAAGGCAGAACTGGTAAGGGCTAGGCAATGGAGGTCAAGTGACTTGCCCAGGGTCACACAGCTGGGAAGTGTCTGAGGTCAGATTTGAACCTACAACCTCCTGTCTCTAGGCCTGGCTCTCAATCCACTGAGCTACCCAGATGCCCCCTCCAACTATATTATTGACATATTTCAGAACTAGCATTTGTTCAAGACTTTTTTATCAAAATATTCCAGCTGAGATGATGAGGATATTGTCCATGTAAAGCTTTTTGACATAACTACTGGATTTCATTTGTTTTTTAAGGTAAATTCAGAGATAATTTACTTTTGATTATATTTGACAGCTCCATAGGCATGTACCACGTATCTGACTTTATACTTGCTCACTAAAATGATATCTCCTAATTCTAAAAAGTATTTCTTTCTTTTTTAAGCCCTTAACTTCTGTGTATTGGTTCCTTGGTGGAAGAGTGGTGAGGATGGACAATGGGGGTCAAGTGACTTGCCCAGGGTCACACAGCTGGGAAGTGTCTGAGGTCAGATTTGAACCCAGGACCTCCCATCTCCAGGCCCGACTCTCAATCCACTGAGCTACCCAGCTGCCCTCCTCTAAAAAGTATTTCTATAGGTTCTGGAGCAGTTGCTCATAAACCCTAAACATTATTTCTCAATCATTTTCCTATGCCTTGTTTTTTTCCTTCTTTCCTTCCTCTTTCCTCTTATCCTTCTCCTGACTCTTTTCCTTCTTCTCCTCTCATTAACCTCCTCTTCATCTTTCACTTCCTCCTCTATGTATTTCCTTATTGTTATTATAATTATTACCATCACCATTAGTAATAGCAGTGCATATTCCAAGGATGTGCATTATAATTTATCCATCTTTTTTTAATCTGATGTGACCATGATGCATGTTTAACTCCCAAGATTTCACAGAGATTCGTAAAATGCTCTGGGAACCTTCTTATACCTCTCTTATTATTTCCTGCAATGCCAATGGACAACCCAGGTTACCCATTAGTTATCCCTTAATCTTACTGTAATTGGCCCACATACTTTTTTATTCATATATAACTTTGATAACTAGACTTTACACCACTTATCCTTCACCATTTGGGGTTGATAATGTATTGCAGCCTGCTCATGACCACCAATATATTTTTGTTTAAGCCAGAACTTTAATTCTTGAGGAGTATAAATTTCCATAGAGAACCACTTGAAGAATATTCTTATAAAGATAGGCCTTTGAAGAAGAGTAGGCTCAATTTTCTTTGAGAAATTACAATCTTTTTAAATGACCTCAAACTTCTATCTAAAAGAAAAGATACGAAAAATACGATTAGAGCTCTATGTAGGAAACCCAAGAGATATGAAAATGAATCAGCAGAGAAAGAAGTTAAAAGTCACATGAAAATTCACATAAAGAATATAGATTGCAATTCTTTTCAACCTTTGAATATGTTTACCCCTTTATAATTTATCGACAGTGGGGAAAGGAGGGGTATAAAGCCAGTTATTTTCTATGGAAGAAGAAAAAATATTAGGGAATGAGTTAACAAGTGAGATGTGATCATTTGGACTTATTCCCCACTTAAGATGGTCATCAGAAAATAATTTAAAATAACCTACTAATCCAGGTCCACTCTAAGCTGCTAAGCATTTAAGAAATAAAAAAGTTGCTTGCCATAAACCATTAAAAGGTATTAAGACAGGAAGCAAAATGATTGGCAAGAATTTCAGGCAAACATTGTGCTTTTATCCTTTCACAGTTGATGGCTTTATGATGATCAGGTAGTGTACATTTTGAAATAACTCTAAATGTAGAGTTAGAGCACCTCTATTCAAATCCTGGCTCAAACATTAACAATCTGGATGAACTGAGAAAGTCATTTAACCTCTCTTGGAATCAATTTCCCCATCCATAAAATGAAGGAATCGGAGTAAATCTCTGTCAGTCTAGAAACATTAGATGCCTATTTTGAACCAGTCATTGTGCTAAATTCTGGGGATACAAATAAAAGCAAAAGACATTCTCCACTCTCAGGAGTTCTCACTCTAAAGAGGGAGACAACTGAAACACAATTAGCATTAAGGGCCATATGGAAATGTTGAAAGGATGATGGAGTATCAGGAAAAAAGGAACCCAAGCTCTATCCCACAATCCTTCTAAATATGTCTAGAAAATTCAGCAGATCATCCATACTGAGAAACCAAAGGAGGAAAAAAAAAACCCAGTAAGCCATTTTTTCAACTCAAATCAATATAAAAAGACTCTGAGTACTGTGTAAAGCTTGAAAGCTAAGGAAAAGGTAGGTATCAAGGCAAGAAGAGGCACCAGACCTAACACAAAGAAAGTTGACCTCTTGGGTGCTAGAATAAGTTCCAAGTAGGAGAAGCACAAGTCACTACTCAGTTCTAGGACAAAATTCAGAATAGACCGAGGGTTATTGGAGCTTAGGGATGGCTTTCCAAGTTGAAATGGTCATGGCATGTGAGAGTGAGGCTGAGGGTGAGATGTCAGACCTTTATTTTAGGACAATAACTTATATCTAAATAGAAGTCAGAGTGAAGTAGGGAGAGATTCGAGAAAGGGAGGTTGACAACAGACTAATGGTGATGTCTGAAAATAAAAGTGACCATACCAAAAGGATTTTACACAGTAGCATCGGATGAGAGAGAGAAAGAGGAATTGAAGAGGAGGAGCAAGATGTTATCTATAATCTCTTTTCACTCTAAAATGGAGAAGGTGACTTTGGTCAAGTGAGGCGGTCAAGGAAGTCGGCTGCTTGAGTTGTTGCTTGACTCTGTCCTTACTGGGATTTCCCAGAAGTTTTAACCAAGTGACTCCCTTTGAACTTGAAAACAGTTTCCTGGTCAAAACTAAATGAATTAAAAATTCAGAGCTTTTAAAGTCCTTGATGCAATCTGAGCTATAGCATTAGCCTGCACATGCCAGAAATAGGCTCTCTTCCAAATGAAAGCATTTGTATCAGTTTGAAGCAGTGCAGTAAATGGGAGTCATTTTTCCCCCCACTGTAACAGGCCAGAGGCTCAGGCACTTCCAGACTGAGGAACACTAAAAAACATTGGAAATGCTGCAATTATTTTTAATTGCTATGTTCAGGATAGAGCAATTTAAAATTACTAGAGCTTCCATTTTTTTAGCACTTTAATTTGGATGTGAGTCAAGTAATACTCTGCCATGGCAGTCTAAATTATATTAAACCAATTTACAAATGGGGCATTTAAAGAAATGTACATGAAGAAAAACCCATTAAAATGAGTAAAAATTATCATGGAAAAGAGATTATGGTAGGGGAAAGAGTATTCAATACTTGTGAATAATGAACATAGATGTAGTCATGTTTAGTTTAGTTCAAAGCAAAGAGGAAAAATTTTCTACAAATGATAACATGGTAGTAATATATATGTATATATAATATATATGTATTCTCCTAAAAATAAAAACATAAAAAGAGGTTTCATGGCATAGTAGAATTATGGACTCAGAGCCAGGAATGTCTGGTTTCCATTCCAACCCTTTACACTAGCAATAGGACTCCAGGAAAAATTATTTAAACATTTAGAGCCTCAGTTTCCTCATTTATAATAAAAGAATAATAATGTCAGTCAATTTCAACCTCATAGTATTCCCTCCAAATAATGTATGGAAAATCACTTGCAAATATTAGAGATCTCTAAATACTAATTATTATTAAGCATGTAGTTTTTTTTCTTTTCAAAGCAGTAAGAAATTTTATCTATGTCTGTATTTAATTGTCCATTGTGAATTTCAGTGATAGGAAAGCAACAAGAACAATGTGAGAAAGTGTAGGAAAACCTATACTTGATTTGAAAGAAAATAATCAGACTCATACTCAACAACAACAAAATGTTCCATTTAATTCTCATGGGTGATTTTTTTTCAACTTAACTAAAGTTAAAAGAAATCAGAAGATCTGGTTTCAAATCTTATACAGGCTACCTATTTTCTGTGTGATCTTGGGAAGATAAAAGGAACAATATAAATCTGTAAAAAACAGATTATTCAGATTACAGAAGTTACATTCAATTATTATGTTGAGTCACATAGCAAAATTACAATACTTAATGTGCATAAATAACTGTGGACCTCAAAACCTTTTATAACCCATGAAGTGCCCTCAAGTCACCAGGAATATATATATGACCCAAAGGTTGGGAACCAATGATCATATGATCTCTAAAAACCCTTCCAGTTCCACTATTTTGTTTTGTTATAAAAACTGGAGGATTAAGCACATTTTGAAAATATAAAATGAAGAATTCAGATTCACATTTAAATCTATCACCAGTCATCAATATGTGATGGACAGATCTATTTAAAAATATGTGATCCTATATTTTTAACTTCTATCAAACTATTATCAAAATAACTGAGTGACTCATCCTGGTCAAATCATTCAATCTCTGTTGCTTTAATCCATTGGAGAAGAAAATGGCAAACTACTCTAGTACCATTGGCAAGAAAACCTCTGAACAATGTGGTACATGGGGGCATGAAGAGTCAGGTAGGACTGAACAACAAGGTGCGTGGTTTTCCTAGCCACTAGCTTTGGAAAGACAAAAAAAAATAGTTTTTGACTTCAAAGAGATAAATATTTACAGATTTACATAAAGTAAAAAGGAAATTCATGAATTAAAGAATAAGAACAACTAAGAAGATAGGGAAAGGGCTCCTGACTTGGGGTTTAAAGGAGAGAATCAATAAGACTTTGCACTAACAATGGGGCATGAGAGGGCATGGGGCAAGAGGGCAGAGAAAAGGTTCAAGGTTAAATGTAAGATTGTAAACCTGGGCAACTGAAAAGGCAGTAACACCTTCAACAGAAAAAAAGGAAGAGGAAGAAAATGTGAATTTATTTTTGACATATCCACTTTGAGATGCCAAAGAGAATCCGAATAAAGATAGCAGTTGGTTAATAATCTGGTACTCTGGAGTTCAGGACAAGATTAGACATAAATGTCCAGATTTAGAAGTTATATGCATTAAAATTATAAGTTGAATTTGTGTGTATGTGTGTGTGTGCATAGGTGAGAGAGATTGAGAGATGGAGGAGAGAGGGAGACAGAGACAGAGACATAAATAAGGACAAGCCAGAGCCTTTGGGAAGACTCCACAAATACTAAATATTATCTGTTTTTAAGAATCTTGCATTAGGCTATAGCACATAACACCGATAAAGAAATATATATTTACACACAATCATTTCATGAGAGAAATGATGAAGGAGTATGCCCCAACAAAACAAACTGAGAGGACACAATCAAGCATGTATAAATAAAAGCTGGTGGATATGATCATGGAACCAAGGAAGGAGAAATTGTCCAGTGTAATAAATAAAAATTTAACTTGGAAACTTTGTGTTCAATTTATAAGTACATTGATACTTTGGTTTTCCTCAATAATCCCTCCAAAAATAATCAGGGAAATCTGAAACCAAGAAGGCAATTATTTCCATATGAATCAATGTAAATCCAATCAGTTTGTTCTAGACACTATAAAATGCATACCAAAAACACATTTTATAGAGAATAAATAGTGTTTAGTATTTAAAACATAAATAATAAATAAAATAATAAATATAATAATATATTATATATTATATAATAAAAATGATAATGAATTAAATAAATAAAAATAAGAATTTAATGATTTTATAATTTAATATTAAAAACAATAAGAAATTTTAGAAAATGAATATAAAAGACTAATGTATAGAATAAATGAACATTTAACATGTCATTTACTTTTCTGAAGACTCTTCTTGGTATGTGGAAGACAGTGAGGAGGGGAGAAAGAGGTTATTATTTGGAAGGGGAATCTCCCTCCATAAGCACTTTAGGTATCAAGGCATTATCTGGAAAGACTTTGGAAAGAAGCTGACATGTAAAGGAATTGTTACTTTGATTGGTCAGCCTGGGTCACGTGTTTTGATGTACAGGCACATGATTACACCACTCCACTGGGTCAGAGGCCACAAAGAGGCCACCTGCCCATTCCAGAAGTCAGAAATCGTACTATCACAAAGAATCCTACATTAATGTACATGCACCAGCTATGAGTTATATCTTTATATTAATTTCACACACCAGTATAAGAAGGTGGCTGATATAATTGATGAGTTACGATCTATGACAGTAGAGAAAGTTTTCAAATCAACAAAATCATAGAACCTTTATGGATGGATATTATTTAAAGTAGCTTCAAGAGATTTGAAAGTTAATTGAGGAAAAGAGCTCAAGCTAGTGTCTGGGATGATGGTAGATATTAAGACCAAGTTACTTTTAAAAATGGCACAGGTAACAAAAACCGGTTATTTTCAAATATGTTGTCCCAAAATTTTTAATTAAGGTTAAACAAAATTGAATCTTTACTATTTTAAAATTACAGTCAAACTTTTGAGACACATTATAAGCTAGAAATAAATATTGCAAGTAAAAAAATGAAGATTAATAGGGTAACTTTAATTTGAATATAGAATAGAGCAGAAAAATAGGTTAGAAAAAACAACTCAAAAATCTCTAAAAATAAGAAAAATATTTCAAACATAAAACACATATAGAGGTTTAAAAGAAGGTGAAGGAACTGGAAGAAGATTTTTTTCTACTTTCATTCAATACAAAAAAAAAAAAACACCAAAAACTTTATACTTAAAATTTCAATAACATATTAGCTTAATGGAATCTAGAAGTCATCTCATCCTGAGCTCACATTTTCCAGATAAAGAAATTGAGAACTAGAAAGTGTTTTTCAACTGTACCATGAAAAAAAAAAAGGTAAAAAATACATACCATCAAGAATAAAAGAAAATGTCTTTCACTTAAAGCAGGAATTGTTCATTTTTTTTTCTATTATGGATAATTTGGCAGGATAATGAATTCTATTTATCCCTTCTCAGAATATTGTTTGTAATACATAAAAATACAATTTCAAAATACTGTTATCAAAACCTTATAAAAACAAATTCACATACTTATTGAAATCTATCCATAGGCCTCTTGAGAATCTGTGCATCCCAGATTAAGAATTCATGGTTTATTGGAATTATAGATAATGACACGATACCAATAGTAAATATTTTGATATTGTGTGGTATAAATCTAATATATTAATGAAAAGTGAAGGAAATTTCTAAAGATATAGGCATTAAGACAATGATTACATATGACAAAATATGCTTCTTTTATACTTTTACATAGTCAATGAAAAGATGAAGGGAGCAAATTACAAATTACTAAAATATTGGATCAGCTAGATGGTATAGATATGTAATAAATATTGAATGGTAGTCTAAAGAATATGATTATGAATAAGCAACATATGACCTTTCCAAAAATTGATCAGTTTATAAAGCATATAAAGAACTCATACATAAACGAAAGAAAATGGGGGAGAGAGGGAAAGGTGAAAAGAAGGAAGATGGAAAACAGAAATGTTAAGCTAACTGCTATTGGTCATAGTATAATAAAAATTATAATTAATAATGGAAATATAAAGAAAAGAAGGCAGCCTAAAGCTAAATAAAAATGTTATTCTGAATATGGGGACCAAAGAACAATTCTTAAAAATTGATAAAAATAATTACCCTGAATGTTAAAAGTATTATTTGAATTCAACTCTCCTCTAATTTCAGGTTTAATGTACTTTCTACCAAAATTGTTGCCATTTTAAGTAAGAATATTTTCTCAGTTTCAAAGACACAGCAGTGGCCTTTTCAGATTCATGATTTGGTTATATATTGGGGACTATCTATATCAGTGGTTCTCAAACTTTTTTGGCCTACTGCCCCCTTTCCAGAAAAAAATATTACTTAGCCATTTGGAAATTAATTTTTTAAAATTTTAATAGCAATTAATAGGAAAGATAAATGAGTCTGCGGCCATCACCGCTCCCTGGATCACTGCAGTACCCACCAGGGGGTGGTAGTGCCCACTGTGGGAATCACTGATCTATATATTTCTTTTGTATATATGTAAACTTTTTTCAAGACTAAACCAAAACAGAAATTATAAATAATTAAAACTGATATTCTAATCAAAATTCCTGCCCCCATTTTTCCTTCTAATTCATTGATGTATAAAATAAAATTAAATATAATACAGTTCAAGAAATATAAAGGTCAAATTTTATAGCCTGAAATGTTTAAAAACATAGCATAACACTATAAATTATGTGATCAAAGTTTCATTTTATATTTTAACTATAAATAGTTATACCATATGTTCACATTAATAAAAAACATTTAAATAATTATATATAATCCCAAACTTTATGAAAAACAAATAAGAACTCATTAAGGACAAATAAAATAAAAATTGAGCTTTGGATATAAAAAAGGAGTAGCTAGTCACTGACTATTTATTTTTTTAGTAACAGCTAAACTCAGTTACTCAGAAGTGAGAGTAATTTATTTTCATTTAGAAAGCAACACACGCTTCCATTCTAATTATTTTAAATTATTGTAAAAAGCTTTTTGAAAATGAGACATAATAGTTTAGAACAGTAGCCTAAAGAGCTCCTTGAAATTTGTATATGAAAAGTAGAAATATGAAAAATATGTTTCATTATTCTCCACAGCCAGTGCATCTGAGAACAATATGGGCGTCAAAGAAAAATGATTCAAATAAAGTTAACAACTCAGTCCTATGACACATACTCATTTAGTTTCCCAAGTCGAACTCTGAATATTTAGTATTATACTCTTTCAGCCAAAACGAGAACTTAGAATAGAAAGTGAGATATGTTCTAAACCAGAAAATATAGGTTTTCATCCCTGGCCCTCCAATTCCTACTTGGGACATCTCAGGGAAGTCCCTATACCTTTCTAGATCCCATTTCATTTCTTTCTAAAATGGGGCTTTGGACTAAATAAATTCACAGGGTTTTTCTAGTTTTAAATCTATATGATCTTTTCATTTTGCTGAAAGGGAAACAAGCCCAGGAAGTTTGGCCTGGCTTGACTAGCCCAAGGTTGACTAAAGACTGATATTTCCCCATTCTCAAATATCCTCTTCTTTCCCCTTCACTCAAAACTACTCATTCATAAAGTCTGCTTTAACTTTTTAGCCTCTACTGACCTACCCCTTCCTTTAATTCCAAGTATTTATATAAACAGGCTACAGCTGCACAGTTGACAACCTACTCTATATTTTTTCTGCTATTTTATTCATCATTTATCTTGCCCTTCCTAATTACACTAGAAATTATATGAGGCAAACACACAGGATTTGGAATCAAAAGATTTTGATATCCTTTGCTACTCGAAGCCCTTGTGATCATATACCTCAGTTTCCCTCTCTGCAAAAATGAGGATTTTGGACTCTAGAGTCTCCAGCTTTGAATCTATGTCATCCTTTCAGAGCAAACATAATTCCTGTGACCCATTGGCCAAGCTTGGAGTAGGTTCTTGGCTATTTAAGAGAGAGCAACAGTTAATCGATTTCAGATAGTTTTTGTTTTTGAAGCTTTCAAACACAAATGCAGCAAGCCATTATTTTTCCCCCACAAATGCTCTCAAAGGTTCCTCCTTTGATATATTCAAACTAAATGCCTTATGCTAAATTTTAATCCCATTTTCTTTCCAAATGCCCCAATTCAAGTCATCAGCTCTTCATACACTTAAAACATGTTTTCAAGTAGCTTTATAGCTCTTCCTGTAGGCTAAACTTTACTAATGAAAAGTCTTTCTTAGAAGCACGGTTTTATGATAGTGTGTAAATGGCTAGAATTGGAGTTGGAATGCCAGAACTCCAGGCCAACTTCCTTCATAGCTGAATGGCAGTGGACACGCCACATCTATTATGAGTCTCAGTTTCCTCCTCTGTAAAAAAAGGGGATAATAATTATTTCAAAATAGTATTAGGAAATTGGGAAAATTCCCAATTAGGAAAACAATATACATACTGACTAAAGCAATACAATCGGAAAGAATGGAGCAATCAAACTCAAGTGAATGCTGTAAAATTATAAAAATCTACCATTGTTGGTCATTTCTTTCAGTTGTGTCTGACATTTTGTGATGCCACTTGGGGTTCTTTTTGTAAAGCTATTGGAGTGCTTTTGTCATTTCCTTCTCCAGCTTGTTTTATGTAGGAGGAAACTGTGGCAAACAGGATTACATGATGTGTACAGGGTCACCCAGATAATAAATGTGTAAGGCCAAATTTGAACTCAAGACTTCCTGACTCCAGGCCACCTAAATGCTCTGTAATGACCAAAATTTTCACCAAAGGAAAAAAAATATAAGAAAACATCTTCCTTCCTTCTACCTAGGGGTGATAGACTATAGACATGGAAGAATATGGATAACGTTATCCTTTTTAAACATGATAGCTAGATGTTTTGTTTTTATTTTTTCTTGAACTTCTCTAACTCCCTACTTTTTCTTCTTTGTTATGAGTGATAGCACTCTGGGAAAAGGATATAGTGTTTATATGTATATATCTGTATACACAAAGGCATGGATGCATACGTGTGAGTTGGGGAAAAATGTAAGAGATGTGAAAATGAGAGATATGGAACAATAAGTTATTTTAAAAATATTTTAGATTATTGATATGGTACAATGAAAAAGAGTAATTGCTGTAGAATCAGAAGATTGGGGCTGATTTCCTGCCTCTGCTACTTCTTGTATGACTTAAGATGAATAACATGCTCAAAAATATCCATTTCCTCATTTGTAACATGAAGGGTTGGACCTCACCAATCCCTAAGCATCTTTCCTGTATCAATATTCCAAAAATTATTTGGTGATGAACTTCTCAAGAATCTTATAATGAAGGTACCCTAAAAGTTGCAAAGTGCTACAAAAATGTGAGAATAATTATTCGCTGTGAGTCATTCTTTCCCTAAAGTTTAATTCATTTCTCTGGATATCTATCCAAAAATCTTGCCCAGATGCCTCAGCATGATGTGATGGTGACAATATTTTTTCACTTATTCAAAAATATTTTATTTTCCCAATTGAATATAATAAAAATTTTAAACATACTTTTCCCAAAATCATAAGATGCAAATAGTCTACCTCCCTTCTTCCTTCCCCCTTCCCAGAAATGGAAATTTGATCCTGATTACACAAGTGTTATAGAACAAAATATATTTCCATTGTTGTAAGAGCATACTCATACAAAACCAACCCCCCCAAATAAAACCATAAATACACTGATGTGAAAGATAGTATGCTCTGATCTGCTGCTGACTACAACAGTAATGTGGATAGCATTCCCAGTCATAAGTCCTTCTGAACTGTCTGAGATTATCGTATTGCTGAGAATAACTAAATATTTCTCATTTTATTATCATTCGATATTGCTGTTACTGTGTACAATATTTTCCTGGTTCTGCTTATTTCACTCAACATCAGTTCATGCAGATCCATCCAGTGTTTTCTAAAATAACCCTGCTCACCATTTCTTATTGCAAAGAGTATATCATCACTAGGATATACCCAATTCATTTAGCCATCTCCCAATTGATGGACATCCCCTCAATTCTAATTCTTTGCTGCCACAAAAAGAACTGCTATAAATATTCTTGTACAAGTAGGCCTCTCCCCCCTTTTTTTAATCTCTTTGGTGTAAAGACTTAATAGTGGTATTACAGGATCAAAGGATATGTACAGTTTTATAACCCTTTGGACAGTATTCCAAATTACCCACCTGAATGGTTGGATCAGTTCACAGCTCCACCAACAATGTATTAGTTTCCCAATTTTGCCACATCCCCTCCAATATTTCTCACTTTCCTTTACTTTCTATTTTCCAAATACTTTATATAATGTTGAGATTAATTGTTTAAATGTTTGATAAAATATACTTGTGAATCCATCTAGCTCTGGGGATTTTTTATTAGAGAATTCAATGATGGGATTGTTCAATTACTTTTTCTGAGACAAAAGTATTTAAGCATTCTTTTTCCTCTTTTGTTAATCTGGAAATTTTTTTTATTTGTATAAATATTCATCCATTTCACTTAGGTAGTCAGATTTGTTGGCATATAATTGTGCAAAATAGCTCCTAATTATTGCTTTTATTTCCTCTTCATTTGTGCTGAATTCACCTTTTTCCTTTTTGACACTGGTTATTTCATTTTCTTCTCTCCTTTTTTAGATGAAATCAACCAATTGTGTATCGATTTCATTTTTTTCTTTTATAAAACAAGCTTCTAGTCTTACTTATTAATTCAATGGTTCTCTTGCTTTCAATTTTATAAATTTCTCCTTTGGTTTTTAGGATTTCCAATTTAATCTTTAATTGGGGATTTTTCTTTTTTTATTTTATTTAGAATATTTTCCTTATTATCTCCTTGGGGTACAAATTTAGTAGTGGTATTGCTGGATCAAAGGGTATGCATTCGTTTAAAGACCTTTGGGCATAATTCCAATTTGCCTTCCAGAATGGTTGGATCAATTCGCAACTCCAACAGCAATGCATTAGTGTCCCAATTTTGCCACATTCTCTCCATCGTTTATTATTTTCCTTTATGGTCATAATATCTAATCTCCTAGGTGTAAGGTGGTACCTCAGTGTTGTTCTGACTTGCATTTCTCTAATCAGGAGGAATTTAGAACATGTTTTCATGTGATTATTAATAGTTTTGCTTTCTTCATCTGAAAACTGCCTATTCATATCCTTTGACCATTTGTAAATTGGAAATGGAGTGATTTCTTGTACACTTGACTTAGTTCCTTATACATTTGGGAAATTAGACCTTTGTCAGAGAATTTTGCTATAAAATTGTTTTCCCAGTTTGTTGCTTCCCTTCTAATCTTGGTAGCATTTGGTTTGTTTATAGAAAACCACTTTAATTTAATATAAAACATTATTATTTTACATTTTATAAGTTCTCTTTCTCTTGCTTGATCTCAAATTCCTTTCATTCCCATAGATCCGATGGGTATACTATTCTATGTTCACCTAATTTATTTATGATTTCATTCTTTATATTTAAGTCATTTACCCATTCTGAATTCATCTTGGTATAGGATATGAGACATTGATCTAAACCAGTGATTCCCAAAGTGGGTGCTACCAACCCCTGGTGGGTGCTGCAATGATCCGGGGAGGGGGGGGCAGTGATGACCACAGGTGCATTTATCTTTCCTATTAATTGCTATTAAAATTTTAAAAAATTTAATTTCCAGGGGGCTAAGTAAAATTTTTTCTGGAAAGGGGACAATAGGCAAAAAAAGTTTGGGAACCACTGATCTAAACCAAATCTCTCCCATACTGTTTTCCAATTTTTGTCAAAGAGTGAGTTCTTGATCTAGAAGCTGGGATCTTTGAGTTTATCAAACACCAGCTTGCTAAGGTCATTTACCCCATGTCTAATCCAATGATCCACCCTTCTATCTTTTAGTCAGTACCATATTGTTTTGATGATCTCTGCTTTATAGTACAGTTAAGATCTGGTACTACTAGGCTTCTATCCTTCACATTTCTTTTCTTTAGTTCCCTGATCTTTTGTTCTTCCACATGAATTTTACAATATTTTTTTCTAATTCCATAAAAAAGTTTTTTGTTAGTTTGATAGGTATGGCACTGAATAAGTACATTAGTTTAGATAGGGTTATAATTTTTATTATGTTAGCTCATCTTATCCATAAAAATTAATATTTTTCCAATTGTTTAGAACTATTTTTTTGGTGGGAAAAATGTTGTATAGTTATGTTCATATAATTCCTGAGTTTGTCTTGGCAGATAGATTCTTAAATATTTTATATTGTCTAGAGTGATTTCAAATGAAGTTTCTCTAACTCTTAATGCTGATTTTTGTTGGAAATAAACCCACATAAATCATTAGCATTTATGTAAATGCTAATGATTTATGTGGGTTTATGTTGTATCTTGAAACTTTGCTAAAATTATTAATTACTTATGCCAATTGGAAATTGAAATCCTGATTCCCTGAACAAAGCCATTCCATTGCTTCTCACCCATCAAGACTTCAACCATTTAGTCAGCTAAGTTTGGACTCCATTTTGGAAGCAATCTCTTAGTCTCCTTCATCCATTACCCAACCCTTCTGGGGGACCCCATAGGAATAGAAAAGAGGGCACTCCAAATCCCTCTGCCCTTCACCCCTTTTCCCAATCTCCAATTCAATAACAATAACAATAATAATAATAATAATAATAAACAATCAACAGTCAGATAGAATTCCAGAGTGTCTGAGAGACAACGAAGGAGAGGGGAACCACAACTTGGTCTGGCTGCCTCCATCTTGAAGTCAGACCACCTGCTGTGAAATTAACTGATTGGGGGGAAGCTTGTGTGAACCCCCACCCTCGTTCAGGATAGGTTTGGGGTACCACATACCTCCTCTTATAGGGAAGCCTCACCAACCAACTCCTGTGGGGCGGCATGACCATCCAGGTCACCCAGTTTTGGGGTGACACCCCCTTAAAGTCTTCCAGTGTATATTTGGCCGCAGGGGAGTGTTAGAAGAGGGACTCACCTCATAGACTTTCTCTATCTCCTATTCTATCAAACATCCATTACTGGCTCTCTTTTATTGTTACACACAGCAGACTGCCTTACACTTGGGTTTGGTGCCTCGCTGTAGGCTCATACTCTTGTCTTGGAACTTTAAGGGGCATAGATGGGGTTGCACTGCTATTGCATTAGGCAGGGTCTCAGAGTCTCCAAGTTGGCTTGAGCTCAGGTTCAGAACCTGGAACAATAGGTGTGAAGTCCGGGTAGGGGAACTTGCTGTTGGCTTACACCTGTACTTCTGAGCATATTCTTGCCAAGGACTATATAGCTTGGCTGCCAGATGCCCTCCCCTCTCACTCAGTGAATAAGACTTACTATGCCTACTTTCCTTTCAAGTTGTTTTCTTCAGAAAAATTGCTTCACTCCATCCCATTATTGGTTCTTTCAGTCCAGTAATCATTTTGAAGCATTATTTTAAGGGTAGTTGGAGAGGATTCTCAGAATGGTTCAAGCTTTTCCTGCTTCTACTATAGTATCTTGGCTCCACCCCCTGCTAGTGACAAGATTCTTGATGAATATATTAGTGTTTTAAGAAAATTAGTGACTAAATAAAGATTATATTGGAGTAGGAAATTAAATGAGGTGGGCAGACCTGCCAGCTTGCTATTGAAGTAGACCTGATATGAGACAATGAAGGTCTATACCAGCATGGCGGTAGTATTAGAAAAGAGAAAGGGGCATATTGGAGATAAATTGCAAAAGTGAAATCAAATTGACGGGCCTTGGAAAAGGCTTGGTTATAAAACAAGGTAAGAAATAGTGAGGAATCAGGAATATATCGAGGTTGGGACATGAGGAACAGGGAGGATTTTCTTCCTAAAAGTGATAAAGATAACAAGTTTCCAAGTGGCCATTGTCTTCCATCACTTCTAGACACTGAAGGTGGTAGAAATTCTACTTGATCATTAAGGAGCTCTGCTCATCCAGATAAAATCTGTAAATGTTAGGCTCCTGAGACTTTAAAATTTGTACAGTTCTGTTTTATTTGTAAAATAACAGACTCCACATCAGGTCCAGGGCTCACTTCTTCCCAAAGCTATTGACTATAATTCTATTCTCCTGCCCTCTATTCTCAAAGGGCATCATCAATCAACTGAACTATCAATCACTTAGTGAACATCTGTTAAGGGCCTTTTTGTGTCAGACACCTTGCTAAGTCCTGAGCATTAAAAGATAAAAACACTTATTTCCAGACCTCAATAATTTAAAACTCTATCAAGACATTGTGTATAAAGATATGCAAATACAAAACACCTATGAACCAAATACATAGTAACTGGGGATGGGGCATTAGCTAAAAGAATCCTTTTCCTCATGGGTCCCCAATTACATTTGGTTATATTGCTATTGCTATTTGTCTTTCCTTTTTCAAGAAAACCAATGGCATCATGGGTAAAGCCTTGACTTTTTCATGAATTGTATTCAAGTGAGGCAGAGTTATAAAAAGTCAGCAGGCTCACTCTCTCTTTCAGGGTCATCAAAGTCTGATAGCAAGACCAAAGACAGAAAAACTGGCAATGGCTCAGAAAGTGGTTGACCTTGTTATCTTCAATGTTTAACCAAACTCCAAGCACTTTACAACACCTACTTTAGCTGCCTTCAAGGCTTTTCAAATAAATTGTTCTCATCTGCCCATTCCACCTAAAGAAGTTTTCATATACTTGGGGTAGATATTCCCACAAGTCACTGATGAGTTTGAAGCCTGTCAGGAACCTTCACCCTGATTTTACTGGGTATGGCCACTATGCATGCTGTAGCTTGTGGAAGCAACAAGTGAGAGTTGGGTGAAAGGTATATGCCAAAGGTGGATGAGCAGCCACAAAGAGATGCTCAGCAAGACCTCATACCAGAGATGCTAGTCCTATTGATCCCTGGTTATTATAGAAAAAGCTAATGGAATGATTTGGTGCCTCAGCAGTCAGTATTACAATTTTTTCAACCTCTAAGGACCCGGTTGTCTAGATGCCATTTGCAACTCTCTGTACCTTTGATACTAGGCACACTAACTCCTTAACGCCATCCCACACTCCTGTCTAGCATGGGGTTGGTGTGTCCTGTTTCTTTCTTTTTCCTCTGGAGCTTAGGCTTTGTGCATTCAGTCCATCAAATTAAAAACCACCCCCTCCTAATCCAGACAAACTCCAGCCTTTCATAACCTTTCATAAGGTATTGACATTTGGAAAAATATTATCACTCTTTTTCTGCTTCCTCTTCTCTTTCAAATCCTCTCCCAGGAGTATCTATAATGGACCATGAAAATTAGCCCTGATGACTCACTTGGGACTATTAGAATTTTTTTTTTGCTAGGCGACTCTTCTTTGCCTGGGATAAGTTGGTAAATTGGTATAGGTCAATTGTGTTTGATTTATTCTAAGTTATTATAAAAGCTTTTTTTTTTAAAAAAAGAGAGACATAATAGTATAGACCAATAACCTAAACAGCTATTTGAAATTTTTACATGAAAATTAGAAAAAGGAAAAATATACTTTATTATTATTCCCTATGGCCATGTCATCTGCAAGCTATGGGCAATCAATGAAAAATGATTCAAGTAGCTATAGCTATCTAAATTCTTCTAAGAGCTATCCAAGATTGGGAATGTGGACCATTGTACCCAAAGGCACCTTGGATTGATTTGTTGAGAAAATAACTATTTAACTAGATAAGGATTATAAAAGAAGCTCCCCAACCTCAATCAATTTGAGCTTCTCTTTCCCTGTATAAACAATGGACATACATAATGACACAGTATTTAAAGGACAATTGAGAATCTGGTTTGGTTTATAGTGACTGGGATTTGCCTTTGAGGTAACTGATTGGCTGAAACCCAGGGCAAGACAGTTATTTTTTATCTTTTTTTTTTTGCTTTTTGTGTCTTTTCCCTTGTATTAATTAGAAATTTTGTACCTTGGACTTCATCTCCCAGAATACTTTCCTTGTCCCAAAATTCCTTTTTCCTTTTCGTTTATGTGCATCTTTATGTTATTGTTTATATAATTCTGTAACTCCTCCCTCTCATTGCCTTCTCTCACATGGGACTTGGTTAGCTAGTTGTTTTTTTTTACTTTAGTTATTATTAATAAACTTTATAAAATCTAATACTTAGTTATTATATATTAATTTTAATCATTATACTCCCATTTAAAGGAAAGATCAGAAATCAGAAAAACAGACTTATATTGAGGGCAGAAGGGGAAGAAGAGAGCTTATACAGTCGTCCTGCCATATCATGGTTCATTTATCAAGGCTTCTCTGTATCATAAATTTTTAAAAATATATGTATGTAATTCTGTATCACGGA
Source organism: Gracilinanus agilis (assembly GCF_016433145.1). Taxonomy (NCBI): domain Eukaryota; kingdom Metazoa; phylum Chordata; class Mammalia; order Didelphimorphia; family Didelphidae; genus Gracilinanus; species Gracilinanus agilis. The sequence goes on from NC_058135.1 coordinate 101,624,733, forward strand.
GTTTTTGCTATATCATGGGATTTTGCATATGAATACCATACAGTACACAACGGAAATGCAGTATGCCACTACCACTTGCACAAGTTTGCCAGCATGAGATTGTGCACACACACTGCTGGCTGATGGAATGAAAAGTGACCAACCACAGAGCTGTGTTCTGTGTCCTGGGCACTGATTGGCTCAGGGACTGTAGCATTGGTCTGTTTGCTCTCCTGCATTGTGCCTATACGTTCAGTATCTCTCCTTATCCACTTTGCATCATAGTGTTGCTGCTCTGCAGTGTTGTGGTTTTGTGATGTCTTCATAAAAATCTGAATTTATTTCAAGCCCTATGCCACTCCATCTTTCTGCACCTTCTACGGCTTCTGGCAGTGAACCCAAGCAACAGAGAAAGATGCTTACCATCAAAGAATAATAAATTAAATATAATGCCTCTACTTTGCAGAGTTATACCCAATGCAGGGGTGTCTGGAACATAACTCTTATGATAGGTCAGAGATCAGGGTACATGGGAAACCAGCAAGAATGGATGTAGTGCAGAAATACATAGGCATTATATATGTCATCCCATTGTTTTCTTCTCACTGTCTTGAGAGGAATTTTCTTGAGATGAGAATTATGAGAACAAGGGATATCAGCAGCTATGACAGGAAGATATTTCCCTCAGAAAAAAATAGCATTTATATAGTTCTTTAGAGTCTGCAAAGTGTTTTATATGTGATCTAATCTGATTCTCACAAATATTCTATGAGGTAGGTACTGTCTCCATTTTATAGATGAGGAAACTCTAAGAGAAATTAATCAACTTGTCCAGCGTTACACGGCTAAGAAGTGTTTGAAACAGGATTTGAACTCTAGTCTTTGTAATGACAATTACAAAGTGTTTTGGTGTACTATTCATTAGACCACCCATAGAAAATTTTGAAATAGTGATAGATAATGGTTAACATTTTTATAGTGCCAACTACGTGCCATGCACTAGGCTAAGTGCTCCAGAATTATTACCTCATTTGATGCTCACGACATTCTTGGGATTATTAATGGATTACTATTATTAATGGATTCTTAGGACTACCAATGCCTCCATTTTCAGATGAGGAAATGGGGGCAAACAGAAGTTAGTTGGTTTGCCCAGGGTTGCACCTCTAATGAGTGTCGAAGCCAGAGTTGAACAGAGGTCTCCTTGACATCAGGTTAGCACTCTATCCACTGTGTCATTCAGGTTTCCCTGCTGGGACCATGTGGCCTAAGAAAAAAAAGTTCATGAAAATTAGCTGTCCTAGTCCTAGAAATAGAGAAATCAGTTCACACATAAGTGTTTCTGAAGAAGGTCAGGAAAGAAGAAAATATGCATTTGTCTTTAAATTTTGAAAAGCAGCAGCCCTAGAACAAACATTTTCAATCTAAGAGATATAATTTTTTTGGAGGACCAATATTGCCCATATTGCCTTCATGGATGGAAGAACAGTGAATAGGACCCATAATTATGGATAATCATTCAACCTGGTCCTGGATATACTCACTAAACCTATGTTCTAGCTAACACACACACACACACACACACACACACACACAAATCCAGATGTCGGAGATCTGATAGAAAAGGTAGAAAAATGATTTATATGTGATATAATAAGATGCATTCATAACTAAAGGCCAGAATTATTAATAACAAAATTATATTATTCATAGATAATATAATGATATACTTAGAGAATTCTAGAGATTCAACTAAAATTTGCAAATAAAATAAAATACTTTAGTAAAGTTGCAGTATGTAAAACAAACCCACTAAAATCATAAGATATTAATTGGATAATTTTGATGGTTTTAAATTAAAAAAAACTTTTGTACAAACAAAACCATTGCAAACAAGATTAAAAGGAAAGGGAAAAAACATTCAGACTCACAGAATAGTTTTAATGATGTAATATTAATGTGGCAGAAGGTCTCAAATGTAGTAGCGCAGAGATCTATGCTTTGCCTTGTTATTGTTTGACATTTTTATCAATGAGTTGGGAAAAAGGAATGAACTCTAGATAGGAACAAAGAGCCAAAAAAGAGAAAATGATGGAGATTACATAGCTAATGAGCATCAGAATTCTTACTTGAACTCAGGACTTCTTGATTGCCAGCCACATTGCCTCCACTGTAATTATGACTTTATACTAGATATGAATTAAGATGTAAAATCTAATTTTATGCAGGATCTAGTATTACAATGCTCCTCCCTACCCCGCCCAGGCTTTTTTTCAGTGTGGAATGAACCATAGAAAATTTAAATTATTTATTCACAAACATATGACAAAAGTTAATTAAACACGCCTTTTTATAGCTACTTATATTCTAGAAAGAATTTTCAGGATTCATATTTTAAAAGGTTAAAGACATTTGTCTTATCAAAGATGCAGACAAATTCAGGGATATGTTCTCTATAAATAATAGCTTTATATACAAAAATACAATTACTGATTTTCCCATAGCATTCTCTATCTTTAGGTATATCTTCAAAATACTGTGTGTAGTTGTTGGAAAAGTCTTCAAAATAGTGTATGTAGCAATTAGAAGAGTCTTTATTGATCATCTAGAAAAAGGGTTCATAACTTGAGATTTCATGATCACATCTATGTTTTAAAAAATTCTTATAGCTGATTTTCAATGTAATTGACTTCCTTTGCAATCTTAGGTATTTTATTTTGTATATTTACAAACATTGAAAAAGGATTCACTAGGGCTCTGTCACTCACATCTATTTTAGACCATCTCCTTCATTTTACCTACTACTAAAGCCCCTTGCAAATATCACACAATGAATCAGTGTCAGGGTTAGCACTAAAGACCAGGTCTCCTAATTCTTAATCTTTTCAACCATTTACTTGATGGTTCTTATCAATTAACCAATTCAGACCAAAAACTGAGTTAAATAAATTATTTAATGGGAAAGCTGCTCAGAAAGAGGATACAGGTGTCCCTTTGCTGGCTCTGGGTACAAGATTATTATTCCAGTGCCCATATGGAGATCCAAGAAGCAGTCCTATGCATGATATCAGGGAAGGAGGAAGACTAATACATATCAGCCAGCATTTTGGCCTCAGGATATCAGGGGACATTAATCATACTTTCAAGACAGAAAGAATAATTGTGGTCACCCCTAGTTCAGAGCACAGGTAGGGAGAACATTAAACACGCCTCTCCTTACAACATACTATCTTGGAAGAACTGGAACCACACATATTCCCACAGCCAGGTCTGAAGGCAACTACACAAAAAACCTGAAGTTGGAATAGTGTTCCCATCACCACAGTTAGAGAGTCCAACTTTAATAGTTTTTTATAATTAAAAGAAAAGAAAAAAGATAGGAAACTGAGCAAACAACAAAAAAAGAAACAACAAGATTGGGATACCAATGTTTGAAAAAGAGAAGGCCTTATATGTACAAAAATATTTAAAGGAGCTCTCAAAAAATAAATACAAAAATAAAAAATAAAGCAGCTCTTTTTGTGGAGGAAAAGAACTGGAAAGTGAAGGCACCCATCAACTGGGGAATGACTAAGTCATAGTATATGATTGTAATGGAATACTATTGTGCTGTAAAAAATGACAAGTAGGAGTGGCTCAGAAAAACCTGGAAAGACTTACATGAATAGAAGCAGGTATGGTCAGAAGCAGGGATAGAGGGAAGGAGAAGATTTGAAACAATATTCTTTGAAAAATACTGGAAACTTTTTACCTATAATTGTAGGGAAATAAAATGAAATTTAAAAAGTATACTTTAAGAAATTCATTTCTCCTTTGCTGGTCTTATTATTCTCTTGTAAAATGTGAAAGTAAGACTAGCTGAGCCTTCAGTTCTGTCCTAGCTCTCAAAATCTATGGTCTTGTAAACAAGGAAATTTTCCCACCGTAACCCCAGTCTCCCATTTTCAACATCACACACAACTTTACAGAATTAGAAGGGACCCGAAAGGACACTCACACCTGAATAGAATCATCTCTAGGATAGATTCTTGGGGTTACCAAGGTAGATATTGAAGAGCAACTGCCAGTGCTAGAAGCCTCTCCATTTACCATGTCTCTAGGAAGCAAATTGGAGCAACTTTGCTAGAAGGTTCTTTTCTTTTCCTCTTACCAAAATCTGCTTTGTAACTTCTATCCACAAGACTCCTAGTTTCATCTCCTGGGAAAGATCCTTCTTTCCCATTACTTCTCTTCAAGAATTTGAAGTCAGGTATTATATTCCTGCTAAGAATTTTTTTTTCACCAAGTTGAACCCCAATCATTTTTACCAATCAACATCACTTATAGATTCCTGCCCTCCCTCTCCTACCACTTTACCACAGAAGATACTCTCTGAAGCTCCCATCCCAGGATGACAAGGTCCTTCTTGATAAGTAGGAATAAGCTGAATACAATATTACGTATGTGTTCTGGGCAGGGAAGGGTCTACCAGGATTATTACCTCACTTGTGAGCTTCTTTTTTTTTTAAGGCATAATAAGATCCTTTTATTTTATTTTACTTTATTTTATTTTATTTTATTTTATTTTATTTTATTTTATTTTATTTTATTTTATCTTATCTTATTTTAACCCTTACCTGGTTAGAATGCTGAAGGAGGGGGTCTGGAGATTCTAACAGTCAGCCAGCCAGGAGTCGGTTGGAGTCTCTTGAGCTGGAGCCATCTCGGAGATTCAACTCTGACCTCTTGCGGATGTTGAACCGGTTCCTTTGAGCTTTTCCTACCACAACCTGGAAGCTGCTAAAAAGATAACTCTGTGAACTCTACAAGAAGAGCAAAACTAAGAGAAGGAACAGATTGAACTGCCAAGGTTGCCTTAGGGAGGATTTCCGTCGGGGGTGAACCCAATCCTTTCTAACTCCAATTGTCATGGCTCCTCATCTCTATTCTAAAGACTCAGAAAACCTTTGTGGGTTTTAGCTTAGAATTAGATGGACAGCAGGGGATCTCTTAAGCAGAGAGAGAAGTTAGACTTTATAAAAAAAGCTATATTTTATTATTTTATATGTTATTATTTTTAATTATATGTATTATATATTAAATATATTTCTATTATCAGTTTTGGGGCCCTTAAGGTAGACACCTTAGTGTTAGGGACTCACCTACCACCCACTCACTCTTTCTTGATACTTCTTGAATAAACCTCATTGTTATAATACACAGTCAGATTGGATTTATACTAGCGTAGGACAGAGAGCACCACCATCTTTGCTCTTTGGCCTTGATGAGACGGCCCTGTCAGGCTGGGTTACATCCAATCCCAGTCACCCACTATATTTCAATAAACAGGGTCTCTCTTCACATAACATAGTGGCTAATTTCTTGGTCAACCTCTTGAATTTACCTACATTGGGCTAGACAGTAACCACACACAGGGAAGGCCATCAGACAATACAACACTCAGCATTTTTCTGCCATGGCATGAACTGCTAGACTTTGCTTTTGTTTGGCAGAGACTTTGAGAATGCTGAGCCTCCTCTCTACCAAGATGGGGGTTTGCAAGAAAACTTCTGGGAAGATTAGTGTAATATTCAAAGCTTTACTTCTTGCCCTCTACAACTCTTTCTATAGCTTCCTTGTGCTTCCAGGGGAGAGGTCTATAATTCCTGCTTCCTGCAAACCACTTAGGGAAATGTACTTTAAATTGACTGATGTGTTTTCTAGATCTTCATTTGACAGGTTGTTTTATATTTTTAAGAATATTTATATTTAGACTTTTAAGAGTCTACTTTAAGTCCATTTATTTTATTGTTGAGAGAGCTGTGTTTATTTCTAATAGCATTTGGGAGTAAAATTTGTATCATCCTGTCTGATCTGGGCTTCAACTAGAATTGAAATAATAAATACTTTCTCACTTTAAAGGACATCTTGGGGTCAGAGAGGTCAAAATTCTAATGAGACAAATCCCACCATAGTGCTTGCTTCAACGTTTTAATCCAGACAGTCTTGCATAAGGTTTGAATATTTTCCTTGTAGCATGTGCATGTTGGCACGGGTTATCTAATTGTGACAGAAGGGGGGCATTGATGGGTCTAACTGGAATCTTGCCCACTCCTTTTCATGGAAGGTTTCAATTTGTGCCTTAAAAGGAGCAAGAAAAAATCTGTGAATGGGGTTATTATATTTTCTAGTCTTTGAAAAAAGGGGTACCATACTAGAATTATATCTCTCTTCCCCCTAATTATCGCTAGTCTGGAGGCATATTTGGTTGAGAACAAAAGCTATTTTCCTGATTGTTCTAAGTGGTGAGGATTGCTCCAAGATTATACTCACTGGGTTGGCTCCTTTCCCACCAAAAGCAGGTTGCACAAAAGACTATCACAAAGACTGAATAGCAAGCAAATTCATTTATCCAATCAGATAGCAAATAGGAATCAGAGAAGTTCTACAAATTAGAATATAGTATAAGACACAAAAGAGGAAATGGATTGCCTTTACAAATCATTTACTAACAAGATAAAAGCCTAATCACCTTCTCTGAGACACACAACCTCTCCAACCTGTCCAAAATAGGAATTACAAAGAGATAAAGCAATTTCAGTTGTCTCCATAGCCTAAAAACAGTAAAACCCCTAAGGAGACAACAATCAGCTGGGAAGGCTAATTCCTAACCCCCTAATGCATTTAATGAGAATCCCTTCTCCCTATCTTGATGTTTTCTCAGGGATGTACAAGCCAGTCTCACAAGCTTGTAATAGATCTCAGCTTTGCCCTCCCCTCCCTTCTTGAGACAAGGAAAACCAAAAAACATAAGCTTGCTCTGACCAGTGCAGCCACATGGCAGAGCTTTGTAGCCTAATTGAGCTTAGCCAGAAGACTGAGACAAGGGAACTTCTACAGGACGCCAGCCTATGTGGCAACTCTACTAAACCTTAGCGAGGGGGGTCTCTTCTCCAACCAAAGCCAGTCCTGTCCCCCCAAGAAGGCATTGGGGTAGAGTATGAGGCCTTTGAACCTTGAATTCCACAGAGTAGAAGGAAGCTAAGACTTTTTTTTGAGGTCCAGTCTCCATGGAAACTATTATCAAAGGGGAAGGAATCAGAAAGTAAATTAGAGCAGAATGTAAAGGAAAAAGAGGGAAGACTTCAGAAGGAATAAAACTCAGTTAAATACTTGCAAGTATGAAACCTTGCGTTAAAATAACAAAGTGGGTTTAAGTAACAAGGGGAAATGGCCTTTAGATCAGTTGCATGCATATGATAATTATAAATAAAAAGGGCAAGACAAAAGACAATGGATCAATCCATACCCGATTAGACAGAGGACCTTGTGGATGGATCCTCAAAAGAGTATAGAGTTGGGTGGCTCAGTAGATTGAAAAACAGACCTGGAGATGGAAGGTCCTAGGTTCAAATTTGATTTCAGACATTTCTCAGCTGTGTGACCCTGGGCAAGTCACTTAATCCCCATTGCCTAGTCCTTACCACTCTTCTTCCTTAGAACCTATACACAGTTCTAAGGCAGAAGGTAAGGGTTTTTTTTTAATAATAAATTAAAAAAATAAGTGTACCAAAGAAGAATATTACTAATTCCCAAATGATTTAAAATAAAAATAAAAGGAATTGAATTTGAGAGGGCACCGCCAAGATGGCAAGGTAGGTAGAAAGACTCACCTGGTTTCTACAAAATTAGCCTCTGGAAAGTAGTGATATAACATCTCAAATGTATTCTGAAATAGCATAACCCACAAAAAAACAAGGTGAAGTAATTTTCAACACAAAACAAATTAGAAAGTAGGAATCAGTAGGAAGGATCTAGTGTCCTGGGGTAGAGATGGAGTGCAGGATGAGGGTAGGTCACAATGAGGCAACAGGCCTTGGGTACAACTGGAAGAAGCAACAAAGGCTTTTAGAACTCTCAGCTACACGTGGTAATAGGGAGTGGACAGCTGCTCAGGAGGAAATTACAGGAGTTGCTTTGTTGCTTTGCTGACTTTGGGTGCAAGATTCTTATCATCTTGCTCATATGCAGAAACAGATCATAATGCTGGGCTTAATCACAGGTAGAGGACAGAAGATAAGGTTTAAAAAAAACCAAACCCTCACCTCTCCTTATATCATAGCACCTTGGAACAAATGAAAGTAAATAGATCTCTAGTGCCAGCTCTGAAGGAAGCTGTGTACACACACACACACACACACACACACACACACACACACAAACACACACACACACACACACACACACACACACACTCCCTCAAGCTTGAGCCTAGGACCTCCTGTCTCTAGGCCTGGCTCTCAATCCACTGAGCTAGCCAGCTGCCCCCTATGATTTAATCTTAAGCCCAAAAGGAATTAATGGAGGAGGTCAAAAAAACTTTTTAAAAACCAAATAACAGAGATAGAAGAAAAATTGGGAAAAGAAATGAGAATGATGCAGGAAAATCATGAAAAAAGAGTCAACAGTTTGGTAAAGGAAGCACAAAAAATGCTAAAGAAATTAATACATTGAAAAAACAGAATAGATCAATTGGTAAAAATCCAAAGAGAAAAACTCCTTAAAAAGCAGAATTGGGGGGAGGAGGGGCAGCTAGAGAGCTCAGTGGATTGAGAGTCAGGCCTAGAGACAGGAGGTCCTAGGTTCAAACCCGGCCTCAGCCACTTCCCAGCTGTGTGACCCTGGGCAAGTCACTTGACCCCCATTGCCCACCCTTACCACTCTTCCACCTATGAGCCAATACACAAAAGTTAAGGTTTTAAAAATAAATAAATAAACTTTTAAAATAGCAGAATTGGTCAAATGGAAAAAGATTTTTAAAAATGTCTAGAAGAGAAAAAAAACTTATTGAAATACAAAACTGGCCCTTTGGAAAAAAAGATGTACAAACAGAAAAGAACTCTTTCAAAAGCAGAACTGGCCCAAATGGAGAAGGAGGTACAAAAGGGCTCACTCAAGAAAATCATGCATTAAAAGCTAGACATGGACAGTTGACATCTAATGACTCCATTAGACATCAAAAAACAAAGCCTAAATCATAGAAAAATACAAAAAAAAATGGGAAATATCTCATTGAAAAACAAATGACCTGGAAAATTTTTTCAAAAATCCAGGATTGATCATTTAAGAATTATTAGACTACTAAAAAGTGTGGAAAATATTAATAAAGGTAATGGGGTCACCAGGGATACTATAAATAAACTAAGTGGTTTGTGGGAACACACTCTGGGATTTATGAGAGACTGGACCAGGACGGAAAGACCAGAGTTTACTGGATTCCCATAGGAATGGCAGTTGATCTTAACTGTCATTCAGCTTCCCCTAGGCCAGAGTCTAGAAACAGGCTGACAAGGTAAAAGGGACTTAACAGCTTTTAATTATGTTTGACTAAAAGATGGGAAAGGATTTCTATACTTAAAATCTAGAGAATAAAACCACAGGGCAATGGGAGGACTTATTCTACTCTTATCTAAGTGATCTAAACTAACAGGGCCCAAGGAGCTGTAAATGGAGTCTCTGGGTTTCTGCCTCAGAACTGGAACCTGCAGGCTTGAGTACAGATAGGGCTTTGTGGCTTTGGGAATCTCACTGTAATCCACTGATGATCCCTGGATGCCAATAGCCAAAGTTATCTCAGGTCCAAATAGTGAGGGTTTTGCTTGAAGCACTGTCCACCAGATCTCCAACTTCACCTCTTCCCTGGCACACGTCTGCTGATCATTTCTCCTTTTGCTAGATGCCACCACTCAGGATCCCAGGGGAAAATCAGGATGCAAGATGAGTGCTCCCAGGGCTAACCACAGTTTGTGTTAACCCCCTAATGGAGTCCCACTCAGAGCCAAGTCACCTCTTCCTGCTCCTTCATTCCAACCTGGAATTCCCAGCTCCAGCTCCTTCCTGCTATGTACAACTTAATTCCTAATCACTAGCTAATCTAATCTTCCTCACAACAAAAGTCAGGAACCAAAAAAAAAAAAAAAAGAGCTTAGATAACATCTTTCAAGATATCATCAAGGAAAACTGCCCTGACATTTTAGACTTCAGCCAATAATCACTTACTCATCAAAACTGAGCAAAATCCTTCACAAGAAAAAATGGGTATTCAATGAAATAGAGGACTTGCAAACATTCCGGATGAAAATATCAGAGCTGAATGGAAAATATGACTCTCTGTTGGAAGCTATCCAATATCTCCAGATAATATGATATGGATGGCTTAGTTGATAAGAAAGTAATAGGAAACGAGAAATCTTTCTGTTAGCTCATAGCTGCTTCCACATCTCTCACAATGATCTTGGGATTTTATTTTTATATTTCAAGACTCATTTCACACAAAAGAACCCCCAGAAACTTCACAGTTGCGCAGTCAAGCCAAAGTTACAGAATTATATCATCATTAGTATATGGTTTTACAAAGCACAATAAAGTTATAGTTTTACAAAGAATTTTCTCATGAAAATAATGCTGGATGAGAAAAAAGTCCCAAGGCTGAGTCTTATACCTTATTGGGAGGAAAACACCTAGTTAGATGAAGTCTTGTCTAGCTCTGGCCTTGGTTGTCTTGGGAATATTTTTAGAGTTTGGTCATCTTAATTTTCTTGGAGAGAAATTGTTAACTCAGTAACTGCTGGTTTGCTAACAACTTTAAGCTTTCCAATGAGATTATAATGTTTTTCAATAAGAAAAGGTGTGGATCATAAAAAGGGGTCAAAAGAGGAGTCTCAGAACTCTCAAATACAAGACTCAAGAAAAATTATAAAAAAAAGAAATGGGAAAGAGAAATCGAAAGACACTTAGCAAAGTTAAACTTTGTATATTCCAACATGGTAAGATGATTATTGCAATTCCAAAGAGTTTTGTTATTATTAGCGCAGTTAGAAAGAGTACAAATAGTCAGAGGACAAGGATATAAAGTGAAGATGTTGGGGTTGATATAAAAAATTAAATTAAATTAAGGCATGAGAAAGAGGAATGCATTGGGAGGAGGGGGAAGGGAAAATTGTATGGGGCAAATTATTGCATGTAAAAGAGACATAAAAGAGTTTTCAAAGTAGAAAGGTTTATGCGGAAGGTGGGGAGGAGAGCATGTGAATCTTTTTCTCATCAGAATTGGCTCAATGAGGTAAGAACATACACAATCAATTAGTTATAGAAAACCATAAAGTAAGTAGTAAGCAAAAGGAATAAAGGGGGTGGGGTGGGGGGCAGAGCTGATAGATAAGAGGAAAAATTGGAAAAAAGTTGAGGTCAGAAACTAAACAGGGGTAAATAGGATGGAATATAATACAGAATAATCATAGTGAGGCAAAATAATTTCTTACAAGTTTCTCTAATAAAGGCCTCATTTCTCAAACACATTGATAAATAATATATATGTATATATATATATATATATACACACACACATATATATATATATATATGTATATGTATATATATATATATATATATATAGGGGTTTTGAGTGATAATACATGTATTAACCAGTAGAATTGCTTGTCAACTCTGGGAGATAGGAGGAAAGAGGGAAGGGAGACAACATGAATCATGTAACCATGGGAAAAAAATTTTAAATAAAAAATTTTAAAAATACATATCTATAGTTCATTTCCCAATTGATAACTGGTCAATGATATGAATAGGCTGTTCTTGGACAAAGTAATTAAAGCCCTTTATAGTCATAAAAACACCTCTAAATCACTATTAATTGAAGAAATCTAATTTAAAATCGCTCTGAGATACCACTCCACAACAATCACTTTGACTATTGCAACAAAAAAGGAAAATGGCAAAACTTGGAAGGGATATTGGGAAGTTGGGATGTGAATGCTTTGCTGGGGGAGTTGTGAACTTATTCAATCATTCAGGAGAACAAGTTGGGCCTATGCCCAAAGAGCTATAACAGTACATATCCTTTGACCCAGCAATACTATTACTGGGTTTGAATCCTAAAGAGATAAAAATCCTAAAAAGGGAAAGAACTATATGTGCAAAAATATTCAAAGCAGCTCTTTGTAGGGGGCAAAGATTTGAAAAGTGAAGGGAAACCCTTTAATTGGAGAATGCCTGAATAGGTTATAGTATATGATTGTAATCAAATACTATTGTACTATAAGAAATGACAAGCAGGAAGAGCTCAGAAACACCTGGCAAGACTTACATGAACTGATGCAGAATGAAATAAGCAGAAGCAGGAGAACATTGTACAGTGACTGGAATACTTTATAATGAACAACTAAACTGTGAATAACAGCTATTCTCAGCGGAACTATAATCCACAACTTTCCCAAAAGACTCATGATAAGAAATGATATCGACTTCCAGAGGAAAAGAACTGAGTCTGAATCCAGACCAAAAGAAACTTTTTTTTCCTTTTCTTAATTTTTTCCTATTTGCATTTCCTTGCAAAGAAAAAATGTGAGACAGTTTTTACATATTATTGGGGGGGGGGAATAAAGTTTAAAACAATCTGAATTGAACTTGAAAAAAATAAGAATAAGAATTATGAAAGGAAATGTTATGGCCTACACAGCAGAGATTATTAGCAGAACATAAAAACTTGAAATTATAGTGCCAAACTCATTGAGAGAGAAAGAGAGAGATAGAGAGAGAAATATTATTCATGATGGTACTGACACATTAATGCCAAACAACTACCTTAATCCTGGGACAAGGGAAAAAAGACAAGTGAAAGAAGATCTTAATTCAGAGAAGCTCAATTTCACTGAAAAGGAAATTCCCCAAAATCTCTAGGGAGGCCTGCTAGAAATCAGGGACATGTTGTCAAGCCACCTTCCTCTACATTTCTCAATGTGCCTCTGCCCAAAGAGAGTATGGAATTATGTATGACTCTCTTAAAGAACTGAAGAATGCTTCTCCTCTCCAAAATTCTTGAACCAAATTTATGCTTCATCCAGTTATAAAGGATTGAATCAACATCATCTCCACCAATTAAGAGAATCATGAAGAATCTCTCAAGCTTCACTAGAAGTCCAGCTTATATTTGTATAAGCTTAGACTACATAGACTTGTTAAGAAAGATGACATTCATAATGCATTGGCTCATTGTTAGCCAAACTCCTACCTTAATAACAAGGAACTATATAATATTGTAATGAGTTCACACAGTGAGATCAGTTCTGTCTTGTCCCCTTCTTCACTCCATTCTCTCCTCTCCTTCTCTGTATGCCTAGAAATTGCATTGTCCTATACCTCTGGCATAGCTTAAATCCACTGTGCTACTCACAATATGCTTTACAGGGTCTCCAAAGCTTTTCTATGCCTGTAATGACTCCACCTACTCCATCACTCCTCTCTGGGATGATGTAGCCCTGCAGTGACAGCTACATTTCCCAAGGTGCTATCTTTTTTTACACTAATAGGGTTTGAGAGTCCTGATTGGCAAAACCTAAACATAGTGTTGGGCACAATCAGGAAATGTAGATATTTTTGGTAGGTTGATTTGCATGATCTGGGCATCAATATATTCTATCTCCTCGATAAGAGGATTTACTTGTTACCTGTACAATTCATTTTATTCTCTGAAGTCCTGTCTAACGTATGTACAAAGCATTATGAATAATCATAAATCTAGCATTTTTAAATAAGTAGCTAAAAAATTAATGTAGAACCAATTTTTAAAATATCTACTAGGAAACATCAGAGGTGTGATATTAAAAGAATTATGTTTTTAAGTGCATAGTCAATAAAACTAAATCATTTTAAAGGGGGAAGGTAGCTTCTTATTTTCCATTTTATACACCTTGCTTCTTTATTTTTTCTACTTTATATTTCTTGAACTAGAAAAAAAAAGATTAATAAGGACACATATTTTCAATCTAGTATCACATGACATGTGGCATTTGAATAATTCTTTTAATATTTATATTTTCAGTTAATACAATAATTTTAAAATAATATGTTCAGCCACTGCTGAATTATTACGACTATTATTTTGGTCTATGCAAATATAATTTTCATTAAATTATTTGAAGATATATTAGTGCATATACAGAAATACTCAGACAGAGTTTAGAGATTCAATTTAAACCATCATCACAAGATGCATGAGAAATTATACTTAAAATATATGGCTTTTTCAGGGATGGAAAAGTTAATTGAAAGATGATTTACGAAAGCATCAAAGGACAAAGGTCCAAAGCACAAATTTCAAATTGATCTCTATCTGAAAAATGTTTTAAGTTTTTAAATGTGGTTTTGCCTCTTCTACATAAGGATAACTCCAAAAGAAAAAGTCATGATATAGGCATTAGTAAAATCTAAAGAAGTTTAATATTTTTTCAGACCCAAAGAATATCACAAATATATTCAAGTTGTTAGGATTATTCATTTTGAGGTGAAAAAGAACTATAGAAATTGTTTCAGAAATTCAAGTTTATCTAGAACCTAGGGTACTTGGAAAGGTATAAATATGAGATTAGGCATTCACAGAATCACAAAGTTACATCTAGAAGAAAATGGCATCAAACAGTGGAAATACTTGAATGCCATGTAAGAAAGTTTGAATTTTGCTTGGTAGTCAATGGAGAGCCATGGAAGACTTCTGATTTTCTCCACTGTACCCATATGATTTCCCTTCCTCTAGATCATGTCTTTCAAGTGATCTAATCCAGTCCTGGTTAGAATGTCTGCTGAATTGTGGTAAGTATTCTTGCCAAGATAAAGTCAGTATTTAAGTACAACAAGGTTTCTCCTCATCAAATGTGCTTCCCAATCATAGCTTTGTTTTTTGGCCTCCATCCTCTTCATAACGAAGACATTTCCCTATATAATTCCCACAGATTTCTGTATGACAATAATGGAACTAACAACTTATTTCCTAACTGATGGTTTTGACAGTCCTGAGCTCTACAGAAATCATCTCTTGTCTTTGGATCCTAAATGAAGAAAGGCTACAGAACACAAATGGCTTGCTTCATCTTCATTCCCCAACCACTCTCTTTACTACTGACATGCCACACAAATGTAAGAGGTAAGTCTTTCTCAAAAGTATAATCGTTTTGTAATTTCTATCCCTAACTCACATTATGTCCAAAAATGAGCAAATGAATGATAAAGGATTTATTATGTACTTCTCTTTGAGCCAGGCACTGTGCTAAGCACTAAGGATACACATACAAGCAATCAAGGCAGCAACTTAAGAAATTTGTTCTAACAGAAGAACTAAACATGTAAAGGTAAAGGGCAACTCGAAGTTGGTGGGGTGACTTATAAGAGTGGCATCATAATTGAAAAAAAGACTATAATTTTGTGGAAGTATTTGAGAAATAATAATAATACATTTTGAGGAGTAAAAAAAAAGAGTAGCATCATGATTTGGAAACGACTGGGATACCTAAGCAAAATAAGGAGAAAAGTCTTCTATCAGAGCCTGGCGTCACAGGTGAAGAATCCAAAATTCTGATGTGAGGATGAGAAGGATGGCTGAAATACAGATGGCATGGTTCAGAAATGACTTGTGTTCTAATTAAGCTACATTTCTTGTCACCATCCAGATTCTTCATATAGGTCCCTTTCAATTCCCCCACTAAATACACACCCTCTACTTTTGCCAATCTTTTCCCTATTTCTTCTATGCTTCCCTCCCCTGCACAGTGAACACACATGACTTCTGTTCTTTGGTCTACCATTTTCTGAGGAGCCATTCATTATCTACAATTCTGACTGACTGGCAAAAAAACTTTACTTACAAATATCTATTCCTTTCCATGCCAACCTGGGCTGCTGTGGTTTCCTAATATGCCCAGTCAGAAGGATTTGTTGTAGCTATGTTTCATTGAATCTTTCCAATGTTTCTCTTGTAAGTTCTGCTTAGTCCACTTCATCTCAACCAAAATTATTTCTTGGGCATCCTTTTGAATTCTATGTTCAATTCCAGTCATCTGCAGTTAAAAGAACCATCATTTTCATTCCAGGTAAGTAATTTTGTGGTAGAATTTTATTATTGGTCACCATATCTATTTGCTTGATTTCAATAAGGCTCAAGGGAAATGAAAAGGCAAACAGCAAAGAACAGAGATTATTGAGAGGCAAAACAGAAAGGGGAAGGAAGGAAAGAAGGCAGGATGATTGGTGGAAGCATGTGGTGGATGGAGGGGAAGGGATGGCCTTAAACATAAATGAAGAACTATCCCTACCTTTCTGATTCCTCCTCTTCTGCCTTTCTCATTGTAAAAATTAAAATAACAATGGGTTTTGAAAGATTGTCCTGCTGTGCAGAAAGATACCTGCCTCATCTGAACATATTTATATTTATCACTCTGAAGAGGAATTAAACAAATAAAACAAACAAACAAATACAATTAACCAACAACTATAGATATGAGCCCATATGTTCCATAAAAGAGCTCTACCAGTCTACAAGTATTAATAAGATTCTGGATCAGGCATATCATTATAAATTTCCCTTGTGAAAAGTTTGTTCTCTCTGGATTTGAGTCAATTACAGTCACTAATGCCATTCATCCATAAGACAACTCAGAATTCAAGGTTGGGATATGACAGAATGTTTCTTTTTGAAAGAGGAGAGAGAGAATCAATTACCCACTAAAACTTTACCCAGAATAAAATGTAGCTTGCAAATTTTTTCCATAAATTTCACTTCTAAAAACATTAATCTTCAGAGAAAAAACCTGTCTAATTTTACAAAGGGAGGAAAATGTTCTATGGAGAAAAATTAAAGAAGTAATCTGAATATTATGATAATTATAAACATATAGCATTTTAAGTTTTACAAAATGCTTTATATATGAAAACTGTGTCCGAAAAGTAGGTAAATATGTAATATCACACAACGAAAACTTCAGAGCTCATGAGGAAAATGTTGTTTAGAGCACAACATTCAAAAAACTTTGTCAGTGACACATTTAAAATAAAAATATAGGAACCTAATAAAATCTGTACATATTTAAAGGGTAACACTACAATAAAAAAGGAGCCACATCCCTGACAGATTGGTGTAGGTGATTTGAGGGGCGGAAAAAGGTGGAATGGTGAAGTAGACTAGCCTTTCTTGACTCAGACTTCCTACTGCACCAGAGGATAGAAGATTCCATGACAGCTTACCTTAACAAAGATCTAAAGTCAGCTTGCAAAAGTGGATGTCACAAAGGTTGTTGAGTTACTGTGATTTGGTGCAGTTTTTTGAATTCTCACTATTTTCTTAATATAAGAAAATTCAAAATTCGAGTTCATGAAATATTCAAAATGTTCCCTAATATATCAATCCAACTGGAACAAATTTGCGTTTTTGAAAAAATCATATTTTTAGCATATGGCACTGTATCATCTTAAATAGTCCTCACAACAAACCTGTGCTATTATTCCACTCATTTCCTAAATAAACAGAGTCAAAGAGAATAAATGACACATCCAGGGTCAGGAGGCTGGCAAATATCTGTGGAAGGTCCACCTTATCCCTGGGTCAACACTCTGCCCTATAACAACTGATTGCCACAGCTGAAGGTACTATCTTCCTTTTTTTATGCTATTTCACTTCAACAAGAATTTATTAAATATTTGTTGTGTGTGAAAGACTGTGTTTGACCTTGGGTACTTAAAGTTATGGAGCATGTGATTAATTAGAGCTGCCTTTAAAATAAAGCAAAGAGCTTTATTCATTTTATCTCATTTGATTCTCATAACAACCCAGTGAAGTTGGTTCTATTATTATCTCCATTTTATGGGTTGTAAAGCTGAAGCTTCTAGGCATTAAATGGCTTGCCCATAGTCACACAGTTATTACATATCTGAAAAAAAACAGGTCTTCCTAACTCCAAGACAAGTTCTCTATTCACTATACGATGAAGACTAACTTGGTTATAATTTATGTGTTGGGAAGAAAGTAGATTAGACAATTATGTGAAAAAATATATATACACATTTATATTTATACATACACATATGAAAAAATTGTAAATGTTTTTGTTTGTTTGAGATTTTTAAAAGTATTATAATGTTTCTGTGACTAGAACCAAGAAGGAGAAAATAGTGTCAAAGAGTATATGGCCCTGGCAATTTAGAGCTAGCCTGTGGAAAGCAGTCTGGGAACCCAGTGCAAAGACTAAGGAAAAGACTTCCAGGCTTTGCAGTACCAATAATTGCACTTAACAACCTAAATCTGAGCCCACTCTTCCCATGTATTTGTACAAGAACATGCCCCAGATCCATGGGAGTGAGGGTATTTTAAAACTATAGTTATGCCGCATAAGTAAATGCCTTTGCCAAGGCAAATTTGGACCTACTAAATATTAATATGAAACACACTAATCAGGACCTCGTTGTCTGGAGTGCTGGAATCAAACAATCCACAGTTATCTGCCTCAGCCAAAGGAACAACCTTGAAGGACTCAAACTGGAGTGGGTATGGATTGGGCAAGTTGTCCAGAGAGGGGGCAAAATACACAAAGACTGAAGTTCCCCCTGCTAGAATCTCTATATTTATCCTTGGCAAACATATTATTCTTTGGACAGAAATGCAACTGCTCTGGAAAACAGAAATAACTCTAAACACTTGGCTTGTGAATGCCTTCTGTTGGCAAACCTCTAAGCTCTTGATTATAGATTTAGAGATCTCTTGATGGTCCTCGTGACATTATCCACCAAGATTTCCCTTTTCTTTGTGCTCGATAGAACCCCCTAAAATATCATCTTCATCCCAATTCCTAGGTGTTCTATGCATTCCCTACACCTGAGGTTTAGGTACCACCCAAGGGCTTGGCTTCACTGGAAGCTGAATTGTGACTTCTGAGGTAGATTTGGCCTTGAATTTTTGCCACCCCAGAATAGTACAGTGATGAAAATTATCAGAGGGATACATTAATTAGGTACTGTTGCCAATCACTGAAGAAAGGAGAGATAGTTATATGCAAATTTTACTTATGCTCAGAATGCAGACTCCTCTGGATGAAAAGTGAAAGAGCCCTATCATCAGCTTCAGCAACCTTATATAGAATAAACAGGATGGGGACAATTGAATTTTGTGGAAAGCAGGAGAGGAAGATAAGATAAGGATTCTGCATCAGGAAGGTCAGAACAGGCACTGTGGCTTGATTCTCTACCTTGATTGTGTAGTTGGTGTAATGAAGAAAGGTGTCCTTTGCTTATCACAGTGGCAGCAAGAACTCTGAGCCAGAAATTCTTTTGCCACAATCCCTCCAGGAAATTCTGGACCAACTTTAAGATATCTCAAGTTCTTCCAACTCCCCACTTCCTAATATTATCAGGGCACATTTAGCTAGGTATGACTGTATTTTCACTGGACAGTTTTTGATGTCTTTTTCTACAACAGAAGTCAGAATGATTTAAATAACCCCAGCCACTACTTTTAGAATATGTTTCTCCTGTTGAGACAATTATGTCCATTTGGCATTGAGTATCTATTCAGTGGCCACATTCCAAATCAGACAAACAAGACAAGTTTTAAAATGCCAGGAAAGAAGTAAATCTTTTTCACAGAGCAGAAGGTCACTTCCCTTGGGAATGGCAGTAGCTCCCTTATGCAAAGAAAAACTTCTAAGGATAAGAAATACAAAATGATATTCAAGTTCTAGCAAGCTCTCAAGTTAACTACTTGAACTTCATAGACTCCTCTCATCACATAATTAAACAATCAGCCTAACTTGAGCTACCTAAAAAAATGAGAAGTCACAAAATCTTTAATAATCTCATTTTCAAGAGAAGCCATGTACTCGACTAACCAAGCTACTTCACATGCAAACTGTAGAATCCAAGTTAATCTTTCATTTAATTGGAAGATATCATACATTTTATTTATATGGCAATTTTCTAAGGTATTCATAATTTGGAGTGGGGAAAAGATCTTTCAATAATGTAAACAGTCTGAACATATCAGTGTACCATACAAGCTTGCTATGAAAATGAATGATCACCAGATTCTTGAATATAACCCCATGACATATCAAGAAATTTGGTTTTTCATCTATTGTTATTTCTAATACACTAAACTTCCTTCTCAATCTGAATGCCTATTACCAAAAGTAATGATGTTGGACAATTATTCCTATAATCATTAATGAAAATCCCAGGAGTTCCGCATTATACAATAAATTAGTAATCACAAATTTTATTTGGTACTACTTAAAAATAACAAAATAAAAATAATAACAAAGTAGAGTGGTGGAAATGAGCAAATAAGGAAGCTTTAGAAATAACTGAACTCAATAACCCAATGTTCAATAAACCAGAAAACAAAGAGACACAGAGAGAGAGAGAGAGAGAGAGAGAGAGAGAGAGAGAGAGAGAGAGAGAGAGGAGAAAAGGCATTAGAAGAGAAATAGGCCAGGTATCTTTCAGAATAACTAGAGGGACAGTAGTTATCCAAAGAAGGAATAAAGATGATCATAGATAGTAAACATAATTTTCATTATACGAAATTAAAAGATTTTTTACGAACACAATTAAGGCAATCCTTATAAGAAGCAAAATTTTCTTTTTTGTTGTTGGTCATGGTGGATACAAAGGGAACCTATGTACCAAATATCTCTAAGGGTTTGATATTGAAAATATGTAAGGAATAGTTTAGCAAAAATGATAAAACATGGGAATTTTGTTGTAAACATTGTAGAAATATAGATACTATGAAACATTTTTGATAGAATTACTTCAACCATTTTGGAATGCAAATTGGAATTAAACTTTTAAAAAATGACATATCTGTACCTTTTGACTATACCAAGGTAGTAGTTAAAGACATAAAAATAAGTCCTAAACGCATCAAAATATTTGGACATAAAATAAAATATTTGTAAATTGAAAATTCCCAATTAAGTACTAAATTTAAAATCCTAAAAGTTAAAGGTCAGATTAACAAAAACGAATATACGAAAACTATTCAATTAATAAATAAAATTGAGTTATTTAGTTTCATAAAAAATAGATAAACTATTGATTAATATGATTTTTTAAAAGAGAAGAAAACCAAATCCCCAGCATGAAAAATGAAAAGAATAAATTTACCACTAATCAAGATGAATTATTAGAAGTTATTTTGCCCAATTTTATGCCAGCAAATTTAATAATTTAAGTGAAATGAATTAATTCCAGAGACTGAAAGAAGAGGAAATCGAATATTTAAATAACCTATTTTAGAAAAAGAAATTGAACAGACGATGAAAGAATTTCCTAAGAAAAAAAATAAGGACCAAATGGGTTTAACAAACATTTAAAGATTATCTAATTCTAATATTAAATATATTATTTAGAAAATTGGTAAAGAAAGAATTCTACCAACCTCCTTTTAGGAAATAGATATGGTACTGATATCTAAACCAGGCAGGGCAAAAACAGAGAAGGAAAATTATAATTCAATTTCATTAATGAATATAGTTGCAAAAATTTTAAATAAAACATTAGTCAGGAGACTACAACAATATATCAAAAAGATTATACATTATGATCAAACAGAATATATACCATTTTGCAGGATTGGTTTAATATAAGGAAAACTATTAACATGATTGATTACATCAACAAAAGTAGCCAAAATCATGTCAATAGATGAAGAAAAAGCTTTTGACAAAATACTACACTCATTTCAATTAAAAACACTCAAAACTATAAGTATAAATGTATTTTTCTCAAGATTAATAAGTAAAGGGGGCAGCTGGGTAGCTCAGTGGATTGAAAGTCAGGCCTAGAGACGGGAGCTCCTAGGTTCAAATCCGGCCTCAGACACTTCCCAGCTGTGTGAACCTGGGCAAGTCACTTGAACCCCATTGCCCACCCTTACCATTCTTCCACCTAGGAGCCAATACACAGAAGTTAAGGGTTAAAAAAAAAAAGATTAATAAGTAAATACTTTAAAGTATACAGCAATCATTGTCTGTAATTGGGATAAGATAGAACCCTTCTTTATAAAATCAGGATATAAAACAAGGATGCACATTATCACCAACATTATTTAATATTGTACTAGAAATGCTAGAAATAGCCATTACAGAGAGAAAAAGAAAAAAAATAAATTGAAGGCATCAAAATGAGCAAACAGGTAATAAAATTATCTACTTTCACAGATGATAAGATGACATATATACAAAATCCTAGAGATTCAAATAAAAAACTAATTGAAAGTATCAATATTTTAGCAAAATAGCAGAATAAAAAATAAACACACATAAATCATCAGCATTTCTATATATCATTATTCTTGCATGAAGAGACAGTAAGAGATAACCCCTTTAAATTAGCCATAGATAGAATAAAAAACAAGGAGTCTATCTTCCTTTTCTTTTCTTTTTTTTTTTTTTACAAATTTACAGAACAAAGCAAGTATTTCCATACACAAAGAAAAGGAACATAGTAGACAATTGAAATCACAAATCTCCTATATGTTCAGCTTACTTTTCTTCATGACATGGTAACTCCCCACCCACAATGTCCTACCCCCTCTTCACCCTCCTTTATCACAAAATTTATCCTCATGGTGGCCAATATGTGCAAATAAAGACTTTCATATTTCACTTTCTGGAGATAACATTGACAGTTTTTTCTTCCAGGATTAATTTGGAGGATGTTTATATTGTACTCTTGGGTCTATTCACTTTACTATTCACTATCTCATGTAGTTCTTTCCAAGTTTTTGTTTTTTTTTAGTCAGTCTGTTCATCATTTCTTATGATGCAATAGTATTCCATTGCAATCACATACCACAAATTATTCAGCCAATTGATGGGCATCCCATCGGTGTCCAATTCTTTCCCATCACAAAGAGAGAGGCTAAAAACATTTTGGAACATATGGGTCCTTTTCCTCTTTCCCTGATCTCCTTGGGAAGCAGATCCAGTAATAATATTGCTGACTCTAAGGGTATACACAGTTTTATAGCTCTCTGGGTATACTACTGGATTTCCTTCCAAAATGATTGTATCAGTTCACAGCTACACCAACAGTGCATTAGTTTTTCCATTTTCCCACATCCCCTCCAACATTCACTACTTTGCCCTTTTATCATTTTAGCCAATGATGGGTGTGAAGTGATATTTCAGAGTTATCTTTTCAGAGAACCTTTTCAATTTAGTTTATTTGAAATCATCCATTTTACCTTTTGCAATGCTCTCTGTCTCTTGTTGATTTATAAATTCTTCTTCTATCCATAAATCTGATAGGCAATGTGTTTTACCTTTATATTTCTTAGCCAATACCAGATATTAAGTATATCTTCCAAAAGAAATCCAGGAACTGTATAAACAACTAGTAATAATTTTTTTTCAATTAAAGTCAAATTTAAATAATTGGAGAAATATCAATCCTTCATGGGTGGGCAGAGATAAAATAATTAAAATGATAATCCTACCTAAACTATTTATTCAATGGTATCCCAATTAAGTTACTGAAAATTATTTCATTGAAATAGGAAAAATAACACAATTTATTTGAAAAAAAGGCAAGAATAAAAAGTGAAATAATGGGAAAGAATATTAAGAATGAAGGTCTAGCAGTACCAGATATCAAAATATATTATAAAGCAGTAATTATGAAAACTATCTGGTACTAGCTAAGAAATAGAAAAGTAGATCAGTAAAACAGAATAGACATACAACAAACTGTTATAAAAGATTATTATAACCATGTATTTGACAAAAGTAAAGATACAAATTTGGAGTATAAAATTTCATTATTTGATAAAAATAATTGAGAAAATTGGAAAGGAGTTTGGCAAAAACTACATATAGACCAATATCTAACACTACTTACCAAGAAAGGATCAAAATGGATGCATGATGTGGGCATAAATGGAGATATTATGAACAGATAAGAAGAACAGGGAACATTTTATCTAACAGATTTATGGATAACAGAAGAATTTATGAATAAACAAGAGAAAAAGCATAGTGAAATGTAAAATGTTCATTTTGAACACATTAAATTGAGGTTTTGTTCAAATAAAACTATGTAACCAAATTAGAAGGAAAGCAATAAGTTGGGGAACTAATTTAATGGATAATTTCTAGTCAAGAAATCTAATATCTAAAATAGAGAAATAGTCAAATATATAAGAATATGAGCCATTCCCCAATTGTTAAATAGTGAAAAGATATAAACAGACATCTTAGATGAATAAATCAATGCTCTATATAACTGTTTTAAAATGCTCTAAATCATCATTGATTAGGGAATGCGAATAAAAATAACTCTGAGATATCATCTCACACCTATCAGATTCATTAAAATGATAAAAGAGAAAAATGAGAAATATTGGAGAAGATGTGGAAAAGTAGGGACATTAACAGATTATTGGTGAAACTGTGATCTGATTACCCATTTTTAGAGAGCAATCTGTAATTATAGTTAAGGAATTATGAAACTGTATACTTTTTTGGTCCAGCAATACCATTATTAAGTTTATTTCCTAAGATGAAGACAGAAACAGCAAAAGAAAATATGTCTTCTGAAATATTTATAGCAGCTCTTTTGGTGGTAGCAAAGAACTAGAAACTGAAGGGATCTCCCATCAGTAGTTAAATGGCTGAACAAGTTGTGATTTATAATTGTAATGGAATATTATGGTGCCAAAAAGAAATGACAAACAAAATAATCTCCCCAAAACTGGAAAGACATATTAAGTGAGTCAAAGTGAAATGAGCAAAATTATACATAGTAACAATAATTAATATATGATCAAGTATAAATGAATTCACTATTATCAAAAAGGTAAAGATCTAGGACAATGCCAAGGGACTCATGATGAAAAATGTTATCTACTTCCATAGATGGAATAGAGACTGAAGCATATCATTAAAAAAATTTTTTTTCTAGTGTAAGCAAGATTTGTCTTGTTTCAAAGTATTATGAACAGGGAAATATATATTATATGTATAAACTATATCATATTACCTGCCATCTTGGGAGGAAGTGTTAGAGGGAGGAGGAAAAAAAGAATAAGACATAGATTTTTGGACATAGCTAATGTGATAATATGTTACTCTTGAATAAGCAATTTATTTACATATTTGTAGCAAATTATATGTATTATGTTATCTCTATGTTACAAATCCTATTGTGTTCATTATTAAAAATAAATGGTAACAAAATATGTTAATAGCACCTTTATAGTAGTAAAGAATTATAAACGAAATACATGCTTCTTCATCAGGAAATGGTTAGAATAACTGGTAAGTGAATGTAATAAAATATTACCACGCCATGAGGAAGAATGGATGTGAAAAATTAAAAAATTCCATGAAAAAATTAATATGATTTGATGCAAAATGAGGCAGAACCAGTAAAACAATATATATATATATATATATATATATATATAGTTAAAATAAAAATGTAAATTAAAAGAACAAAGAAAAATAAGGTCTAAATTAAACAGTGTAGACCAAGTTTGGTTCCAAGGGATAAAGACATGAATGCAACACTGACTCTCATGTGCAGAGGAGAATAACTATTGGTATAGAATTTTTCATGCACTGTCACAGTTGATTTATCTGTTGTTTAATTTTGCAGAAATCTTATTCTTTCTTTTTTACTCTGATACAAAAAATAATAACTACTTAGATTAGGTTACAAGGTGCAAAGGACCTTACTCTTTCACTTCCCCATTGTTGGTCCTTCCCTTTCCCCTTCTGTTTTCTCTTTTACTCCCCTCCCTTCCCCTTCTCTTACCTTCCATTTTCTCTATAGATTAGTTTTCCTGGTACATTAAAACATATTCTCCAATAAAACAGATGCCATGATCATGAACTGCAAGCATGCAGAGATACTCATAACTGAATCAGTCAGGGACCTGGGCAATTAAAGACTGATGTGACCAGAAGAGGTAAAAATGGACCATATTAAAGACAAGAAAAAAAGGATATTGTAAGGGGAAAAAGGTGTTGGGGGGTTCAATATATTAAAAGATGGTCACCAGAGGATTGAACTATTATCAATCCTCAGTTAAGAATAATCTCAAGTCAAAATTGATTCTTATGGAAGTTTATTTACAATTAAGAAGAGAGAGAAGAAATAAGGAAATAAAAATTTAACTCAGTAGGTAAGAGGCCCAGAGGTGAATGAAGCAAAAATTCATTCACAGAGTCTATTAAAAAAAGTTTCTTGAGAGAAGTTCAGGAAGATTCAGTCTTTAAACTCACTATGTGGACTTCTAAAGAAGATGCAATTTACAACTATTATCTCATTTGATCATCACAGCACTGGAAGAGAGGTGTTATCATTATCCTCATTTTCCAGTTAAAGAAGCTGAAACAAACAAAAGTTAAATGACTTGCCTAGGGTCACAACAGAGTCTGAGGCTGTATTTACAATGAGGTATTCCTGGTTGCAAGCCCAGCACTCTCTCCACTGTACCACTCACCTATCTTAAGGGCTAAACATTTCCAATGCTGATAAAACAACTGGTCCAAACCCTTCACCTACCCTATGAGTTCACACACTACATTGCTGCATTATATATAGTCCCATTATTTTTCACAATTCATTCAGAGACTGAAGGACTGAACAACAATATAATATTTGTTTCTAATTAGTTTGCCCTACCGTAAGCTACAGATCAGAGCAAGGGCTGTGACTGTGAGTCCCTCATTACATATTCTAACTTCCTACTGTTGGCATTATATAAAAAGTCTTAATAACCATAATAATAATTCACACACAAATAATATAGTAAGGCTAGCAAGTACTTTCCTCATAGGGCTTTGAGGAATGTAATGTGGTTGCATATGGAAAAGTATTATACCCATTTTGCAGAGAAGGAAACAGATTCTGGGAAGCAGTGATCCACCACTGATCATACTGGTTGCAAGTAACTAAGGTAGGATATAAAAGCAGAGGTTCTTAATCTGGGGTGTGTGGCTAAATTCCAGGGAGTCTGTGAACATGGAAAGGAAAAAATATAACCCTATGATAAATTTAATAGTGCTAAATGAAATTTAGCATTTTCTTCTATTATGAATATCTGAAAAAAGTCACAATAACATTCACAGAATCTCTGACTTTTATCATTAGTAGACATCACAGATACTTTCAAATAAGATTGGATATCACAAAGATCTAGAAATATTGTTTATGTTTCTTACTATAAAATTACTGTAGTTATATCTACAACCACATATGTTCTTATGTGATGAATTTTGGAAAATATTTTCATATATATTACATATAAATGATACTCTGTTATGACATTTTATATATTTAAAATTGTTATCCTTATAAAGAATGCATTGGTTCACTATTCTATCAAAAGGGCTCCTGACACTCCAAAAATGTTTATGAATCTCCAATCAAAAGAGCACCAAATGTTTATTTCATCTTCAAAATTGCCACATATATCTGTTTGCATAGAAAATCGATAAGTATTTATTGGACTAAATTCAAAAATACCCTGTACAAAGTCTACGCTGACTGAAGAAAATGAAATGGCTTAGTGTTCAGGAAATTAATCTCTCGTACATTATTTTTAAAAATCCAATGAAATACTTTTTTTGGCTGTGTTTGTCACCCTTTGTATTTTCAGTGCTTGAAAGTTTCTAATGAATGATGAAATGAAAACCAAGCTTTTGCCAAAGGAAACAATACGGCATGAAAAATCAATACCATTTTTCCAAGTAGGCAGTCCCTATGTTGGGCAACTTGTTCAATGAAAGTGACTCAAGTTTTAAAAGGTTCTGAGTTCAGAGTGAAAATGCTTATTATGTGTGCTTAATGACGTTAGAATGACCTTTTTTGTAAGACAAAAATCTTTCTTTCAATAGGAGGCCAGAAACAGCATTTCCAGGCTCAATAGGAATGAATAATAATGGGATACATGTAGCCCTCTGGGAAAAGGTGTCTATGTAGACATCTTGGTTAACATGAATTTTCATTTGATCTTCTATCATTTTATAGGAAAAGGAAGAATGTGAAAAATATTGAACTATAAAAAGTCCTGTCTGGCTTTTCAAGAGCTGAAAAGAACAAAACTATTTCTTGGCTCTAAAGGATTGTACCCATGTATAAGCAATTCTCATTTCAAACTGCAAAGAAAATAAGGCTCGAATTATGTCTATAATGCTAGGTTCTGGATTGCTTTGCTAAATTTGCTTTCTCTCTTTCTCAGAAAATTCATCCTATTCTTACATTAGTTATTCACAGTACCTAGACATTGAAATGGTACTCTCGAAGTTTACTAATGACTGACTTTGTCAAATGCAAGAGTTTTTCTTAATTCTCAATTCCTTGACCTAAAATTCTATATCTCCAACTGCCTGATGATAATAATAAAAGTAATAATAATAATTAGTAGAATACTAATAGTTACTAATAGTAGAATAACATAGAGTAATAATTTTTGTTATTATTATTCAACTTGTATATAGAAGAACAACATGGTACAATTAAGAATGCTAAATTTGGAGTCAAAGCACCTGAATTCAAATCCCACTTCTGACAATCCTAGTATGATTTTAGGTATCGTTCTAGTACGTATTTTTCTCTTCTATAAAATGAAGTGAGTCCAGACACCCAGAAGTTCAAATTAATGGAATATTTATTTATTAATCTATCCATTAATAAATGAAGCTACTGGCCTGAGCAGACTTTCCTAGTGAAAGCTGTGCCGGACTCAAGTTACAATGCAGTTTTTATAGGGTGCAAGATACAAAGCAAACAATGTCCATTAATGAGACATAATCTTGATGACCAGGTGCAAAATAATTGAAGCAAGCAAACCTTATCGTCTAGAAGCCAGAGGAGTCATTAGCATGGGGTACAGAACATCCCATTGTATATCTTATCCTATACTGGCTTCCTTGTTAGTAAGGGAGTCACTTTCTCATGGACACTGACCGTATGTTGTTTTAGTTCTGAGCTGACAGACCTTCACAGGAAAGCTCATTCCTGATTTTTGCTTTCTCCAGGGAGAAGCAGGTTTTCTGATCAATGCCTTAGTATACCTCACTTCAGAAGGAATTGGACTAGATAATCTTTGAGGTTCTTTTCAGCTCTAGAACTGTGAGCATGTGATATACTAGTATCAATAATATTTCTTCCTTTTACTCTCCATATTATTAAAATGTTGAACTTGGAGTCATGAAAACTCGAATTCAAATCTATCTTCAAATACGTCCTAGTTAAATAACCCTGAGAAAATCATTTAAACTTTCTGTTTTCTTTTTGGTAAAATGGGGATAATAATAGCAGCTTATTGTAAGGATAAAATGAGATATTTATAAAGTACAAAATCGAAACCATTACATATGTTTACCATTATTATTATTATTACTTTATTTTACTAGTCAATTAAGTTCTGAATATCAATGTCATCTGTAAAATATAATCAGGGAGGAGTTCAGATTCTGTGATCTATTAGAGGCCTTTCACGTCTAAACCTGTTGTCCTATGATGGAAAATATAACACACCATTATGAGATTTTAAGAGATTAGAACTGAATAACATGGTAAGAAATGAGATATTAAATGCTTCCCATCTCCCTTTTTTCCTGAATATCTACAAAAACTAAGTAGAGGAGATAAGATTTTTTTAACTGTTGAAATACCATTTTTAAATGTTTTAAATCAAAGAGGAAGTACAAGGGTTTAGAATATATATATATATATATATATATATATTCACTCAGAACATCCCAAGACCAACCTCCCTCTCAAGTCAAAAATCTTCCATAATAGTGAACCTGATCATTAAACAAGCATCTCCTATACAGATATACCCAGGCACTCCATGACCTTTCCTAGGCTTATCAGAGCCACCAGCATCACCACTCCTGTACCTTGACGCCATTATCAACAACCAAATAGTGCCAATGAAACAAAAGGAAGCACTGCATGCTACTGAGCACTACCTACCACAAGCAAGAACTTCAGATAAAGACTGGTTTGGGAGCCAATGTCTGGTGCAAAACAATGTAATGACTCACACTAATACCTCTCAGATCAAGATTGGTGAAACTATGAAAATAGCAAGGATTTGGTGCAAAATTAAAAATGTATAATTTTCAGCCTTTATTTTTCTCAATTGCCATTCAAATATACCTGAATTCACATGTGTTAGGTTCATGTAAAATGAGGTCCCATTGTTTGTGGAGTACATATTTCCCCAGTAATCCCAGATAAATGAATTTTAAGTATAATATTCTGAGAAGTCCAAATTGATTATGCATCATTTGTTATTAATCCTATTTACAATTAATTGATTTTGTACTGTGCCTAAGTTCGAATCCTTTGTCTCTGAATTTAGTTCAAAATTCAGCTGGCCTATAATGGGGTAAGTTTAGAAATCCAGTTCTCTTGCTAATCACTGTTTTTTTTCTGGTCTAAGGAATTTAGCCATCCTTGGGGGAAGCAGCCATATGGACTGGGGTCTAATATCTTTATACCACCAAGCAATCCTTCAAGGATTTATGGTTTGCTATCCAAAGTCAGATCTCATCTTAAGACCTTGTGGTTCAACTCAAACAATGCATACTTGGTCACTTAGGAGGTAGGATGGAGGTCACTGCTACCTCTCTCATGAGTAAACTTAAACTTGTGCCCAATCATATTGTTCACTTTGCCTTTACTACATAAGCAAATCATGTTGTCCTCAACTTCTCAATGTCACCTCCTCCTATACTGTTCTTTGTTCTTTACTCATAAAAATGAGTTACTCCATCAGTCTTCATTTTTTTAATCTTTAAGAGTATAATTATTTTATTTCCTTGCCCTGGTAGCAAGAACTTCATTTGCCCAGGAATCTACAAATAGGACAAAACAAGTGACAAAGTGAGGTGGACCAAGAGGACCAAGTTTCCAACTAAATAAAGATGGAACTAAATATCTGAGTTCAATACTGCTATCTCTTCCCCCGCTGCCCCCACCTTCCCCAATGGAGGCAAGCCATTGACCCATCTCATTCTCAGGTCACTGACTCTCATAAGAAAATGTTATCTTGCTTGGATAAATGTGCTTGTTTCCCTTTCTGTTAAATTTCACTCACAACAATTTCTCACCCTAAGTTCAACTATCATGCCTCCCAGTGATGGGGACAATCTTGAATCCTCAAATGGCATCACAGCAAGAAATTTCTGGCAGGTTTTGCCCAGCTGGAAAGATATTAAGTTCATGGCAAGAAACCTTATCTCTCTAATCCAAAACCCAACCTAATGAGCTTTGAAGAAGCTTATCATAAGAGGGTTGGCTCACAGATAGTAAAAATAGCTAACAAGCAGAACAGTATAAAGAAGACTAACCCTGGAGTTATTTCACCACTAAAACTTAACCTCTTTGGGTTTCAGTGTCCCCACAGAAAAAAATAGATTTATTTTAGAGATTTAGATGGAATCTTCTTCCTCTAGATCTATGAACTTTCTTCCTAGACAGTGCTTTAAAGGTTGAAAAGGCATTTACATGTATCATCTCATTTGATCCTCATAACAGTGCTGCAGGTAGGTATTACTATTCTACCCATTTTAGACATGAGAAAACTAAAGTTCAGAGAAGTTAAGTGACTTGAGAGGGGTCGCTCTACTTGGAATTTAGGAAACAATCTATTAAGGAATGAGGGAGAGAATACTCTGCATTAGAAATGGTAACACTGGCATCAAGAAGATTTTGAATCCTTGAAGATGAAGGGTACTGTGGCTTACAATACATCAAAAATAATAGCTTCCAGAAAGCAACCAATGGTGGAAAGGGGTCATCAGGAGAAAATATTGAATTCCAATACTTTTAAAGGGATTAGAAATATTCAATCAAACTTTCCTTTGAATCCAGAAATACCACTGATTCAACTGTATCCCACAGGGATAAGGGGAAAAGGAAAAGAACCTATCTTTAAAAAAATATTTATAGCAGCTCTCTTTGTGGTGGCAAGGAATTAGAAATTGAGGTGATATCTATGAATTAGAGAATGAAGAATAATTTGTGAATGTTCACCTCCAGAGAAAGAACTGATGAAGAGAGAAAGAGAGAGACAGACAGATATCACTCATCTTCATTCCCTCACACTATATATAGAAATGTATATATACATATATATACGATAGATAGATAGATAGATAGATAGATAGATAGATAGATAGATAGATACCAAATAATGCTTCTGAAGTCAAAAGAAGAAAACACCTGGGAATTTTGATGTAACCAACAAATAATTTTTAATTTTATATATATATACATACACACACACATCAATCAGATCAATCAATCACAATCAGACCGTGTATGTGTGTGTGTGTGTATGTATACATACATACACACACACACACATACACGGTCTGATTTACCTGGGAACGTTCCATGTGCATATTCCCTCAATCAATGCAGACCAGAGTAATAACTCATTTGTTACTTAGAATCTTAGAGGGATACCTGAAAAGACCATGAGTTACCCAGGGTCAAACAGCTAGTATTCACCAAAGTCAGGTATTGTATCCAGGTCTTAGAGACTTCAAGGTCTGCTTCTGTGAGAGATGCCAAGCTGTAGTTCATTTTTTAAAAAAAAAAAAAGCATAACAGCAAAATGGGAGTGGAAACAAATGAAATGGATGAATAAGGTACTTGACTTCATCATTGGTGAATTTTGCTTATTTATTCATCACATGTTGCATAGACACCAGGAAGTGTCATGAATTCATAGGGGAAAAGCTGGCTAGTAATAACCCTAAAAAGAAAAAAAATGAGTCAACAAGCTCTTCTATTTCTCTAATTTGTTCAGTTTTTTAAAAATACATACACAAAACAATAGATATGATTTGAATTAAACTCCTCAATGTAATTCTTTTCTGAATGAAAACTCCATGTCCTTGAGATTTATATATTGTACTCATGTTTTTTAAGCAAAGAGAGGGAAAAAGAATACATTGATTGTTAAACTGTCATAACATATCATGTGATCTGCTGGAATAAAAGAACAATCAGTTTGTCATTATGTGTAAGGATGGAACACCAGTCAATAAAAGAGTGATTCTCCACCATTCTTACCCCATTCTGGGAATAGCAACATAGCTGTCCTCTTGTCTTTAGTGCTTCTGAAAATTTTAAAACATGAGGAACACAGAGAAAGACCATTGGACCTCATCTAACCTTTATGCATCTTCATGAAAGACGTGTGTCAGATAAATACCAGCTGACAAGAACACAAGGAGATAAATGGGTCCCCAGAGCCAAACTGATTACTTATTGCCCTCTGGAGTCTAGTGAGCTGAGCTCTGAGGTGACTTTAAAAGGATACATATAATTGAAATGTCTATATCAGGATAATGATTGAGACTACTTGGTTGCCCAGATGTTAAGTGAATGCAGAAATATATTAAAGAATCTTAAAGCAGCTTCATTTTTTCAAAATAAGCTACCATGTATAAAATGTTTGTAAGACCAAGAATTCTAACTCTGAATAGGAGGAGGGAGTAACCAAACAGTTTGAATTCTTTGAAAAACTGAGCAAGTTTATTTTGATTATTGGTTATGAAATTCAGCAGTTAGGGATTCATATTCCTTCTGTACTGAGATATCTTTTAAATGTACAGCAAAATTGATTCAAGCTGTCTGTTTTGTAGTGGGATAGAACACAGGTTGTCATGATCTTAATGAGAAAAAAGGAGAAGTTAACTTGTTACAAAAGGCCACTAGCTTCCATAGGAAAAAAATCAAAATATAATTATTCAGAGGTTTCATCACATTTAACCTTAAAGCCTTGAATCTATGAATTTTCAAAGACTTGTGCGAGACTCAGGCAGCAGCCCATCTGTAATTAAAATTAACGAGGCTCCCTCAGCATCAATCTCCTAGAAAAAAAAATCTGCTCCTAAGCTGTGTGTTGAATATTTAGTGTCAATAGAAGATTGTCTGAATTGGTATTATGATAAGTAAGGAAATTGCCCAGAAAACTTGTTTAGAGAATGATTCATGGGCAAACTAAAGGTATTTTCTGTCCATCTTTTCATGAGTAGAGAATAACAGAGGGAAGGAAACCTACCACATTTTCCCTTTTCTTAAGCTACTACTTCTTGGTAGACTGTCCCCACAACTATAGAGTTTTGCTGAAAAAGGAGAGGAATTTGAACAATATTTATAATCTCCCTCTAAACATCTTCTCCATCTTGACTTTTCTCACTTTTAGCCAACACCTTTCACCCAAGGAAAGAACTAGAAAAAAAAACAGAAAGGAAACCTTTGCTCCTTTGCTCATACTAGGCCAATATTTATCAAATCCCTACTGTGTATACTCTACTGTCCAATAGGAATTTACAGACTGTGGGGAAGAATATATAATGACAAAAAAATAATTAATGTAAGTGAGACAGTCAAGCAGCGTCAGAGAAGCTGGGTTCAAATCCCACTCCTGACAATAATTACCTATGTGATTTTAGAAAAAGTCACTTTTAATATCCTCAGTTTCCTCATTGGTAAAATGACAGATTTGGGCTTGAATTCTATTATTTCCATCTAGAGAGAAGTTATCCTTTATTTCTTTTTAGCTCACATTATATGCCAAAGATTTCTTTTTAAAAAATCTTTACTAACAACACAAATACAGAAGAACAAGGGCTAGGCGCCTGGGGTTAAGTGACTTGCCCAGGAACACTCATTTATGAAGTGCCTGAGATTAGATATGAACCTAGGTCCTCCTCATTACAGATTTGATGCTCTATCCACTGGGCACCTAGTCACTTCTATTCCGATTTAAAAACTACTCACGTTCTGAACATAGCTTAGAGCTCGGGATTCTAGAGGTAAGCATCATGGTGGAATGCAGAAACACTGAGTCAGAAGCTGGAATGGTACATTCTTCAAAAGGCAAGAAGGGAAACTTGACTCTAGTGGAAAGTGCCTAAAGGAGATTAGTGCAGAATCAGTATGGACAAATGGGCTGCATCCAGATTGGAAAGGGCTTTAACTGGCAAGAAGAGCAGTTTGTATTGAGACTAAAGTTAAAAAAAAGGAAGCAACCAAAGATTTAGAAGGAAGTTAGCAAGATAAGTGGCGAGAGTGCTGGATTTCCAGGCAGTAAAGAACCTCAGAAAAAAAAAAAAAAAAAAAAAAGCTTGCCTCAGACATTTACTGGATGTGTGATCCCCTGGGCAAGTCACTTACCTGTCTCATCCTTAGTTTCTCCATTTGCAAGAAGATGATAATATATCACCTACCTCATAAGGTGGTAATGAGGCTCATAGGAAATATCATGTTCAATACTTTAAAAGTCTTAAAGTTCTGTACAAATATTAGTTGTTGATGATGATTGTGTGGTTGTGGTTGTTATTGATGTTGATTTTGTTGTTGATATTGCTGCTTTTGATATTATTGTTGTCATAATCCAAATTTCCTCATTGATAAAATGAGGAAAATGGGCTCAAATTTTGTCCATTGCATCTAGAGCAAAAATCATCCTTAAATTGCTTAAATCACTTTCTATTCCAAAATTTTCCTTTAAAAAAAATCATTACCTTCTGTCTTAGCATCAACCTAAGAGGACAGCCACTAAGCCCAAGAGGTTTAAGCCTAAATTACCCACCTAAGAAGTGTTTGAGGCCAAATATGAACCAGAACCTCCAGACAGAAGGTTTTTTCTGGTTCTCTACCCACTGTGCCACCAAGCTGCCTCTGTTTCAAATATTTCAAAAACTAGTCACATTCTAGACGCATCTGGGAAGTCCATGACTGAACAGGAATATGACCATCAACAATCGCTTCAATATTCTTTGCTCTGACAACTTGAAATGACAATTAGTGCATCAGTGGAGGAAATTTTATCACAGAGAATTCCTCACACACACAAAATTCAGAGGCATAAAAAAAGAAAAAGAAAAAAGAAATGCAGGGCATTCATTTCAATGTTGCACAATACAATCCAACAAACATTTGTCAAATGTCTGTTCTGTGCAAGGGACTGTGCTAGGCATTACAGATACCAAGAAAAAGAAAGAAAACAGCCTCTGTCCTGAAGGAGCTTACATTCTACTAAAGGATACAACATGAAGATAGATAGATAGATAGATAGAGAGAGAGAGAGAGAGAGAGAGAGAGAGAGAGAGAGAGAGAGAGAGAGAGAGAGAGATAAGATACTTTGAGAAAAGAAAGAGTACTGAAAACCAGTCAGACCAGCAAAAGCTTTAAGTAGCAGCAGGTGAGTGACAGGATCAGAACTATGTGCCTTTGACAGTCAACTTTGACAATCAATTTTTTCTTAGGACTTATAAATGTTTCCTTTGAACTAAAGCACTTTTCCTTTTCTGCAGAATGCTGCCTCCAGATAAGTTTCTGTTTGTAATGAAGCTCTCAGTGCAGATATTCCTTCTAGCAACACAAATCAGCTGCTTCTTTATAATTCAGAAGCATAGATACTGACTAGGGAAAGAGATGCCACAGAGTCATACAATCAGTGTGTGTGTGTGTGGGGGGGTTCAGTCCTGAGCTTTAGAACTAGACAGTTATGTATACAAAGGAAAAATCTACAATATTAACAAAATATATTAATGACACAAAAAATAAGGTCGGTCATTTCACCTTCGTGATAATTTATGAAGTTAGCAATAACATTGAAATAATTAAAATAAGACCTAGGAAAGAAATTGAAAATGAAGATATTTCCTATCTTTCTTTACTTGAAAATACTTCCTTGATACACACTCTCTCACAACTTCTCAGATGTTTTTTTTTCCTTTTCTTTATTTATTAATAAAATTTATCCACTAGTGTCCAAACCCTTTCCTACCCTCTCCGAATCACAGAAGGTATCATCAGGGAGAAGACAGGTACATGCAAATTAAGTCTTTCATGTTTCCACCTTTCAGTAATTCTTTGGAGGTAACATTCACAAGTTGTTCTTCCAGTATTATTTTATAGCTGTGTATCATGTTCACTCGGTTATACTTATTTTGCTGATCATTATCCTATGTACTTCTTTTCAAGTTTGTTTGCTTTTCAATTAGCCTGTTCATCATTTCTTATGGTGTAGTAGTATTCTATCACAATCGCATACCACAATTTGTTTAGCTATTCCCCAGTTAATGGGCTTTTCTCTCAATTTCCAATTCTTTGCCACCCCAAAGAGAGCTGTTCTAAATATTTTGTAATATATAGGTTATTTTCTTTTTTCCCCTGACCTTGGAAAAAAATCCAACAATGCTAGTCTAAGGATATACACAGTTTTATAACTCTCTAATTGTAATTCCAAATTGCTCTCCAAGATGGTTGGATGAGTTAAGAGGTCCATGTCATATCCAACATTTGTTATTTTACCTTTTTAGCCAATCTGATGAGAGTGAGGTGAAATCTCAGAGTTGTTTTGGCTTGCATTACTCTAATTCATAGTGACTTAGAGCATTTTTTCATGTACCTATATATGGCTTTAATTTCTTCATCTGAAAATTCTGTTCCCCTTTTGCCCATTTATCAGTTAGGAATGGCTCTTATTCTTATAAATGTGAAAAAAAATTCTCTACCTACTTTAGATATGACCTGTATCCAAAGGTCTGTCTATAAAAAAATTCCTCCCCTAATTTTCTGCTTTTCTTTTAATCTTGGCAGTATTTGTTCTATTTGTACAAAATCTTTTAAATTTAATCTACTCAAAATTATCCATTGTACACTTTACAATGCTCATAAATTCCTATCCTATCTATAGATCTGGATAATATGTTACCTGTTTTCCTAATATACTTTGATATCTCCTTTTATATCTAAATCATCTATCCATTTTTATTTTAACTTCATGAATATTGTAAAATATTGCTCTAAACCTATGTTCTGCCAAACTACCTTCCAGTTGTCCCAGTAATTTTTACCAAATACTGATTTATTATCACAAAAACCTGCTTATGTCAAATATGAGGTTACTAGAACCTTTTACTGTTGTGTATGTCTATACTGTTCCACTGATCTACCTTTCTGTTTTTTAGCCAGTACCAGATAGATTTGATAATTACTGCTTTGTGATACAATTTTAAATCTGGTACTGCTACAGATCCTTCCTTTACATTTTTCATTAATTATTTTTATATCTTGATCTTTTGTTCTTCCAAATAAGTTTCATTATTTTTTCTTGTTCAATAATATTTTGGGTAAAATTGTCTCCTCTATGATTCTTAATATAGCTTAACTCTGGAGCTCTCTTCTATAATATAATTATAACATAACATAACATTACATAACATAACATAATATAACATAATATAATATAATATAATTCTTGAGCAAGTTTCCTCCTAAGACAAGTCTCTTTCTTTGTTCCAAGACTGGAAATTCAAGGAGTTTCAGTTATAGGACTATGAGATTATTTTAGAAAACAGGAAGAGAAGTTTGGGGAATATAGCAAATAGGAATGATAAGAAGGAAAAATGAACCTCAATGCCAAGAAATAGGCTGGAACTAGATGTTCAATCCAGGTACATAACAGCACTGAAAATCTGGTCAAGCTAAAGTTCAAAAGTCCAGAAACTGAATAGATCTTATAAGTAGTCTTTTCCTAAATACATCTATACGGAAGCTACTAAGGATCATTGACCTAATTTTACTGAACTTAAAAACAAAGAAGATTCTGAGTTAAGTTTTGCTTCAGACCATTCAGCAAAACAATTGCATAAAACGAATTAAAATTCTCTTTCCTCAATCTATCCATTTGGTAATCGGCACAACTTGGACTAGTTAGACAAAAAACTGCTTAACCAGAGAATGTATGAATGAAGTAGTGGTTAAGTCCTTACTACTATTTTGAGATCACATGAAAATTAATAACATGGATAACTCTGTCTAGACTTGCACATTACAGTATTTTAATCAACCAACCAACAGACATTTATGAAGTAATAGACTTTGGATTAAATACTAGAAATACAAAGAAAAAGCAAAATTGCCCCTAGCCTCAGATCCATCCAATTTTAATAGGGAAGATGACATGTACAAATATAGGAATATATAAGATACATTTAAAATTAATGGAAGGTAACCTTAAAGGTAAAGTATTACA
The DNA here is from genome assembly GCF_016433145.1 of Gracilinanus agilis. Classification (NCBI taxonomy): domain Eukaryota; kingdom Metazoa; phylum Chordata; class Mammalia; order Didelphimorphia; family Didelphidae; genus Gracilinanus; species Gracilinanus agilis. The sequence continues at coordinate 101,663,614 of NC_058135.1, forward strand.
GCTGATCAAATTAGAGAAAGTGGAATTTGAACCGAGCTGTGGCAGAAACCAGGGATTGTAAGAAGTTAAGGTGAAGAAGAAGAGTAAGCATCTCGGGACTACTAGCCTACCAGAATGAAAACCTGGAAGACACGCTGGAACATCACAGGTGAAGAACAGAGAGTAGGCTATTATAGCTAGAACTATATAGAGTTTTTGGAGAGGAGTAATGGGTAAGAAAACTGTAAAGACAGAAAGAGCATAGGCAGAGAAGAGCTTTAAATTCTAGGAAGGGTTTATGTTTGACCATGAATGTAATGGAAAGCCCCTGAAATCTATTAATTAATGAAGTGATTAGGTCAGAAGAGCTTTGGGAAATTCATTTTGGCAGCTATGTCCAGGTATAACTGAAGAGGTAGACTGGGTCAAGGACACTAGTAAAGAAGTTATGTGACATCAGCACTAAAAACAGTATTTGTTATAGATACTGTCATCAAAATTAATTGCCAAAGAAGTTGGATGTTATCAACATATGCTTTCAGTTTACAAAATCATCTCAATTGAAAAATCAATTCACACCAATCCATCAAGCATTTAGTAAGAAAGATTATATACAGGACACTATGCTAACTTGTTGAGAATACAAATGCAAATGGAAAAAAAATAAGTAGTCCCAGTCCTTGAGTTATTTACATTCTACTGAAGAAATAATATGTCAACATCTTTACCAAACTCCTTAGGTCAATCATTCAGCCAGGAAATGCTAGAGAATTTTTGTCATCACATTTAAATGATTAGTTAACTGTCTACTGGCAGAATGATCACATTCAAAATTGCCACTATGGCAGTGAGAGTAAGGAGGACTGTTTGGATTTTCTTCTCAAGAAATTGAAATCATGATTTCAGAGAAATCACTAATGTATGGTTACAAAGACATTTTCTTTTTAATAGAAAATGGAGGGAGAAGCTTCTAGAACTGGTAATGATTTAGAGATGACTATTTTTTTTCACTCCTCCACCTAGCCCTGGCATCATCAACTAGGAAAGTCTCACAAATCTCAAAAAACAATATTTCAGGTGAAAGGCTATATTCTCTACCTTTATGATTGTATTCAAGGAGGAAAAATGGGCTTGCAATTCCAGTTCTTATTCTCTGAGTTTTTCTGACATAAACTGGAATTGAAAGAGCTGTTCTTTGATTTGTAGCAATTGGTAATAAATCCTTGAATTGAAAGCAAGCATTGTTGAAGGGCAGGAATAGTAAATGTAGCTGAAGTTATGGGAGAAAGGCTTTCAATTGTAGCTTTATGGTCATTAAAGTTAGGGGAATATACAGCTTGTCAGATGACTCATGACCAAAAAGAATGTATTAACAGGAAAAATGGAAACATTATTATTTCTAAAAGTGCAAAATGTGAATTTTGGGCTAATTTGAGCCAATTAGAATACGGAGAATAGCATACAAAGAATCTGATAGCTTTATGGTAATAAACAACTCATGGGAAAATTAATTTTATTTTCAATCTCAGACCACTGATCCTAAGGTTTATTAATTCCGGAATCTTGGTAATAGGTGTTTCAATTTCCTCCAGCGCACTTAATTTGTAACCCTGATGAATATTTCCTTATTCTAAGTAATGAATAAATTGGTCAGTAGATGTATGACAAAAATAATTCTATTATATTCATAGCTTCTAATTTATTAAGTGCTCCTGAAAATTGAGATAATTGTTGTAGTATCATGCAGCAGTCAAACTTTTTGTTCAATAAAATTATATTAAATGCTATTCCTTGCATTCCTTGCAATATATTTATTAGGGAGAAGTATGATCTCTTCATTTTGTCCTACAAAAGTCATTATTTCAAAGCACCATCATCCAGTTTGTTTTTTTTCAGTTTCAAAATGGAGTCTGGAGCTTTGAAATTGGCAATAAGCATCCTTTAAACTTCATTTTTATTTGGCTTTAACCTATTTGTTAACAATAGAAAAGTACAAAGCAAACATCTTGAATAACAAGAACAATGCATTCTTCAATGGAGCTACATACAAATAAAACATATTTTGTGAAACTGAAATTAAATAACTACTGTCTTCCATCTAACTCTGGCTATGTTTTGATGAAACAAACACACACACACACACACACACACACACACACACACACACATAAGACCCACATACTTTTAAGCTTGGAACATTTATCATTGTTGGACTAAACAGTTTTCAAGTAGATTCTTTTAAAAATTCAAGAATCAATCATAAAATTTTGAATTTGGAAGGCAACTAGAAGGCCTCTAATTTGATGTCTTTCTGTAAAAAAAAATATTCAAATACAAAATACTTGAAGAATCATTGAATTTCTATGTGCCAGTCTTTTTTTCCAGGGAGTCTATTTCACTTTGGGGAAGTTCTAATTGTTGAGTTGTAGTTTGTTGTTGTTTTTTTTTCCTGACATGAAGCATAAACTCTGCCTCTTTATACTTTTCCTTCTTTGCTCCTGGTTGGGGTCAAACCCAAGTTGAATCTTTCCTCCATATGACAGTTCTTCAAACATTTTCAATGAAGTTTCAATTAGACCAGATGGATTCTTAGTTCTTTTCAGATCTAGCACTATGAATCTATGAAAGTTATCATTTGTTTCCCCTGTAAAGGTTAAATGTAATTGTTGGACTTAAATTATATGAAATAATGTGTTCACCGAAATTATTATATCTCAAGTCAGAAGTTTATTTACCAAAATACAGGGGAAACAATAAAGTAGAGATATGTGAAAGAGGTTAGAGAAAATACTAGTCCTCACTAGGCCTTCTCCAAGATGGAAGCTAGTCTCTTAGGAAACTAGGAAAGGAATCAGCCTTTCACTCACCCCATGAAGTAGTCCAGGAGTCAGAGTCTAAGTTGAAGCTGAGCTCCAAGCTAACGATCCAAACCACAGTCTCCAGCAAAGCTCCCTCGAAGTCTCCCCAGGCAGAAGACTATCTCCAGAAGAAAATCTCTTCAGACTATCCTCTCAAAGACCATTTCCTCTGAGGGAGTTTGGGCTTGCTTTTATGATGACTTCTTGTCTCCTCCCCTTTTCACAGGGGCCAATCACAATTTCCAAATTGTCTAGCACTGCCCATGTTATTAATATGTCCTTCATTATCCTGCCCTACCTCACCAAGAGACATATATATGTTAAACATTTTACCATCATGTCCCTGACTTTAGGATTTATCCTCTACAGAAGCCCTACTCAGATGCCTCATCATAACTTAAAGATTCTTATATTATTTAGAGCTGAATACAACTTAGAAATCATTTATTCTAACCTCTCATTTTTCATATGAAGTTACTAATTCCCATAAGGTTTATATAATATATTCAAAATTTCACAGATGTTTTACAGTTTCTAACAAGTTAGAAAGGTTTCAAGTACCATTCAGATGGCAAAATTTCTCTTAAGAACTAATCTGTTAGTTACAGAGATATAGATTTGCTATGAAGTGATACATTTTTTAGCATGTAGCAAAAATCTTTAGTTACAAATCTATAACTTCATTTGTGCAGTACTGGGAATTTCCAATAAGAAAACTCCCTCCAATAATAGAGGTTTCCAACTTCTCTGCAATTTATACTCTTAGAGAAGTGCTTGGAGAATTGAGTACTTAAATAAGTTGCTCAGAGGCTGACAGAAATATGTGTCAGAAGAAGGATTTGAACTTAAGACTTCTTGTCACCAAGGCCCACTTTCTATCTACCTTGACACATAAAATAGACATCAATTCTGTACAGACTCCAATCAGCTTGCATACATTCTCACACACATTCTCATTCTCCCTCTCCCTTCTCCATCTCTCTCTCTCTCTCTCTCTCTCTCTCTCTCTCTCTCTCTCTCTCCTCTCCTCTCCTCTCCTCTCCTCTCCCCTCCTCTCTTTTTCTCTCTCCTTTAATTATTTAATTGATTAGATCTTAACAGACAGATGTTGAGTCATGAGAGTCAATTCAAAATGAGCTATCTAGAAGCATTTAAACCTTCTACTTATTAGAGCAAAGGCCAAAATGAAAACTTAATAGAAAAGAATTTGAAGATAAGACTAGCTCACTTGATGTAATTAACTGCAGTTCTATGTCAAAGGGTTTAAGTAACCTATTGTCTCTGAAAAATTAAAGTGGATAGAAGTAAAGATGTTGCTTTGGATTAGTACCATTTCTTCAAAAAGTTGAACTGATATAAAAGAAGTGGCCAAAGAAAAGTCAAAAGAGCACAGAAAATGACTCAGACAACATATGATCTCTTTATTGAGTGGAAAGACACAACAGCCAAGTGAAAAACTGGTTTAGCCCACAAGTATATTTGGAAACAGGCAGTTCAGGAAGATGATGGATGAGATATCCAAAAAACAGTGCAGAGAACTCATAGCATGTTGGTGCAGTAGAAAAAAAATCAAATTTAAAGTTAAATGTATTGGGTTTAAATTATAATCTTCATTTACTACCTGCATTACCATTAGTGAATCAGTCACTCCATTTGCCAGTTTTCCCATCTGTAAATTAAGGTGGTTGGGCTAAATGACCTTCAGTTTTTAAATCTATGAACTTAAAAAATTTCTGCTTATGGCCCAACAGCTCACAATCCAGAGAATATTTCTGGATCTGAAGAGGCAGCCTGGTACTTAGGAAAAAGACTATCTCTGTTATTAGATGATCTGGATTCAAATCATTTAATGTTCATTGTATGTGATATTATTGTTCAGTCCTTTCAAATTACGTCAAACTCTGTGAGCCCATTTAGCTTTCTTGGCAAGGATTTTAGAGCGATTTACCATTCCTATAGATGAGGAAACTGAGATAAAGAGGGTTAAGCGATTTTCCCATGATCACATAATTAGTAAGTGTTTCAGGCTAGATTTGAACTCAGGTTCTTCTGACCTCAAGCCCAGAACTCTATCCTGCACCAAGTAGCAACCCCCATGTCTGTGTGATGTTAGGCAAGTAATTTAAACACCCAGAACCAATTTCATCATCTGTAAAATGAGGAAATTGGACTGCATGACCCCGAGGTCCCTTCTGGCTCTAGATCTATGATTGCATGAAATGCTTACAGTACAGAAGAAATCTGTGCTGGAAGTCATTCAATTTGAATGGCACTTAAAGAACAATTTTCAGGTTTATCAAAAAATGAAAGATTCTAAAAGACTAGAAAAGATGACTTGATGCTATAATACGGTAAAGTACTCTCAAATAGGATCCTCAGAAATCTATCCCAGGGCCAGAGTACTTCATAAGCTTTAGAAAAACAGGAACACAAAAAAGAATGATGATCAGAGACAACAAGTGATATGAATATGACGATTCTTGTTGAGAAAGAAAAGGACAAAAATGATAAAAGGTCTTCCAACAAACCTGGTAGGGGTCTGTTTAACAGTAGTGAAAGCTATGGAAGTATTGCTGCCTTATTTATTAGGAAAACTCTTCCCAATCGACACACATCATTAAACTCTGAAGTGCTGCTTAGTGAATAGTAGTACGGCTCAACATCTGTGATAATAGCGGTGGGAAGAATTGTGCAGATACCTACCTGCCTTCAACCTAGGAAGAAAAACGGATACAAAGAGATATCTAGTTATAACACTGTGTCAACAAAATCTGAGAATAAGTAAGTCCATTTAGTCAGGACATTAAAGGACATTAAAGGACATTAAAAAAAATAAAGCAATTAGCCTCCCTTTTTGTTTTTGGGGGATGAGGGGAGGTAGAAGGTATTTTAAAAATATCTTAGTGAAGACTTAGAGTAGTGTTGCTTTCCATTTTCTTCCTTTTTTAAAAAAAAACTCTTGTTGTGGTTCAGTTGTTTCAGTCATATCCAATTCGTTGTGACCCTATGTAGTGTTTTCTTGGCAAAGATATGGAGTGATTTGCCATTTCTTTCTAGCTCATTTTAGAGATGAGGAAACTGAGGCGAACAGAGTTAAAGGACTTACCCAAGGTCACATAGCTGGTAAGTATCTGAGGCTGAATTTGAACCCAGGTCTTCCTGATTACAGGTCCAGTGCTCTAGCCATTGTGTCATCTAGCTGTCCTCCCAGTCTCTACAATTTCCTCATTCCCTGAGAAATAGCAGGTTTCCAGAATGTTTCCATTCTTCTGTCTGAAAAAAGCATCCAAGATTTCTTTGGTCAGTGTGATTTAGTGGTGAGAGTGCTTGGGCCCAGCATGAAAGAACTCAGTTTAAATTCTACCTCAGAACCTTATTAGCTGTAATAGCCCAAGGCACATGGCAAATCATTGACATTCTCTGAGGCTCAGGTTTGTTTGTTTTTATTTTTAATCTGCAAAATTGAAATGATAATAGCAATTCATCTTTTGAGGATCAAACTGGGTAATGTATGTAAAGTACTTTGCAAATCAATCAATCAAACAAACAAGCAAAGAAGAAGCACTTGCTGAGTGCCTGAAACCTTCCAGGCTCTATGCTAAGCCCAAGTAACCTTAACCTTAAAGGACTCTCTCTTTCTTGGTGTCTCTGTCCCTGTTTTCTGTTTCTCTGTTTCTTTTGATTCTGCACCTCTCTCTCCCTCCCAATATATATTAGTTATTATTAATATTATTTTGAATGACTTTTCCTTTCGGCAATAATGACAGGGTTATTTATATAGAATTTTAAGAATTAATAAAACACTTCTCTCATAACAACAACATGGGTATATCGAGTTTTCCTTTTGAATCAGACCTCAACTTTTGGGGGTCTAAGGATGAAGAAACTCCCTCTATTAGCTAACTTCATCCTAGAAAATTATCTGGAGAAACTGAAAGGTTCAGAGACTTGCCATGGACCACAGTATATTTATTTCAGAGGTAGAACTTGAATACAGAGTTTTCCAACTCAGAAGCCAACTCAACTACCACATTGCTTCTCACTACTCATATTTTACAGAGGAGGAAACTGAAGCTCAGAGAGTTTAAATGATTTTCCCAGGATCTCAAAGCTGGGACTTAAATCCAGGGCTTCTGATTCCAAGTTCAATTCATTTCACTCTCCCATAATGCCAGCCTGTAATAACTTCAGGGAAGTGTATTTTTAGTACTACATGGGCACTTCAAGTACTGATGACTTCTTGGAATAGGTTTTCCCTTTACCGATGCAAATCACTTCTCTACAACTTAATAAATCAGAGGATTACTCATGTTGAGCTAGAAAGGACATAAGAGGACCTTGAGTCTAGCTTCCTCACTTTACAGATGAGGAAAGAGGTAAGTTAGTCAACAGTCAGATAATAAGCATTGCTTAAGCACCTACTATATGCCAGACACTGTTCTAAGCATTGGGCTCACAAAAAGAAAGTCAAAGGAAGACAGTCCCTGGACCTCAAGGAATGGATAGACTGCATACAAAAAAAAACAAAAACAAAAAATTAGACAAACAAGCTATATATAGATTAAATAGGAAACAATAGTGGAAAGGCACTAAAATTAAGAGGAATTAGAAAAGGCTTCCTGTTGAAGATAGGATTTTAGCTGGAGCTTGAAAGAAGCCAGAGGAGACAAAGAAAGGAAAGCAAACATGCCTTGTATGGGGAGGGGGAGCCATTGAGAATACCCAAAACCAAGAAAGGGAGTGCCTTTTGGGTAACACCAAAGGAGCCATCATTGCATCAAAAAAATATGTGAGAAGGTATAAGGTATAAGAAAATAAGAAAGATAAGGTGGGAGATGTTATGAAGGGCCTTGAATGCCAAACAAAATATTTTATAGTTAATCCTGGAAGTGATAAAGAGCAAGTCCAGTCTATTCAATAGCGGAGTGTAATGGTTAGAACTATACTTTGGGAGTAATGGTTGAAAGAACTGGAGCGGTAAGAAATTCGAGGTTGACAGACCCATCAATAGGTTATTGCAAGAGTCCAGGCACAAAGAAGGTGAGAGCCTGCACCAGGGTAGTGGCAGCATCAGAGGAGAGAAGGGGGTGTATTTGGGAGATTTTTGCAATGATAAAAATGACAGGTCTTGGCAACCCCTTAACCAGGAATGGGGAATGGGGTGAAAAGCATTGGAGTAGTCAAGGTTGCTAGCCTGAGGGAATAGGAGAATGCTGGTGACCTAAACAGTAATATGCATGTTTGACAGTATAAAGGGTTTAGGGAGGAAAAATAGTGACTCTGGTTTTGAACGTGTTGAGTTTAATATTTGGTGGATATCCAGTTTGAAATATCTGAAGGGCAGTTGGAGATACCAGGCTGGAGAACTGGAAAGAGGGACAGAGAAATTATATAATTTGTCCCAGGATCAAAGTTAGTAAGTTTCTGAGTTGCCACTGAACACTTGCTTTCCTGACTCAAAGTCCAGTAATTTCTCTACTATGTTAAGATATCTCTCAAATGATCGTCATGAATCGCTACAGCCAAAATTATATCAAGTGCATGCCAACCCTTGGGTGATGAAATTCTCTCCCTTTGGTTAGAGACTAGTACTTAAATAATAGTCTATCAATAGATCATATCTGAAGCCTTTCCAGCTTGGTAGGAGCTATAAGAATTTGTTTTCCCTAGTATAACCTTAGATTATATATTATAGGGTGACCTCCATATCACAATGTGGCATTAGGGAGTTCTGTATTTAAAGGAAATAGAACAAGAAAGCTCCCAAAAGATAAGAAGTCTTAACCACTGGTTCTGACCTTGGATACAAAGGTAGATGAGGTTAGGCTTTATTATTTCTCAGTTCTTCTAATTACTCTTTTATTTCCTCTCTCAGAAGTTGGCCTGCCTGCAATCTTGATCAAGCTGGTTACTAGTCCAAAACAGTAAGTCTCTAGAGGAAGAAAATTCTTTGTCAATATTTCTGAAATTCTCAGCCCCTTATACTATCTGCTTTCTAGTGTTACCTCTGATTATGTGACCCTGAGCCCAAGGAAGTTTGATTGATTATTTAAATCTAACCTTGAGCCTAAACAGTGCCAAGAAAGGTGGATAGATGATGGAGAAGGTGAGGTTGCTGTTGAGCTTCTAGGACAATTCTCTCCATTTCAGCAGTTGTTCTTCTTGTCATCTCTAAAGGAAGGAACAATTATACATATACTGGCCTGCCATTAAGAAAATACAAGCTGTGGAACTTTCTTCACTATCTTCCCCAAATGTTCATCTATTTTCCTACATTCAGGGGAAAAGACTGAAAAAGGTAGAATAGTCAGTGATGATCATTTGGTTCTATATGGGACATAGATGTCTAGCTCCTTCCTAAGCATTAACGAAGAAAACAAATGTTATTAGACCAAGTTTTCTTTTAGAGAAGAAGAAACACTGAATTTTTTCATATGTAATCCTTGGTTTATAATACTAACAATTTATCATTAAGGTGCAGAGGCAATCATTATATGTCTTTCTAGAGATTACTAAAGTCCAATAGAAATCATTTTGAATAGTCCAACTTCCAGGAATATCTGCAGGTGTATATGTGTGCATAGAGGTGATAGGAAGAGTATATGTACGTGTATAAAATATGTTCTTATATAGATTTAATATATTTAATTGTTTTTCCCATAATACAACATAATTTCCTATTTCACTATATATATGATATCCCATATAATTCCTCTCTCTTTCTGTCTCTCTCTCTCTATCTCTCTGTCCTCTCTGTCTCTCTCTCTTTCTCTCTCTTCTCTCTCTCTCTTTATATATATATATATATATCCATATAAAATTTCCTTTTTCTGTATGTGTATATACGGTTACTCTTCCTACACCTACATGTTCTTAGAGTTAAAGAAAGATTTGTCTTCCTATGGGAGCATGCGTATGTGTGTGTGTGGGGGGGGGGAGTGTATTCCCCTATCTTAACTTTCAGAAATACAAGACAAGATCAGAAAAGAACTTTTGGTAACATGTCATTTTTTTCTATGCCCAAGAAAATGCCATAACCAATTTAGCAAATTCAGCTCATCTAAATTAATATAAAACTATCCTTGCCAGAAACACCTGTACACTGTAATTACTTCTGAATTATTTATAACTACTTCTCAAAGTAAAAAGGAATTGGAGACATTAAAGGGTAGAACCGCAGCATCTTGCTAGCTAGGCAGAGTCTGGACAAATCTTAAGGTCTTCAAAGCAATTTTTCTGTCCAAACTGACACATACACGGAAGCAGATATAGCTTGTGAATTAGATTCTCAATCTGTATCCAGCCAACAAGAAAATATTGGTTGCAGGGGTAAAAGCAGTGGGAACCTTGTGTTTGTGTGTGTGGAGGTGGGGGGAGTGGTAAGTGACCGCTCCCTCCGGAAAAAGAGTTCTTAACTTGGAGTCCATAGTTTTGATTTATTGTTCTTAATTATGATGATTGTTCAATTAATTTGTTTTCTTTTTGCTGTTATGTATCTTTATTACATGAATTTAAAAATATTCTTCTGAAGGGGTCCATGGGTTTCTTCAGACTACTAAAATGGTCTAGGATAAACATTTTTAAAAGTTCAGAACCCCTAATTCAGTGTATGAGAGAGGAGAGAAAAGCTGAACCATGTGACATGGCACTAGAGTTTAAGAGCTGTTAGTTAAAGATCTCAGGAAAGAAGAAACAATCAAAAACAAAAGAAAAAACAAACAAAAATACAAGCTTTTTCAAGGACAGGATATGTCAGATAAAAATGTTTCCTTATTAGTCAAGCTTACTTGGAGGAAGACTTGCATCTATGTGTATGTATTTTAAAATATATACATGTATGAATATTTATACATACATATATATAGTGTGTGTATGTGTAAATATATATTTATATATGTATATATTTTGCACATAGTTCTGTGTTTCCTTCACCATTAGTTTGTAAACTTGTTGAAAACTGAGCTTGTTATTTAGCATTCTTTATTTTTCACTCACTTAATAAAATGTCTTAACATATAGTAGGCACTTAATAAAGGTTTGTTGTCTGCCTAAATGTAGGTATAATTGACCAAGAATTTAGCAGAATATTTTTGAGGAAAAGATGGAAGGATGTGAGTTAAATATATAATATAATGAAGTTAAAAAACAATTATTGTAGCTGCTTGAATGGCTAGACTCCAAGAGTAGTCATTAGTGATTCCATGCCAACTTGGAAAGAGATCTCTATTGTACTAAAGCAGCTAAGTAGAATGAAGATTAGAGCCATGGGCCAAGAATCAGGAAGAACTGAATCCATATTTAGTCTCAAATACTTACTAGCTATTTGACCTTGAACATGTCACTTAATCTATTTCTGATTTGTATCTTCAATTGTGATAGAAACTTTATTAGCTTTATTGTGAGAATCAGATGAGACTATATTTGTACCCTTGCCCTTCCCCTACTGATCCAGGGATTTGAATTTTACCATCTGGCATTTGACATTGCAATCAATGACTTTGATAAAAAAGCAAAGATGGCATATCAATTATTTAGTTAATAGGAGCTAAGATGGTGGAGTAAAGGATGCTTCACTCCCCTAATGCCTCCATACACATGCTAAAAGAAAATAAATCACCTCGAAACAAAGGAAGGAAGTAGGATCATGTCTCACTAGGGTAAAAAGAGAGGCAATGAAGGTGCAAAGGTGGGGACTGGCTGCCCAGGCAGCACAGCAACTGTAAGAACAAATAGGACTCAGACTAGCCCAATACCCTGCATCTCTGCCAGAGGCAACCAAACTGAAGAACAGGATCAAGTCCAGTCCAAGCCACTTAACATAGGTATAGAAGACAAACTCTCACATGGCAGCAGAGTGTCTGAGGCAGTAGAGCCAAGAGCAGGTGATACACCCAGACCAAACTATTTAAGAGGGGCAAGGAAGTAACAAAATGGAGAACAGCCCAGCCCATGAAAGAATGGAGGAACTGGTAACCCAAGGTTCTGAATCTAGTTGGACAAAACAGTTGCAACCTCCCCAGAGCAAGGCAAAAGGGTTATATTCTTGACAGATATACCATGGGAAAAAAAGGCATCTTGGTGTTAGAGAAGAGTATTCTACAAGCTTGGAGAAGTGCTCTCTCTACCCCAGAAACAGAGAAAACATGCACACAGATAGATAAGGTAACAGGGGGAAAAATAACTAGAAAAATAATCAAAAGACCAAAAACAAAACAAAACAAAACAAAACAAAAAAACCTGAACTTAAAAAGTTACTTCTTTGACAGGGAAAGCCAAAATATAAACTCAGAAGATGACAAAGAATGCTGAAGAGGAACCATGTGAAGTCTCAAAGGAAAGTTTAAAGGGATTTCAGGTCTCAAAATTGTCCCTGGAAAAACTTGGAAGAAAAGAAATTTTAAAACCAAATGATAAGAGAATTGAAAGGGAAAAAAATTCAGTAGTTAGGGAGGGAATTCACTGAAGAAATCAACTCCAAAAATCTAGACTAGGAGAAAAGAATATGGGAGCATAAAAATTCATTGATGAAAACAATTTCCTAAGGAACAGAATGGATCTAATAAAAATGGAGGGGAAAAACACTGAAGAAAATAACTCTATAAAGAGTAAGATTGGCCAAATGGAAAAAGGAACACAAAAACTCATTAAAGAAAATAACTTCCTAAAAATTAGAATTGGACAAAGAATCTAATGAATCCATAAGGCATTAGGAAATGCTAAGAAAATTTTTAAAATTTTAAATATAACAAAGTCTAAAATATCTCAGGAAAAATGACTGACATAGAAAATAGATCTAAAAGAGATAATCTAAGAATCATTGGAATACTTGAAAATCACAATTTAAAAAAAGGCAGAGATGGGGGACTGAACAACATATTATGATAAATCATCAGGGAAAACTACCCTGATGGTCTCAAACAAGAGAGAAAAAATAGAAATTAAAAGAGAGAAATCAATTACCCACTAAAAGAGACTCAAAAGGAAAAAAAAAACCTGGACTATTTACAGCTAAATATCAAAACTCCTAGGTCAAGGGAAAAAGTACCACAAGCATCCAGAACGAAACAATTTAAAATTTGTGGAGCCACAATAAGGATTACACAAGACCTAATAGCTTCTATATTAAAAGAGTAAGAGGCATGAAATATAATATTCTAAAAAGCAGAGAATCTAGGACACAGCCAAAAATCACATACCTAGAAAAAGTGAGTATATTCTTCCAGAGGGAAAAATTGACATTTTTATGAAATAGAGGAATTTCATGCTTTCCTGACTAAAAAAAGGGCTAAAAAGGAAATTTGATGAGCAAATATGACACTCAGGAGAAGCATAAAAGTCAAAATTAAAATAAGGGTTTTGGTGAGGCCAAATTGAGGACATTCATACCTGGGAATGTAATATTTGAAATAATTAATCTATCTATGATAGTTGAGACATGTAAGGAACTTAAAGTAAGCAAGATACCTAAGGTTCTTAAGATACTTAAGAACTTTATCACTATTAGAGCAATGAAAAGTATATTCATAGAAAGAAGGAAGGAAACCAAATAAGATGGGCTTCCAAAAAATAAAAGGGATGGGGAAAAGGAAAGCATAGGGAGAAGAGAAAAGGAGAGAGAGGTGTTAAAGTCAAATTAAAAATTTCTGGTTATTATTTTCCATAGAGTTTATGATTATTGCTTGAATAAAGAAAGCAGATAGAGATTTAAGCCTTTTCTAATATCCTTCTAATCTTGCCATGTAACATCTCAAATAGATAGAGAGAAGACTTCCTGGCACTCCTCTTTTATCTCTTCCCTTTTACCCCATATCCTTTCTGGGTCATTACTCAATCATACCCAGGTAGGTAGGGCATAGTCTCGTGACTTACGTTGGGGCAAACTCATGTGATGTAAACTCATGTGACATAAAGCTAGAAGTCTGGGGGACACAGGTAAGACCCCAGGGGATTCCCTTCACACAGAAGGATTGAGAGACAGGTCTAGAGATGGGAGGTCCTAGGTTCAAATCTGACCTCAAACACTTTCCAGCTGTGTGACCTTGGGCAAGTCACTTGACCCCATTGCCTATGAAATAAAAATTTAAAAAAAGAATAAAAAAAAAAGAAGTGCATGAGGCAAATACAGTCAAGTTGGGGTTGGGGGTATTGGGATATTCTTGAACCTTATTTTCATTGGAATTAGTACAAAGTGGGGAAAATGCCCACATTCAGTCAGCTATAGGTAGGTTGCTACCTTATTTTATAGGGAAGCAGGAAGTTAGGGAGAATAAGGAAGGGGAGGATTACGGACAAAAGTAAGGGTGAATTGGAGGATGTGATTGTTGAAAACTAGCTCAGGAGTTTTTAATTTAGGTTCTCTGTGGTTAGATTTCAAAGAATCCATAAACTTTAATGGAAAAATAAATTATATCTTGATTGCATAAATTCCAATTGAAATTTTATATTTCTTTCAATTATGGAAGTGGGCATCAAAGATTTTTCTGTGAAAACCATCAGATTCACTAAACTATTAAAGCAGAATAAGTCGCAAACCTTCACAACTGGAAGGAACCTTAAAGATAGTTTAATCCAACGACCTTATGGTTGACTGATCAGAGAAATGACTGATCTAAGTTGGTTTCAAACTCAAGTGTTCTAATTCCAAGTCCTGGGCTCTATTCACTGTGCCATGGTTAGCAGGGAACCCTGTGGTCGTACAGTCAAACTCATATACAAAAATGAATTTTCATTAACTCTTACCTGGTCATCCTTAATTTGGAGAATTACAGTGATGGGGAGCTCATTCACTGTCTTCTGAGTTCTTCTGAATATAAATCCAAAGCTCTTTTCAGGAGGTATTTTTTATCCTCAAAGACCTTGTAGTCTAATGGGAGTGGGACTGGGAACTAGTTTCATTTCAACGTTATTTTCTCTTGATTTTGTGGTTGTTGTTTTAAATATCATTATAGTATATATTATTCTTAATCTCTTTATATCTTTTTTATTTTTATTTTGAGTATTTTCCCATAGTTACATGTTTCATGTTCTTTCACTCTCCCCCAAATCCCCCCAAACTCACCCGATTGGAGACACACAATTCCACTGGGTGTAACATGTACCATTGATTAAGACCTAATTCCATATTATTGATAGTTGGACTAGAGTAATCATTTAGTGTCTATATTCCCATCAGCCCATGTGATCAAGCAGTTGTTTTTCTTCTGTGTTTCTCCTCCCACAGTTCTTCCTTTAAATATGACTAGTTTTCTTTCTCATAAGTCCCTCAGTCTTGCTCTGGATTCTTGCATTGCTGTTAGTAGAGAAGTTCATTATGTTCAATTGTACCACAGTGTATCAGTCTCTGTGTACAATGTTCTCCTGGATCTGCTCCTTTCACTCTGCATCAATTCATGGAGGTCATTCCAGTTCACATAGAATTCCTCCAGTTCATTATTTCTTTGAGCACAATAGTATTCCATCACCAACAGATACCACAATTTGTTCAGCCATTCCCCAATCGAAGGACATTCCCTCATTTTCCAATTTTTTGCTACCACAAAGAGTGCAGCTATAAATATTTTTGTACATGTCTTTTTCCTTATTATCTCTTTGGGGTATAAATCAAGCAGTGCTATGGCTGGATCAAAAGGCAGGCATTCTTTTATAGCCCTTTGGGCATAGTTCCGAATTGCCATCAAGAATGGTTGGATCAATTCACAACTCCAGCAGCAATGCATTTATGTCCCAATTTTGCCACATCCCATCCAACATTTACCACTTTCCTTTTTCTGTGATGTTAGCTAACCTGCTAGGTGTGAGGTAGTATCTCAGAGTTATTTTGATTTGAATTTCTCTAATTATAAGAGATTTAGAACACTTTTCCATCTGTTTGTTGATAGTTTTGATTTCTTTATCTGAAAATTGCCTATTCATGACCCTTGCTCATTTATCAATTGGTGAATGGCTTGTTTTTTGGTAAAATTGCTTTAGCTCTTTATACATTTGAGCAATTAAACCCTTGTCTGAATATTTTGTTATAAATATTTTTCCCAATCTATTGATTCCTTTCTAATTTTGGCAGCATTGCTTTTGTTTGTACAAAAACTTTTTAGTTTAATGTAATCAAAATTATTTATGTTATATTTTGTAATTTTTTCTAACTCTTGCTTGGTTTTAAAATTTTTCATTTCCCAGTGATCGGAAAAGTATACTGTTCTGTGTTCACCTAATTTACTTATAGTTTCTTTCTTTATAGTCAAGTTTTTCACCCATTCTGAATTTATCTTGGTATAGGGTGTAAGATTTTGATATAGACCCAATTTATCCCATATTGTTTTCCAATTTTCCCAGCAGTTTTTGTCAAAGATTGGAGTTTTCTCCCAAAAGCTGGGCTCTTTGGGTTTATCATAAACTGTCTAGCTGAGGTTGCTTACTCCTAGACTATTCTGTTGATACTCCCTTCTCTCTCTTTGCCAGTACCATATTGTTTTGATGACTACTGCGTTGCAGTACAGTTTAAAATCTGGAACTGCTAGGCCACCTTCCTTCATATTTTTTTCATTATGTCCCTTGATAATCTTGGTCTTTTGTTCATCCAAATGAACTTTGTTATAGTTTTTTTCTAATTCATTAAAATGTTTTTTGGTAATTTGATAGGTGTAGCACTAAATAGGTAAATTAATTTGTGTAGGATGGTCATTTTTATTATGTTAGCTTGTCCTACCCATGAGCAATCAATGTTTTTCCAATTCTTTAGATCTAGTTTTAATTGTGTGAAAAGGGTTTTGTAGTTGTGTTCATATAATTCCTGTGTTTGTCTTGGCAGATAGATTCCTAAGTATTTTATATTATCTAGAGCTGTGATGGGCAAATTTTTAAAGAGGGGACCAAAGGAAAGGAAATGTTCATCTGTCAGTCTGTTTCTAAGGGAACTCTTTCGAAGTTTCATTCTATTGTATTCATCAGATTAGGAATAATGTCCTGAGCTCAGCCAAATAGATGATTTCAGAGGACCCTCATCTGGCTCAAAGGCCATATTTTCCCCATCACTGGTTTAGGGTGATTTTAAATGGAATTTTTCCTTCTAACACTTGCTGCTGAGATGTGTTGGAAATATATAAAAATGCTGATGATTTGTTTGCATTTATTTTGTATCCTGCAACTTTGCTAAAGTTGTTGATTTTTAACTAACATTTTAGTTGATTCTCTAAGATTTTTAAGTAGACCATCATATCATCTGCAAAGAGTTATAGCTTGGTCTCCTCATTGCCTATTTTAATACTTTCAATTTCTTTTTTTTTTATCTAATTGCTACTGCTAGTGTTTCTAGTACAATGTTAAATAATAGAGGTGATAATGGGCATTCTTGTTTCACTCCTGATCTTATTGGGAAGGCTTCTAATTTATCCCCATTGCATATGATGCTTGTTGATTGTTTTAGATATATAATGTTTATTATTTTTAGGAAAGGTCCTTCTATTCCTATACTTTCTAGTGTTTCAGTAGGAATGGGTATTATATATTTTCAAAGGCTTTCTCAGCATTTATTGAGATAATCATTTGATTTTTCTTTGTTAGCTTGTTGATATGGTCAATTATGTGGATGATTTTCCTAATATTGAATCATCTTTGCATTCAGAGCATGAATCCCATCTGATCATAATGGATAACCCCCCGTGATCACTTGCTGGAGTCTTTTTTTTTTAAACCCTTGTACTTCGGTGTATTGTCTCATAGGTGGAAGATTGGTAAGGGTGGGCAATGGGGGTCAAGCGACTTGCCCAGGGTCACACAGCTGGGAAGTGGCTGAGGCCGGGTTTGAACCTAGGACCTCCTGTCTCTAGGCCTGACTCTCACTCCACTGAGCTACCCAGCTTCCCCTGGAGTCTTTTTGCTAGTATTCTGCTTAAGATTTTTCATCTATGTTCATTAAAGAGATTGGTCTGTAGTTTTCTTTCTCTGTTTTTGGTTTACCTGGCCTTGGGATCAGTACCATATTTGTGGTATAAAATGAGTTGGGTTAAACTCAATCTTTGCTTATTATATCAAATATTTTGTATAGTATTGGGATTTGTTGTTCTTTGAAGGTTTGATAGAATTCACTTGTGAATGCATCAGGCCCTGGTGACTTTTTCTTATGGAGTTCTTTGATGGCTTGTTCAATTTCTTTTTCTGATATGGGATTATTTAGGTATTCTATATCTTCTGCTGTTAATCTAGGCAATTTATATTTTTATAAGTACTTATCCATATCTTCTAGATTGCTATATTTATTGCCATATAATTGGGCAAAATAATTTTTAATGATTGCCTTGATTTCCTCTTCATTAGAAGTGAGGTCTCCCTTTACATCTTTGATATTGATAATTTGATTTTCTTCTTTCCTTTTTTTAATGATTCACCAGCCCTTTGTCAATTTTATTTGTTTTTTCAAAGTACCAGCTTCTAGTCTTATTTATTAATTCAATGGTTCTTTTACTTTCAATTTTATTGATTTCTCCTTTAATTTTTTAATCTCTAATTTAGTTTTTAACTGGGGATTTTTAATTTGTTCCCTTTCTAGTTTTTTGATTTGCATTTCCAGTTCATTGATCTTTGCCCTCTCTAATTTGTTAATATATGCACTTAAGGATATAAATTTCCCCCTGAGTACTGCTTTAGCTGCATGCCATAGATTTTTGTAGGATGTCTCTCATTGTCATTCTCTTCAATGAAATTATTAATTGTTTCTATAATTTGTTCTTTAACTCATTTTGGAGAATCATATTATTTAATTCCCAATTAATTTTTGATTTGCCTGTCCATGTGCCCTTATTAATTATTATTTTTATTGCATTATGATCTGAAAAGGTTACATTTATTATTTCTGCTGTTTTGCATTTGTTTACCATGTTTCTATGCCCTTGTACTTGGTCAATCTTTGTGACGGTACCAAGTGCAGATGAAAAGAAAGTGTATTCCTTTTTGTCCCTATTTATTTTTCTCCACATATCTATTAACTCTAATTTTTCTAGGATTTCATTCACCTCTTATCTCTTTCTTGTTTATTTTTTGGTTTGATTTATCTAGATCGGTTAGAGGAAGATTCAGCTCTCCCACTTGTATAGTTTTACTATCTATTTCCTCCTTGACCTCTGCCAGTTTCTCCTTTAGAAATCTGGATGCTATACCATTTGGTGCATACATATTGAGTACTGCTATTTCCTCATTGTCTAACTGCCTTTTATCAGGATGTAATTACCTTCCCTATCTCTTTTAATCAAATCTATTTTTACTTTGCCTTTGTCAGAAATCATGATTGCAACTCCTGCCTTCTTTTTCTCAGTTGAAGCCCAATAGATTTTTTGCTCTAGCCTTTTATTTTTACTCTATTTATGTCTACTTGCCTCATGTGTGTTTCTTGTAGACAACATATGGTTGGATTTTAGTTTCTAATCCACTCTGCTTTTTGCTTCTGTTTTATGGGTAAGTTCATGCCATTCATATTCAGAGTTATAATTATCAGCTGTGTATTCCCCAACATTTTGATATCCTCTTCTAGTTCTGCCCTTCTTCTTATGTTATTTCCTTTTAAACCAGTGGTTTGTTTTAAGTCAGACTCCCTTATCCCCTCCCTTAGTTAACTTCACTTTCCACCCCTCCCTTTTTGGTTCTCTCTTAATATTTTTAAGACCTAATGAATTCCCTCCCTCCTCTCTTCCTCTCCCTTTTTGAACTCCCTACCCCACCACTCCCCTTAGTTTATCCCTTCTGAATTTCTCCATAGGGTAAGATAGATTTCGATATCCCAATGTATATAGCTACTCTTCCCTCTCAGGATTAATTCCACTGAGAGAAAGGTTTAAGTATTACCTATTAATGCTCCCTTCCTCTCCTTCTTATAATAGTATTCATCCCTTCCCCTTCCCATGCCCTCTTTGTGTGGTATAGATTTTCCTATTTTTCTTATTTCTTCAAGTTTCTCTTGGTGCCATCTTCTATTCTCCCCCCCTTTTTCCATGTCATCTTAGACAATTTAATACTCTAGCCTCTCCCTATGAATAATTCTTCTAATTACTAAAATAGTGAATACAATTTTTGAGAATTATATATAACATTTTTTCATATAGGAATACAAATAATTTGATCTTATTGAAGCCCTTAAAGAAGCCAATTTTAAAATAAGAGTTTTCTTTCTTTCCCCTCTCTTTCTTATTTACCTTTTCATGTTTCTCTTGATTTTTGTGGTTGGATATCAAACTTTCAATTTAATTCTGGTCTCTTCTTTGCAAATACTTGGAAATCTTTTATCTTGTTGAATGCACATATTTCCCCCTGGAAGTATATGGTCAGTTTTGATGGGTAGGTGATCCTTGGTTATAGACCAGTGGTTCCCAAAATTTTTTGGCCCACCACCCCCTTTCCAGAAAAAATATTACTTAGTGCCCCTGGAGATTAAATTTTTTAATTTTAATAGCAATTAATAGGAAAGATAAATGCACCTGTGGCCATCACCACTCCCCAGGACCACTGCAGCACCCACCAGAGAGTGGTGCCGCCCACTTTGGGAATCACTGTTGAAGACCCAAATCTCTTGTCTTTCTGGATATCAAATTCCATGCCTTGCGGTCTTTTAGTGTGGAGGTTGCCAGATCCTTTGTAATCCTGATTGGTTTTCCTTGATATCTGAATTGTCTCTTTGTGGCTTCTTGTAATATTTTTTCCTTAACTTGGAAACTCTTGAATTTGACAATAATATTCCTGGGGGTTAACTTTTGAGGGTTTAGTGTAGAGGGTGATCTAACTATCCTTTCAATGTCTATTTTGCCCTTTTGTTGAAGAACATCAGGGCAGTTTTCTTGGGTAATGTCTTGTAGTATGGTGTCCAAATTTCTATTAATTTCTGATTTTTCAGGAAGACCAGTGATTCTCAAATTGTCTCTACTAGACTAGTTTTCTTGATTTATCATTCTCTCAGTGAGATATTTCATGTTTCCTTCTATTTTATCATTCTTTTGACTTTGCTTTATTAGTTCTTACTGTTTTGCAAGACCATTGGCTTCTACTTGCCCAATTCTGGTCTTTAGAGACTGGTTTTCTGCTATAATGTTTTGTTTTCCCTTTTCAATTTGGTCTATCTGTTTTTTCATGGTTTCCTGCTGTTTAATTTGGGTTTCCAATTTGCTTATCATTTCATTTGATTTTGGGGCATCTTTCTCCAATTGGGAGTTTCTGTCTTTTAACCTGTTAATTTCCTTTTGAGCTATTTCCCACTTTTCTTGTCAAATATGTTCCATCTTTCTCATGATCTCAGATTTGAACCCTTCAAGAGCTTATGACCAATTTTCTTTTTGGGGGGGAAAGTTTGGATGTGTTGACTTGTTTGTACTCCTCTGCTGTCTGCTTTGTTTGGATTTTTTTCTGTTTAAAAGTTATGAAGTATTAATGCTTTCCTCTTATTTTTTCTCTTGGTTAGTTATTGGGCACTGCTTGCCATTATTATGTTGGTTTTTCCTTCTCATTCAGAAGTCTGGGTGAGGCAGGCAAGCTCTCTGTATATGGAGCTGTGGAGTAGTTTTTGCTTAAGTCACAGTGCAGTGCCACCCTCAAAGCTTTATCCTCATGCCTAAGGTCTGTGCTCTTTATGCTCCTGGGATCTCAAGTCTAGCTGTTCTCAGCATCAAGCTTCCTGGTGGCTCCCTTGCTTGCTCCTTTGCCCAAGCTGCTTTGCTGCTTTATGAGTCTAATTGTGCTGCATCCACAGTCTGTCACCCCTCAGTTCTTGGTCTGCACCCAAGGCCATGTTCAAGGTCCACACTTAAAGTCTACATTCTTTAGCCTCTTAGGGTCGTAAGTCTTGCTGCTCTTGGGAGCCTGCCCTTGGTGGTCCCAGTTAGCTGCCAAGAACTTAGTGACATAGTGAATGCCCCCACCTTTGCTCTAACTCTTGTGTGTTGGCTCTGGGACTGTAGGTGGGGTGGGGGTGGGGATTGATCAGCTCACGTTTTAGTGTGAGTTATTTCACCCCCTTATAGTGTGTAAATGCCCAAATCCCAAATACCTTCAATGCTGTGCCCTATTGTGGGGTCCCTTCATTCATCTGGATTTGGTTTTTGTGTCCTTTTGAGGTACCATGTATGGGTCAGTTAGGAGAGTTTAGCTACTTGCTTCTACTCTGCAGCCATCTTAATCCGGAAGTCCCGAGAGAGATCTTTTTAAACTCTAACTTATGAATAGAGAAATTTATCTTCCTTTTCCTACCTCCTACTTAGTTATTCTATAAATGTTTACAACTGTCTCTCCTGACCTTGGTTTCTCTCTTCCATTAATACATTCCCACAGAGTTAAAAGGAGTAATCACTCATGTTAAGTGGCTCCATTTATGATCATTTTCCAACTCTAGGTCCAGAGAGACCTGACCCCATGTCTCTATTGATCATTGATTGTATTGCTACATTGAAAGTGACATCCTTTCATGGAAAGGGGAGTGCATGTCCTTGATGATCCTTGGGTTCTTTTGCCTTTGACAGGATATTGCTTGGTCCCTTGAATTTCTGAGACTCTAGAGACTCTGGTCTTAAAAATATCTCAATAGTTTTCAAAAGTCTAGAATTAATGAGCTTTTCTATCCTTCCTTATTCTTGCAGTATTTAGCTCTTTCTAAGAAAAGAGGTTCATGACATAGACATTTTGATAACATCAGTAGTTTTAAAGTGTATGTAGGGAACCCCTTCCTCCCAGGGTTGTGAACTTTCTGCTCATCAGAACCAGCCCATTAGCTTGGCTGGAACACTCCAGACAGAGAGAATTTGATTGGTTCCTGAGATGTAGTAGACTAACACAGAGGGAATGGAAGTGACATGGAGAAGGGGGATAGAGAAATGAGGCTGTAGAGGAGAGGAATCTTTTTTCCTCTGGAGGTTGGTGGCTCAGGCAGAAGACATTCTCATTGGCTGGTAAGATTAGGGTGGTAGGTTAGGAAATATATATTTTTTAATTTTCTTCCATCCTTATTTCTTTCTTAAACTATATTTATATTAAAATTATATTGTTAAAAGCTACTATCATCCTCATGACTTAAGAGTTAATTATTTTATAAACAACAACCAAATACTCTTTTTTCAAACTAATATTTTATTTCCAAACCAATTTCTAAATATTACATTTAGCATATTACATTTGGTATAATATTAATTTTTTGATATTACAAAAGAATATTTTTGAACTTGATTCTGCCTTCTTCTCCCTACCAGATGAGAATTCTCTCTTCCTTCTCAACTGTTCCTAGAGGTTCCTTTTCCGTACTCCTCTTTTGCCATAGTTTTGATACTCTCTAATCTGTATTTTGCATTTCTGAGTATGTACAATACCTCACTGACCCCTTGTGGATCATAAACTCCTTGAGGATATGAGCTGTTTAATTTTTGTCTATGTATCTCCGCTGAGAATAAGTTTTATTACATTAATAAGAGGAAGGTTTGTCAATTAGTGGAACTAACTTCATTTTGCTTTAATCCTACATTTTGTGATTAAATTGAATAAAACTTTTTTTTCTATAAGTTGTTTGTCAATAATAATAATGTTTTTCAATCATAAGTACTTTTGTTGTAAATCCAGTGAATAACTATGTTCATAAACAACCAATAAGCATATGTGATCCTCTCACAGGTAGACCACCAATGAAAAAATATTATAAGTGGCATTATTAGTGGCTTATATAATGAACTATCAATCAAACTGTGTGGTTAAAAATTTTAGAAATACCAGTATCTTGAAATATAAGAAAGTCACTGGAGGCATAGCTATTAATCTGTGATTATGGCAAATTACTGCTTTCCTCACTCTTGAGACCTGAATTTCCCAAGTTTGATTCATGAAATTTGATTGGATATATTGAAAAGTGGAAATACATGAGCTAATGCCTACTCAGACTGGCTTACAAGGGTCAGTCCTTAAATTATCAGTGTGAGCATTTGCACTTCAGAAATCTGAAATAAAGTAGATCAGAGTTTGATTTATTGTTTTGTTGATTGTCTAGATTTAGGAAAATGATGGAGAAAATGTTAATGAAGATTAAATTTAACATTTCCATCTTTCTTTTTTTGGAGAACCAGTTGGGAAACATTTATGAGCACACGCACACCCGTGTATAAGTTTAGTTGGTGTTTTCTTCACACTAATTTTTGTATATAACAGTAAATTAGCTATAAGTGTGCATTGTGCATTATACTAGCACCAAGTAGAGTGCCTAGCACATAAGCTCGAATCTGGCCTTTGATACCAACTAACTGTGACCTTGGGCAAATTACTTAACCTAATTTTTGTCTGTTTCTTCTAAAATAAAATGGGGATTATAATAGCATGCAATCCCCAAAGTTGTTGTAAAAATCATATGAATTAACAATATTAGAAAAATACTTAGCACAGTGCTTGGCACGTAATTGGTGCAATAACCATTATGATTATGTTTATTTGTCATTATTGTATGTCTGGCGAGTTGAACTGAATGTCTCCCTGTTTCATTTCTGTTTATTTTGTGTTAATGTGAAGAAATCAGTTAAAAAGTCATGTCTGAATTCTATAGAAGCCAACCAATATTATTTTTTTTCTACCATAAGCCAGAATGAGGCAATATTAGAATAGGAATGAGTCTACTCTAGTCAATCATATACTTTTCCATCAGTCAGAAATGAAAGAAATCATAATTCTAAAGCAGAAAGAGATCTTAAAGATCTTCTATTCCTACCCTGAGGCTGATAGAAATTATGCAACTTCATCAAGATAACACAAGTAGTAAGTGTCTTGGCTAGAATTCAAACTCAAGTCCTCTAAGTCCAGTACTCTTGGTGCTTGTTTTATATTATTTCTTAAGACCACATTTCTGGGGATACCCTGCTAACTCTAGTTCTGGGTGGGTCTTTTGTAGCTTTTTAAGGTCAGGAAACCCTGGATCATAGGATCATAGATGTAGACCTGGAAGCAATCTTCATACACAATAAATTCTAATTTACCTCCACTACACCAGAGTCTCAATCACATCAATACTCTGGAGGAACCAACTTAAAATGTAATTGGGAAATATTTGACAAAATAAACAAAAATACTATAGAACTTGAGTAATGTTAATATGTGTTTTTCTAAGTCAATTTGGTATGATTTTATAGTGCCTCTTGCCTTGAAGTTTGACATCACTGCTCTACATCACCTACTTCACACAAAGACCTTGCTATTTGGAGGTGAGGCTCATGGGTCCAACATCACATTTCAATATGGTAGCTCAGGTAAGGTGAAAATGACCACTTGTTGTTGATGTGTGCTTGTATTTTTGGTGGGACAAGGTCTTGCTCATGTTTTTCTGATTGGTTGAACAGCTCTGTTATAAAAGGCTCAGATAGAAAAATAAAACAAAACAAAACAGTTGTTCTGAAAGGAGAAAAAAAATCAAATGAATTGTTTAGTTACTGCCTTTTCTCCATTGAGAAGACAGAGAATCCATTTCTATGTTTCCCTGACTTTCTTGGCTCTACATACAGCTTCCATTCCCATAGACTCCAGTGCCTCATCTCCCTGGCATTAAGAGCCTCAGATAGACCCACTTACTTTAAGCTGTCAAGGAATTCAGGAATCATGAGATCTCCTTGCCTACCAATGTATCATTGCTATTGGCTGGCACCTATATGCTCTGTAGTTCCTTTCAGCTCTAAATTTATTATCCTATGACGACAAGCTAAGTCTTCCAGGATGTCTGTGCCTTACCAGAGGAAAGAGTGAGGATCATTCAAATGCCCCTTAGAAGGTTGTATCTTTTTGAAGAAGAATCATATTTTTATCTCCTCTGGAGATAGGACAGATGTCATGGAGCATATAGTTAAAGAGATCACAGCTTTCAGGATGGAAAGACCATCCTGAAATGGTCTTTAATAACCATGGATTCAAATATCCTCATATTATAAGTGAGAAAAACTGAGGCTCAGAGTTTTAGTAGCTTGACTAATTAAATATAGTTAATAAAGGATTTATGGAGCAGCTAAGTGGCACAGTAGACAGAGTGCCAGCCTGCAGTCAGGAAGACTCATCTTCTTGAGTTAAACTCTGGCCTCAGACTCTTAACAGCTGTGTGTCCTTGAACAAGTTCCTCAACTGTTTGCCTCAGCTTCCTTTTCTGTAAAGTGAGCTGGAGAAGGAAATGGCAAACCCCTCTAATATCTCTGCTAAGAAAATTCCAAATGGGGCCAAATAAAGAGCTGGCTGTGACTGAAAAATGACTCAGCAATAACAACAAAGTAAGAGATTTAATGACTAGTCAAAGTACAAATGGGCGGAAAGAGAGAAGATTCAATCCCAGTTCTCTTGCCTTGAATTCCAGAGAAGTCCAAGAGCTAAGATAATAGTACAAGACAAGCTCCTCTCAGGCTTCCTCACTGCCTAGCAGGGATGTATGTCAATTTTTTTCAAGTATTTGGAATCTTGCCCAGTGTTTTCTTTCCTTTTCACTGTCTATCCTATGCGTGAAACCCCTCCAGTTTAAGGAAGCCCCTCTCCCTCACGTGCAGGCAAAGGTTGATATTTAAAAGTGAGTTTTAAAGGGAAAGGATTGGGGTTTGATGTTTCAGATGCTCGTCCCCATAAAAAGTGGGCCAATCCTCCTATATAGACTTCTGTCGGGGCAGGATGACATATTCCAGCTCCCTTGCCAGACAGAGCTGTGTTGTTCATTATCACAAGGAGAGAAGCTCTGCCAAAGTGACAGCTTTGGAAAGCTTGTCGTCTACCTTTGAGTTCATAAGCCAGCATCCCCAGGTTCCACAGACTACTTTACTACTAATTACCCAGCTCTGTGGAATACAAGCTATGGCTGACAGGGTCTGAAGGCAGACCCGGTTATTTTAGAAATAGTTAAGTTGTGGCCACTGAGGCGATGGCACTGTGGGAAATTTAGAAGCATGAGGTGTGGACTCTGACCTGTAGGGGCTGACAGTTGGGAGGGTGGTGGAAGAGCTTTGGAAGGGTCTAGTGGCCAGGGAACATGCATTTTTTTTTTCTTGGCATATCATGTACCAGACACTAACTAAGAACATTTTATTTGATAATGGGGAAACAAGACTAATGCACAGGATACAACATTAGACAGTATATCATTTGGCTCAGTTTGTGCAGAAAAGATAATAGGCACTGTAACAGTTAAAAGGACAGGGAGATCAGGGAGTGCTGAGATGTCTTGCAAATCTAGCCAGATAGATCTAGGTGTTACACAGTGATTTACATTTTTTATCTGAAAAAGAAAACACGCAGACCCCCAAGAGTCTTTTATTAAGAAACTTTTCAAAAGATAAGGAATGGGAAAATAGACTGGTCCTATACTTTCACTGGTAGAGGGAACCTTGAGGAACCTCCTTCTACCAGTGCAGCTAGACCAGTGGTTCCCAAACTTTTTTGGCCTACCACCCCCTTTCCAGAAAAAAATATTACTTAGCCCCCTGGAAATTAAAAAAAAAAATTAATTTTAATAGCCTGGATCACTGCAGCACCCACCAGGGGGCGGTAGCGCCCACTTTGGGAATCACTGAGCTAGGCATTTAAATGAATAGACCTTTGGACGTGGAGTCAGGAAGATCTGAGTGCCATGGGCATTGTACCCCCAAAACTATAGAAGAATTTCAGGCAAACTATAAGCAGGGAAATTCCTTTGCTCCCTTCTATCCTTTTGACTCCTAACCCAAAACATCTGATAACTCCTATAAGACCCTGAGAGGATTATCCTCCTTGGAAGATAGTCCTTTAGATGGACCTAGAGATACACCTCCTAGATATCATCAAGTTGTATCTCAGACATCCATCTGTCCCCTAAATGATGAGGGTCACCCCCTATGTCTTCAGGCAGACTAAAACCCCCACCAAATGCCTGAGTGGTTACCACACTAGAGTCACGTCTTCATTGTGGCACAGAATCACGTCTTGACTGTTGTAGAGTATAAAATCCCCAGAATTGATGTCATCTGGGGGACAGCTTTTCCATCCATGCTGTCCTCCCAAGGAATAATTACCCATTTTGCTATTCCGCCTTGCTATCCTTCTCACCATTCTCAACATTACTTCCTAAATTAATAAATTAATAACTTTCTCTTTTTTTTTTAGCTAAATTTCAGTCTTGCTTTCTTGCAAAAGGTATCCTTCCTGAACACAGGGGTTCACCATTACACCCCACAACATGAGTTCAAATTGCACTCAGAAATTTACTGATTTTGTAGCTATGAGCAAACCAATTAACCTTTCAAACTCAGTTTGAAATTCATCAGTAAAATGGGGATAATAAGAGCTTCTACCTCCCAGGGTTATTGTGAGGATCAAATGAGACAACACATATTCAGAATTTTTCAGACCTTAAAATGCTTTGTAAATTCTATGGACTAGGTCAGCTAGGAAGCAGAGTGGATATAGTGACAAGCCTGAAATCAGGAGGATCTGGGTTCAAATATAGCATCAGACACTTACTAGCAGTGTGACCTAGGCAAGTCACTTAACCACAATTGCTTAGCCTTTACTACTCTTTTGCCTCAGGACCGATACTTAGTTTTAATTCTAAGACAGAAAGTAAAGGTTGAAAAAAATATATTCCATTACAGCCATCTGCAAACATTTTGTTCAACCACTCACCAATCAATGGACAGTGATTTTATTTCTAATTATTTGCTAACATAAAAAAGGGGAGTGGAGGGAGACTTCTTTACATATTTTAATGGTTATAAGACATTCCTGTTTGTCTCTGACTTCCTTGGGGCATATGCCAAGCAGTAGAATCTGAGTAAATGGATAAGGATGTATTTAGTCTTTTTTTTTTAACACAGGAATATGCTAGTCTTAATTTATTAAAAAAAAAAGTCTTAGTAACCTCTATGTGATCATGAGTTTCTCAGTTTTATGTGTGAATCTGAGAGGAAAAAATACTCCACTCCTTGGGAAACCTTATTCCCAGAACTGAGTATTCTTAACAGACTATCAATGAAGTGTCAATGAGAAGCCAGAGGTCTAGCACTAATCTAGCTGACTCATTTCTTTTCTTTCCTGTTCTCAAAATCCTCTAACACTCTTGGGGTCAGGCACTACCTCTGATTGGGAAAAAACGAGGCGCTTGATTTTTCTTCACAGATTTCTTGTGCTACATTTCAGCTTTTTCAGCACTGTTTCTATTCCTTAAATTGCCTTAAACACAGAGTTCCTTCCCAGGGCACAATGTGTAAATTAGAGACAAAGATAGGCACTAGGTGTAATTTCCTTGTTTTTATTTTATAACTGGGATTGCCTGCATTTTAGATTCTGTTGGTATGTTTTTTTTCTTTGTTTTGTTTTTTAGCAAAATTACCAGTTGTTTAATTTATGATTTTGAAGGTTTTTTTCTTTGCAGTATTGTTAGTCTGCCAAATGCAAGTTTCCAAAGGACAGGTTTTGTTTTTTTATGTGCTTCTTTGTTTCTTTATTTGTTTAATGGTGCCTACAAGAGTGCATCATACATAGTTGGTGCTTAATAAATGTTTTCTTGCACTGAATAGAAGCTTCATTTGTGGTTACATTACATTTTCCAAGTGTTACCTTTTATTGAGGCAAGTGACTTTGTTTCCTCACTTGCAAAATAGCAGGGTTGAAATTAAGTGATATCTCATGGTCTTTCAAATATAAAACATCATGAGTTTTCACCCTGATTGTGCTCTAAGTTGTGGAAACATACGTTTTTGGAAGTAATAATTGTTCACTCTTTGGTTTCTATTTTATTTCTCTGTTTTTAATAAAACTTTCCTCTTTGATGTGAACCCCATGTTTACAAAAGGAGAATTGAGCTTAATATATTCAAGAGAACTGCCACGAATATATTTTCTCTCAGTTACTCTTGTGAGGAGGGAGAATTAGAAAATCTTCTAAAGGCTTTATACACTGGCCATTGGTATCCTAAGACTCACTTTGACACAAAGGTGACACTGATCTCTGTAGACAGTTCCCCACTAAATTTTTTTTTTTTAGAAAATTAGAATTCCTTTCTTTTCCAGTGACCTCACATGGTCATTTTCCTTGCCCCAAAGAAGCTACAATGTCCCTGAATCCTGCTTATTTCTGCCCTGGCTTATTTTGTCATTGAAAAAAATCTTATTGGGGGCATTTGGGTGGCTCAGTAGATTGAGAACCAGGCCTAGAGATGGGAGGTCCTAGGTTCAAATACAGCTTCAGACACTTCCTAGCTGTGTGACCCTGAACAAGTCACTTGACCCCCATTGCCTAGCCCTTACCACTCTTCTAGCTTGGAGCCAGTACACAGTCTTGACTCCAAGACGGAAAGGCAAGGGTTAAAAAAAAAAACGTCTTATTGATGGCACAGGTGACAAAGGATTTAATTTTGCAAATAGCAAGAGGCAACTTAATATGCTGAAGAAAAGACAGGTCTAGAAAATGTGGGCTCAAATCTCACCTCTGATATACTTCTTAGTGGAACAAGGCAATTTCCAATAACTTTAAGTTTCATAAAAGGGGCTGATCTTTAATGATAGGGGTGGTTTCCCTTGGCAGGAGTTTCCTCTGCCAAAGAAATCATAGTTCCAGTCTTTAAAAAAAATGACCATGCTCATATAGAAATGTTTTGCTGGATTTCAATATATAAATGACATCATATTACTTGCTTTCCCAATAGGTGATAGGGAGCGAAAGAATTTAGAACTCAATATCAAAAGAAAAAAATGGTAAAAATTAATAATAAAATTAAAATTAAAATATAGCCATATACCTTTAACCTTAAAAGTAGCTTATCTGCAGAAAATCCTATAAATAACAGTGTTTTGTTCATGTAGCACTGCATATTGGTGCTATAGTGAGTCTCAGAGCTTTTGATTCTATAAGATCATGGAATGGCCCCTGTGGGTGTTAATAGTCACATCTGGGAGTTAAAAGACTTGAAATTATGTTTCTTCTAATCCATATCAAATGAGTCTGAAAACTCTGCAACTACCTAATTTCCATCAAGCATCCTAATAACATCCATTAGTAACCTCCTGGCTGGGAATAATGTTAAGTCTCTGACCACTTTACAGACTCATCCATAGCAATTACAGTGTCAATAGGGCAAGAGAAAACAAATGATCCTAAAGAACCAGTCTCTTGTTAGCCAGCCTATCCCTTGGCCCCTTTGGCCCCCTGAGGATGATTCTGTTTTGGCTTCTTACTCCTT
This sequence comes from Gracilinanus agilis, assembly GCF_016433145.1. Taxonomy (NCBI): domain Eukaryota; kingdom Metazoa; phylum Chordata; class Mammalia; order Didelphimorphia; family Didelphidae; genus Gracilinanus; species Gracilinanus agilis. The sequence goes on from NC_058135.1 coordinate 101,694,616, forward strand.
GTGGAGGTCTGAGCAGTTTCTGGCTTTATTGAAATAATCTGTTTCCTGCATTGTAAACATCTGTATCTCATTCGAGCAGTGCATTTCCTCAAACTTTTGCTTTTGAGAAAGTCTGAAGGGGCCGAATGAAGGACAAATTTCCTATCCCCACACATCCTCAGTGTGGACATTAGGATGGACAGATTGACTCGAAGGACCTTTGACTCAACATCAAAATTCAATTTTCAGTCATCCAGCTTTTTAACCAACTGTCCATTAGTGAACAATCTGTCACCAGACAGCTCAGGAGAGTTTAGCTGCCATTATGATGATCTATGGTGTGACTCAAAAAAAAAAAAAAAAAAAAAGGAAAGAAAAAAGAGAAAAATTTATTGCTAAGTATTCCTTTGGGAAGTCAGCTACTGTAGGGTTATGGTTGCTTTCTGGAAGGTGTTCCCTTATGGGCTGTCACTACCCTGTAATAAAAGAATTGTTTTTCCTGCTTACAGAATCAGCTTATTGAAATCTCTGACCATAACAAACACAGCATGTTCCTCACATGTTAGATTTGGCCTCCTGGCTTCATGCACATCCCAGAACTTTTTTAATTGGTTTCATGATATGTCCAAACAGCTGTCTTCTGATTAAATTTCAACTAGCTACAGATTGTTCCCTTGGCTGGCTGAGTGTGTGATTCAGTGAGGTTATGATTATTGGAGTCCTTCATTTATGATGGCAGCTCATGTTCTGTTCCAGATAATAGTGGAGTGGCTGCAGAAGTCGGGGTCAACCATTCTTTCCCCATTGTTAACATGTTAATGGCTCTTCCCCACATTCCCCTGCTTTGAATAATCACCATTACAGTCTTTTAGTAGAACTAATGGAAATCTAGGGCAATAAGTTAATAGGGCTTGTTTCTCTCAGGTGGATAACTTTATTTGAATGCAAGCATCAAAGCACTGAACAAAGACAGTCAATAATGAAAATTATTGGGCTGTAAGTATTGAATTAAAACTGATGGAGGTAGCATTTTATGGTAGATAGATTTCTATCTTTAGATAGAAAGGAAAATATGAGTTGAAGTTCTACCTCTACCACATATTGACTGCATGAGCTCCCTACAGTTCTGATCTCTGTCATCATATGTCAGAGGTCACCTTGGATTCTTGAAGGTGCTAATTTTTAGGACAAAAGGTATATAAAGATTATCTTAAAAAGCAGTTTCCCTAAGTTCCAAGAGGATGAAGCCAGAAAGTAAACCACCAACTGAAGAACAGAGGGTTAATGAGCTGCATGGATGCTAATAGTACCCAAACTGATGCAATTATAAACATAATAAACTATTGAAAATTGAGCAGCCGAGTCCAAAAACTCTGAGGCATCAGGAAGGAGGATTAAGGATAAAAATAGAATATATCAGCCACTAAAAAAATGTAAGTTACACTACATATATGATAGCTGTGTTACTATCAGAAAAAGAACTTTTGATAGCATGAACTAAAAAAAAAACGAATAAAGCCCATAAAAAAATAAATAAAGTACCTCAAGCATTTGCATATAGCCACTGGATAGCAGGATCATAGATTGAGAGCTTGGAGGGATCTTAGAGATTGTAGTAAATAAAGTAGAAGCATATTTCCAGTCTTTTTCATTTGAGACTATGTGCTGATCATCATTTCCTTCATCTGTAATCTTTCTTCAAGAACATTCTTCAACAACATGTATGTTCTTTTAACTATTAAAGTGGAAGAGAAAACAAATAACTCACCTCAGAGTGAACCTAGGGACTTTGAGCCTACTTTTTTTTAAAAGGCTTTTGTCAATTTGGAAAAACACAGAAGCACTAAAATGGTCAGAAAAACTAAATCTTTAATCAGGATAAGAGACAAGTTCATAATATTTGGCCACCACTCAGAGTTAAGAGCTTGAAACCCCATGGAACCAAAGTTTTGGGACTCTGGCAACAGTGTCTCTGAGTGAATGTACTGCCAAAGATGATTCTCCAAAAGAGTGACAGAATTTGGAGGTCTTATATACCTTTTGCAGGAAGAAAGACTGATTAGTTCTAATTAACAAAAGGCTTGATTATCTGGAAGGGACTGATATGCTGGATACAAAAAGATGTTTCCAGCCAGGGACTGGACTACAAGGGAGGAGTCTCTGATAACAATGGGAGAAACTCTTAAGACTTGATTATATACTAATTTTATCTAAACTTGGATCATTAAGCACTTAAGATCTATTGCTCAGTTTGGAGATAAGGTCAGTCTGAGACTTCCTTCAAGGCAAGTTCCTAAGGGACAGGGACACACTTGGAGGTTTCAAAAACACAGTTGACACTTTCAATAAAACTTAACAATAGCAACCAGGTCATAACATTCAGTGCAGTTACTTACTTTTAATCATTTTCATCTTAAGGTCATCAAGTCCAGATCCCTTATCAAAAAGTGAGGAACTGAAGCCAAGAGAGGTTAATTGATTTGCACAAGCTCACCACTAGTAAATGTCTGACATGGAATTTGAACCTAATTCTGCTGACATTAATTCCATTATGCCATCAGTTTTTCAGTGTCAAATAGAGGGGATGTGTAATACCAAAATGAAGTGTGGAACTAAAGATAGAGGACAGATTCTAGAGTGGTGGATTCAAATCCACAGCTGACTTGCTGGCCATGTGACCTTGGTCAAGCTCCTAAAGCCCTTAGTGCCCCCAGGCAGCAGATGATGAATTGTTCATCTCCATTTGACAAATCATAGGTCTGGACCAAAATACAAATCTTAAGTATTGACCTTCTTTGAAGATGACTTCCCTAGATTTTTTTCCCTCTAGTTCCCTTGTATGAACCATATCTGATATTCTCTTCATTTCCTAAACCTGACTACTCCAAGAAAATCTTTTAACTCATTGATCAAGATAAGTTGTGGGAGAAGTAAGTGCTGCTCTAAGTCTGCGTTTCATAATGACTTTAGTCCCTAGAAATTTGACAGAGAATATGTTTAATTTTTCCCCTCCAGGTTAGATATCTTCAGTAATGATAGGATGAAAATCTAGTTTAGTCTCTTGGGGCCTACGACTACAAATGAGGGCTGGAAGATCACAGAAACATTATGTAAAGTTCCTAAATACAAAAAAAAAAAAAAAAGAGCAAAGTAATTCCTACTTCCACCGAGGTACCTAACTTTCTGTTTTTCAATTTGACATGCTAGGTAAAAGACAATGTGATAGGTCTTGAAATAGAGAACTATTATATGCCAAGTACATCAATTTTTCTAGAGATCAAAATGCAAAAGATGAGTCAATTCTATTCAAGGATTTTACATATTAATAGGAGAGTTAAATATACATAAGATTAATATAAAGATAATAAATACAAATAGATTCAAAGTAGTTAGGTCACAAGTTCCTTTCATAGCTCTGTTATTACTGTTCTGTCTCATTAGAATTAAAATCCATATTCTAATCCATAACCATTTACTTGAATATTTCACTGCTTCAGTGAACTGTAACCACAACAATATAAAGCATAGAGTTGCCAAAGCCTACTGAGAGAGTGACCATGTCTGACTGAGCATCCTTCAGTTCACTGCCAGAAGGAGGGCAGTGCATTTCATCAACTTCTCTGATACCAGTATTGGGCAATAAAAATTCCAGTTTGTTTCTTTTAAAAAAAAAAGGCATAACTTTTATGTTGGACGACAAAAGTGTATGATTTTTAAAAAATCATGAAGGGAAACAAGGGTATGCCCTTCAATTGGGGAATGGCTGAACAAATTGTGGTATCTGTTGGTGATGGAATACTATTGTGCTCAAAGGAATAATAAACTGGAGGAATTCCATGTGAACTGGAAAGACTTCCAGGAACTGATGCAGAGTGAAAGGGGCAGAGCCAGAAGAACATTGTACACAGAGACTGATATACTGTGGTAAAATCGAATGTAATGGACTTCTGTACTGGCAGCAATGCAATTCTGGATTCAATTCAGGACAATTCTGAGGGATTTATGGAAAAGAATACTATTCCTTTTCAGAGGAAGGACTACAGGAGAGGAAACACAGAAGGAAAAACAACTGCTTGAACACATGGGTTGATGCAGACATGATTGGGGATGTAGACTTGAAACAACCACACCAATAAAACTATCAATAATATGTAAATAAGTCTTGATTGATGACACATGTTAAAACCAGTGGAAATGTGCGTTGGATATGGGGGTTGGGGGGGGGGCTGAAGGGGAAAATAAAAACATGAACCATATAGCCATGGAAAATTTTTTCTAAAAAAATAAAATATTTAAATCTTAAAAAAAAAAACCATGAAGGGAAAATTTGGAATCGAGGGACATTATCAGACATAACACAAAACTGTAATTATCAAAAATCTCTGGAATGGTATAAAAAGGAAAAACATCAGTGAAAGAGATCAGATAAACAAGACTTATGTAAATGTGCATATGAAGACAGCATGTTAGCATCAGCTAAACTCAAGAAGTGAAACCACTGCAGCAGAATTGGAGGAGGAATACTCATTTAGTATTTTGGCAGTATTAGAAAATATAGGAGTAGGGTGATGAATGAGTATCACTCAATTTAGAAACATTCTGCCAGAAACAATATCTTCCCCATCAAGTGTCTCAGTTCTACTTGCATGCCATCAACTATCAATGTGACAAGATTCTTCTCCTGTGAAAGAATTAAAACTTAGGTAATATTGGCAATGAAATTAATTAAATCTTTAAAAACATTACTTTCCAGAATCATTCTTTTCAGAATGTCTATGATATTGAAGAAGAAAAACTACCTGGCTGGAAGGGAGGTAGATTAGTTCCATTTGAATTGTAAGGAATTTTCATCAATCAAGACGATTGACAATTTCCAGGGCTAAGATTTCAGACTCAGTTCACCAATGCATTTCACAAAAAAAAAGTTAATGGAAGTTTCTCATCATTGTTGTTGCAGGGTTTTTTCCTGACTAGAACATCCTATGGACTGGATAGTTCAGTCGGGAGGAAATTAGAGCAATTAGGTTTGGAATAAATGTCTGAAACTTGTAATGGACATCTGTGTGCTATTAAGGACACCATTTACACGGGTACCTAAGTTCCATTCTTAGCTAGGAGAGTTTTGGCCATGGGCAGGTTATTATTATGGGAAATCTGAAGCAGCCACAAGTTTTTCTGCATGAAATTGCCTGAGAGTACCCCATTCAGTGGATAATGAGACTGTCAGGTTATCTCTGGGGCTTAACAATAAGCCAATTACTGTTGCTTATGTTGCTGACCTTATAAATGTATTATAGAAATAACTCAAGTTTGACCAAGGCAGACTCTTATTATTAAGTAGTTCAGTGTACAACGGCCATTGTTTCTACAAATTCTATGGGAAATGAAATATGAAAAATAGAAAAGGGGAAATATTTATAGTGAGTTCCTGTTTAACAAAAGGAGGGATTTTGTGGGTGGCAATTTTAACTCACAGTATTTCTACCCAGCATAGATCCTTTCATGAATAACCCAGATAAGCTTCACTGGGAAGGTTTAAATTAGGCATGAGCATGGAGATAGGACCTCAGAAAAAACCAAAATGATAGAATTTAACCTTCTGAGATTTTCTTTAACTTGCCAAACACTACACTGAGAAGCAGCATGTGGAATAGTAGAAAGAAAACAGCCTTTGGAATTAGGAAGCTATTGGGTCAAGTCTAGCCTCTGGCATATACTGGCTGTGTGACCCTGGATAATTCACTAAACCTTGAAGTATTTCCAGACAAATCTCTAGTGCTCTAAGTCAATGGGGGTGAGGGCATGAGGATAGGGAGATCTCTATTTGTAAGTAGAGGAAGTTTTCTCAGGATACTGAAATCACAAATCCAGGCCAAACTACATTACATCGAAAATATTTGTTATACATTAAAGGCATAAGTCTGCAAATGTCCTGCCACATAGGGAGGAAGACTACATTTTGACTGAAGTATGATTTGGGTGTTTACCATTTCTGAGTATTCAAATGGTAATTAATATGAAATGGCATCTTATTCTTTGTTTACAATTACAAAGAGTAATGGTCAAATTATGAGTAATCTAACAAAGGGATGAGGAAGTAATAGAGACCAATCATCACTTGGTGACAACAAAGCTCTTTTTCCACAAGGTCTCTTTTTCTAAAAGTTCTCTTTTTTAAAAAATAAGTGTTTATTGATATATTTTCCTCTTTATTGCTTAAATTTCACTCTCTATTCTTCCCTTTTTTTTTTCTTACATAAGAGGGTGCCTGGCTAACTTGGTGAATTTAGTCTGTTAATAATTGGAAAGTTAGTGGTTTGGCTTGTTTGTTTTGTTTTTACCCCATTCCATATGATTCAGGGTATCCCAAAAGACTCAATTCAGTCTTTAAACTTCTTAAATTTTTAAAACTTAAACTATACAGACTTCTGTGACATCTTATATAATATTCCTATTCTTGTTCTGTCCTTCATTTACTGTCATAGCAAAGCCTTCTCACAGAACTGTGACATTGACACCAGCATGCCATTCTATCACCTTTTACTAAAAGAGATGAGATCTTCTTATCCATAATTTCATGGTATTCTCATGCATTTTCATTTTCAAAACCCATTCATCCAATAGTCATTCAACAAAGGCAGCTTAAGGACCTATCATAAGAAAAAATGTTCTAAATCACTATTGTTTGGTGAGAAACAAAATAAAATAACCCTGACGTATCACCTTGCATCTATCAGAAATGACTAATGCTGGAGAAGACGAGAGGAAAAATAGGTACATTAATGGATTATTGGTGGAGTAGTGAACTGATACAACCATCCTAAAGAACAATTTGTAGCCAAAGGGCTACAAATCTATGCATATCCTTTGACCCAACAATACCACTATCAGATCTGTATCCCAAAGAGATGAAAGATTAAGGAAAAGGAGTCATATATCCCGAAATATTTATAGAAATTTTTTGTATTGACAAAGATTTGGAAATCGAGGGGATGTTCATCTTTTGGAACTAGATTAACAAGTCATGGCATTAGATTATGATGAAGCCCTATTGTGCCATAAAAAATGATGAGAGGGTGGTTTCAGAAAAAAAAATACATCTCAAGATCTATATGAACTGATGCAAAGCAAAGTTAGAAGAACCAGGAGATCATTGGACACAGCAACAGCAAAACTATAATGATGATCAACTGAGAAAGACTTGGTCACTCTGATCAAGACAATGATCCATGACAATTCCAGAGCAATCAGGATAAAAAAAAATGCTATGCATCTCCAGAGATGACCTCTAAAAGCAAATCGAAAAATATTTTTTCTCTCCTTCTTTATTTTTGTCCCTTTATTTTGAAATATGGCTAACATGGGAAATATATATTTTGCATGAGTTTATATGTATAATTGATATACTGATTTCTTTGACAGTGGATAAGAGAGAGTTGGAGGAAGGAAGAGAATTTGGAACTCAACATTTTAAAAAATAGTTAAAAATAAATGTAAAATACATTAAAAAATTATTTAAAGAGTATGAAGAGAGAATTCGATTCAGAAAGTAGCAAGTGTGGCCATTCAGGGAAACTCACTAGCATAACCCAAAGAAGCATAGCTTAGTTGTGCCATAGGCATCCTTATGTCTCCAGTGTACTAGACACTGGAGATAAAATAGTATATATTTCCTCTACTATAATTAGCCATGCTTGACATTGACCTGTGTTGAAATGATGCATCCCTATCATGCTATTCCCAAATGTTGTGACTAATTAATGTGTTTACCGACTAATGTTCACACCAGCAATTACTCCCAGTCTAGAGTATCTTCTTGTTGGCAAATGTTCTAATTCTATCTATGCTGCTGCATAACTCAATTTCTAGGAGGTTGGGGATCCAGGGGTGACTATACTGTAAAAATGACACATTATTACTATATATAAATCCTTTACTCAATAGCACAGGCAATTTGAACTTTAAAAACTGTTCCCTGGTGGTATGTATCATTGGCTCAACTAAAAGGGAAGGAGGGAAGAAGGAAGAGAGAAATAGATACAGAGACAGATGGAAACAATAAAGAGAAAAAATGGAGAGATAAAGTCAGAAAGAAAGAAATACAGAAAAAAAGAGTCAATCAGAGTCTAATTCAGTTCATTTTTTATACAAGCCTGTTGAGAGACTATTAAAATTGTACAAAATGGGTAGTAATGGATGCCTGAAGTGATGGAAATATTGAAAGAGAATGAATGTATGAGATTCATGCATTCTGAGGTAGAAGAGTCAGAACTTGATAATAGTAGATATCAGAGATGAGGGATAAGATAACCCCAGTATCATTTGGGAATTATCAATGATAACATCAAAATTATAAACTTGTGAGAACCAGTGAACCATGAAACCGAATCAGAAATAACTAAATGATAAGTAGCAAGACCACACTGATCTAGGGCAGATGAAAAGATCTATTTTGAACACATCCAGACAACAAAAATTTCAAATTCAAAGAACAGATTAACTCTGTAAATTTTCCACTGATTAATTTGTATTTCTTCCCAATCTGACACATTAACCTGCTTGTTCACAGTCAAACTGAGGTTTTGAGATCCTCAATCCATTTCCATTCTTGCCTGTGGTCACACACCTAATAAGGACCAAAGTAGGACTAGAAACCAGCTGTTCTAACTACAAGATATAAAACAAATCTGACTGCCATCCCTCCTTCTTAAAATCTTCAGGGGCTTCCTATTGCCTTGTGGATCAAATACAAAATCCTCACTGACATTTGAGACCTTCCACAATCTGTCTTCTGCTTTTATAGTCCTAATTTACATTATTTTTTCTTACACTCTGTTCCAGACAAAATGACCTGCTAACTCTTCTCTGTATTCAAAATTCTCTCACCCTTGTATCTTTACATACATGGTCTCTTAATTCTAAAATTCACAATTCTCAGTTGTGCCTCTTGGCATCCCTACTCTGTTAGGACCAGATCTTCCCTGCGAAGCAGTTTCTTTTCTTCCATCTCACAATATCTACTGAAAAGAAGACAAAGCTGTTCTTGGGACTGGATTGACCTCACCTTCTCTAAGGTAGCTTCTTAGCCATCTAGGGGCATAAAAAGTTCTAGCCATATAGGATTTGGACCTCTCAAACTTGATCAGTGACTAAGAATACACAAATGAGTTTCCACAATTTGACAACATACCATATTTTCATATTGAGGCGGGGGAGGGAGGAAGGCAACAGCAGGGATGTTAAGGCCAATTTATTCTGTTACATATCCATGCTATTAAAGTAAAGTAAACATCTTTTTTACACATTCAATGATTTGCAAGTACCTCATTTTTTCTCAAAATTGAACCTGACAATAGGTGAATGACGAATATAAAGAAGGAAACTATAAGTAAAGTAGGTGAACACAGAATAGTATACTTGTCAGATCTCTGGTAAAGGAAAGATGTTAAAACCAAGCAAGATAATTTTGATTATATTAAATTAAAAAGGTTTTGTACAAACAAAAACAATGCAACCACAATCAGAAGGGAAACAACAAACTGGGGAAAAAATCTTTATAACAAAAAACTCTGACAAAGGTCTAATTACTCAAATATACAAGTACCTAAATCAATTGTACAAAAATCAAGCCATTCCCCAATTGATAAATGGGCAAAGGACATGAATAGACAATTCTCAGATAAAGAAATCAAAACTATCAATAAGAAGATGAGAAAATGTTCTAAATCTCTAATAATTAGAGAAATACAAATCAAAACAACTCTGAGGTATCACCTCACTCACACCCAGCAGACTGGCTAAAATGACAGCAGGGGAGAGTAATGAATGTTGGAGGGGATGTGGCAAAACTGGGACTTTAATGCATTGCTGGTGGAGCTGTGAACTGATCCAACCATTCTGGATGGCAATTTGGAACTATGCCCAAAGAGCTCTAAAAGACGGCCTGCCCTTTGATCCAGCCATACCATTGCTGGGTTTGTACCCCAAAGAGATCATAGATGAACAGACTTGTACAAAAATATTTATAGCTGCTCTCTTTGTGGTGGCAAAAAACTGGAAAACAAGGATATACCCTTCAACTGGGGAATGGCTGAACAAATTGTGGTATATGCTGGTGATGGAATACTATTGTGCTCAAAGGAATAACGAACTGGAGGAATCCCAGGTGAACTGGAGAGACCTCCAGGAATTGATGCAGAGTGAAAGGAGCAGAACCAGGAGAACATTGTACACAGAGACTGATACACTGTGGTAAAATAGAATGTAATGGACTTCTGTACTAGCAGCAATACAATGACCCAGGACCGTTCTGAGGGATTTATGGTAAAGAACATTACCCACATTCAGAGGAAGAACTGCAGGAGTGGAAACACAGAAGAAAAACAATTGCTTGAACACTTGGGTTCATGCAGACATGATTGAGGATGTAGACTTGAAAGGATCACACCAATGCAACTATCAATAATATGGAAATAGGTCTTGATCAATGATACATGTTAAAACCAGTGGAAATACATGTTGACTACCGGGGTAGGGGGAGGAGGAGATAGGGGGTTGGGATGGGTAGAGGGAAGAGTAAGAACATAAATCATGTAACCATGGAAAATTTTTCTGAAAAATAAAATTTCAAAACAAAAATTGAACCTGATCTAAGAGAGCACTGGTATTACAGCCACATATTTAATATGTAGCTTCTTTGAAGAACAGCTCATTTGTGTTCTCCATTAGAATGTAAGCTCCTTGGTGTCAAGGACAGTTTCTTTTTTGTTTTTGTTTCCTAACAGTGGTCTTTGTCCTACACCTTGCATGGACTTAGTAAATGTCTGGGAAATGGGGCTTAATTTTATTTATAGTACACCACACTTTAGCAACGTAATGTGCTCTGGTTTTTTGGCCACTTTACCTATAAATATATTTATGATAGGCTACAGTGGAGATGCCCAGAATCCAACACAAGTTCAAATATAAAATAGTTATCTTCCCCTCCCCACCACACACACACACACTTGATGTTTTCTCGCCAAACTGCAGTCATTAATTTGTGAATCAACCATCCTGAGTGCTGGATCAGTACTGATAGTGCTAAATTATAGATGAGTAGTTGAGACAAAGAGCTGTTAAGTGACTTGCTCAGGATAAACCTAGTGTCAAAAGCAGAAACTCGATTAGGACTATTGGGTTTCTGGGCTCAGAATGGTGGAGGAATAGCAATATAGTTTCTAGAGTAAGGCAGTGATGCAGGGGAAAATTTTACCCACAAAATCAGCAGTTAAACTTTCTGCTTCTGAGTTCACTATAGGCAACTTAAAATAATTATTGTTTAATTTATAGCCAATTGACAATATCCATTATCTTTTCTTTTTTAATTCTTGCCTTCTATCTTAGAATCAATACTGTATATTGGTTCCAAGGCAGAAGAATGGCAAGGGTTAGGCAACTGGGGTTAATTGACTTGCACAAAGTTGCACACACACACACACAAGAAGTATCTGAAATCAGATTTGAACCCAAGAACTCCCATCTCCAGGCCTGGCTCTCAATCCACCAATCCATGTCACTGCTACCCTGACAGTATCCATTATCATTTTTCTCCTACCTGTGGATTAAAATATATGTTTTTAGTAAAAATAGATGCTTTTTAATGAGAAATTATTAATATCATGCTTTAAAGCTATTTTGTGGATTGATATAGCTCAGCCCCAGGATCAGTTTCAGGTTCTTGGCAAAGGTCAAATCCCTTATTTGCAATAGCAATAGGTTAACCAAACTATAATATGACAAAGGAACAATCACCAAGCAATTTGATGTGAAGCATTTAATATTTTTCTTATGGGAAAAATGGAGAGGTATGGATCGAATGATAATATAATGAACTGAATTCAGATCTGGTGGAATGGCTGAGTATTCATTAATGCCATCATAGTAGGAAGTCTCCAGTGGAGTGGCTCAGGGATCTGTACTTTATCTGTGCCATTGAATTTTTTTTAATCAATGACATGGATAAAGGCATAGATAATATGCTCATCAAATCCAGGAGTGAGAACTAAGACACTGGATGCCAGAGCTAGCATCCAAAAAAAGAGCTTGACAGGATAGAGCACTGGGCTGAATATAATAAGATGAAATTCAATAAGGATAAATGTAATTACACTTGGGTACAAAAAATCAATTTCACAAGTACAAGATGGGGAAATTATGGTTAGACAGCAATTGTTCTGAAAAAGATTTGGGATTTTTAATAGACTGAAAGCTCAATATATGTCAGCAGTGTGATGAGGTAGCCAAAAAAGTTAATGTAATCCTGAACTGCATTCCGATGGATGTAGCTTCCAGGAATAAGGAGGTGATAGTTTCATCGCACTCTGACCTCATGAGACCTCCACTGGGGTGTTGTGTTTGATGCAGAAGACCATAGATTTTAAAAAGACATTCATCATCTGGAAAGTACAGATAGGAGGGCAGCTCTGATGTGGGAAAACCTTAAATCAATGGCTTATTAGGATTGGTCAAGAGAATTGGGCATATTCATTTATTTTTCCTTTCTTTTTTTAAAAATTCTTTTTAATTTTATTTTGAATATTTTCCCATAGTTACATATTTCATGTTCTCTCTCTCCCCCAAACCCCCATACCCTGTAGCTGACGTACAATTCCTCTGGGTTTTACATGTATCATTGATCGAGATCTAATTCCATATTATTGATAGTTGGACTAGAGGTAATGTTTAGTGTCTTCATCACCAATAATATCCCCATCAGCCCATGTGTTCAAGCAGTTGTTTTTCTTCTGTGTTTCTCCTCCCACAGTTCTTCCTCTGAATGTGGCTAATTTTCATTCTCCTAAGTCCCTCAGCCTTGCTCTGGATCCTTGCATTGCCGCTCGTAGATAAGGACATACTTGGCTTTAAGAAGAAAAACAATTCAAAAATGGAGCAACAATTGTTCTAGTACATGAAGGGTCATGATGTTAAGAAAGGAATTGATTTGTTCTCTGAGGAGAGGATGTACCAGGAGCAAACAAAAATAAGTGGGATGCCAGGGAAATCTTTGTTACATTTAGAGCTATAGAAGGGGAGAGCAAGGTGCCTCAAACAGTGGTGGGCTCCCTCTCATTGGAAGTGTTCAGAGTGGCTGCATGAATATTTGCTAGATAGGATCTAATGAGGATTCCTTTCATATACCATTGGGTGAGATGGCTACTGAGGTTTCTTCCATCTGTAATATTTGATGAATTTGTATAGTGTATAGAATATTGGGTTTAGAGTCAGGATAACTTGTGGGAAACATTCTCAGCACTTATGGACTTAACCTCCATAAACTTCAGCATCCTTTTCTATAAAATAGATATATAATTTTATCTGAACTCTATAGACAGATAACACACCTAGTAGAAAGTCTCCTTAGTATGAGTAAGCTATGGTTTCAAGTCTCAGCACTGGCACATTTAGGTTTTGTAACACTGGATCAGTCTCTTAATTTTCCAGTATGGCAAACAGTTTGCTAAAACTATAAGTTGCAGAGCAGGCACTGATCTGTATTGATAGAGAGAATCTGTTTCCTGCAGTTTTTATGCTAACTTTTCTATATGAACAATTTGAAATCAAAGGACTGCACACATACAAAAAGAAAAATTAGTTGTTATCGTCGAGATTTTGTAAGGATCTTACTAATCCTGTGACATTGGAAAAGTCACTTAACTTCCTTTTGTCTCAGTTTCCTCATCTGCACAATGGAAATAATTTTTAAAAGTACTTAATCTCCAAGGTTATTCTGAGAAATGAAATAATGCATGAGAAATGATTTGTGAACTTTGAACCTCTACATATATGCTAGTTGTTGGGTTTTTTTACAGTTATCTTAAAACCTGCAACTGAATCAGTGATTCTGATCAAGAATTTATTAGATTACAGCAGTATTCCATGGAATGAAAGACTTGTTTTCTTGAGATAGCTGGTTTTTGTCCCTTAGAGAGGAGACCCTTACCCCCTCTTGCTTGGGCAGATGACAGTGACTGACAGCAAAATCAATCAAAAGGTTTCATGTGTTATTAGATAAGGAAGACATGAGTATGTGCATTTGAGATTATCAGCCTGAGTAATTCACTATTTGGAAAACCCTAATGAAATCTTTTATCTCTGTTAAAGAGATAATTGGACCAGAGAAAAGATGACTATGGTGGGCAAATGTTGAGACTAAAGATCAGACATCCTTTTATTTTTCTGTTTGAAAACTTGCTAACAAGTAGTAGCAAAGACCATGAAATTTGTTTCAGGTCTATTTTACTGTGGTGTCTGGAATTACCTATTAAGTCAAAGAGCTCCCAGAGTATATGGGAAATTCAGGTTGTGATTGAAATAAAGTTTCTGATCCATGGACAGAATGTATGTGGAAATTATTTACATAAGTGATGATAGTTAAGATATAGCTGAATTAATTTAACTGCTTTGCACCCAGCCACACTAGAATGCTTAAGAATGATACTTTTTCGGTTAAAAAAAATACAAAGACAGGGGGAAAAGCAGCTTTGTGACCTTAAAAATTTTTGACATCTGTAAAAGGAATGTCATTATTTCATAAAGCATGGAAAGAAATCTATTGTAAAAGGTAAAGAATTATTTTTATAACCTTTCATAACAAATCACTTTTGGAAAAATGAATTGTCTGGATCCACTTAAAAATGAGAAAATCAAAGAAAATATGTATTGATTTGAATTTAAATTTCAACTATCTTTCCTCCCTATGAACTGATCTGATTAATCTGGAATACACTTTGAAATTATGCATGCTAAAAAGTGACTAAAATTCTCATACCCTTTGCCCCAAACAGTCTATTGCTAGATATATATATTTCCATCTCTAAATTCTCCGGGCAATATTCTTTTCAAAGCTATAATTAGAAAAGAGTGACTGGGGCCTTGTCCCAGGGTGACAATATCTGATGGGCCTGCTTCCTTTTTCTGGCACTCCTTATTCAAGCTATTTCTTTTCTCATGCCAACCCTGAGCCACATATATTCATCCAGTTTCTATTACTGTCACATTCCTTTTCTCAGCATCCACTTTCCTTCATCATCAGGTCCTTTTATGTGCCATATCTCCTTCCTTTCCTCCAAGCAGTTGATGAGCGAAGGGTCAGTGGTCATCAGCAATGCTAGTAGGGGCATGGGTTAGACACTTTAAGGGATGCCTTATCCAATATGAATGAATTCTATTGAGACTGCATCTCATTTCCACAAAGCTGGGAGATCCACATCATGCCTTTCACATAGTCTTCTGGAAACAGAAACGATGTTGGTAAATGCAGGTACATTTCAGTTGTCTCACTCACCCAAGGTAAGCATCCCTAATTCAGAATTCAATTTGCTCTAGAAGAAAAATTTGCTTCTAATTGCTGTTTAGGCTTTTTCCATTAGGGGTTAAATCAGGTGATAATATCACAGAATCACAGAGAACAGGGCTAGAGAAAACTGCAACCTCAGCGTGTAGAGAGGTGTTGGGAAAAAGTTGCCATATTTTTAATACCACATCTCCATTTCAGAAAGTGGGAAAAATGCCGATGCTCAGCAAAATGAGAAAAGCTTCTTGAACAAAGTAATCACAGAAAAAGAAAATGTTGAAAAATGGAAATCATGTTTCTAAATCATGATTAGAAAGAAGTTTAAAAAAATCATAGGAAAGCAGCTGTACTTAGGAACTTATCAAAAGTGAATCAACAAATAGTTCTTTTATGAACATAAAATGTCTATAAACATAAAATCATGATTTTCCCCCCAAAAAATCTTGTCTTTATATTGTACATTTCCAAATGTTAATCTCAGCATATTTTTGGGATCTGAACTGCAAATGAAACAAAAAAAAAACAGAGAACACAGCAAGTAATTTCAAAACCTATGCATTTTTCTGGGTTTCCATAAGTAGATATAATATTTTAAGAAGTTTTGAATTCATGTTAAGATATAAGGATTTTTTAAAATGATTAAGAAATTGACAATCTACACACATCTTCCTTTGGGAGAACCCCTTTCTAGTCTCTTAATCTTAAAAAAATAAGAAGCCTCTAAAACAAAAACAAAAATATATATCTTTGAGGTCTAAGTGAATTTCATGCCTATGAAAAGCCTATAGATAAACATCCCAGAGACAGATGAATTCTGTCCTGCTCTACTCTGGCTAAAATGGAAAACAAAATATAGCACATTATTGGAAAAGATGCTTATAACAAAACAGAAGACATTATACTACCCTTCATCAAAAGCATGGAACAGCCATGCCTGGAATAAATACTATGTGCTGTTCCAGTTATTGAACTTTAAAAATTGATAAAAATGAATCTATAGATGACACAGAGAAAAGTAAGAGAATATTAAAAGAATGTAGGGGCTTTTAATGGAAAGACAGGCTCAAAAATTTAAGATATTTCAACATGGAAGGACCAAGAGAAACAGGCAAGTGACTTAACAACTCTTCAATTATAGAGGTATAGAGGAGGTTAGGGAGAAAATAATTTCCATTGGAATCCTACTCTGATGGCTCATTAGAACACAGACGTAATCCTGGGATCAGGAAGGATCTATGTCCAAGTACACATGGGTATTGAAAAAGGAAGGTAAAAGAGGAGAAAATAGGAAAAATTCCTGCCACAAAAGCATATTGAGCCAGAAACTGGACAAGATGAACTCATTCCCTGTAGTTTTGTTATTGTACCATGAATAGAACTGAAGGATTAGAGGAAGTATTTCATAAAGAAAACAAAAATTTAAAAAAAGAATAAGAGAATAAGAGGCAGTGGATAACCCTCACTGATATATGAAATTTCAGAGATGCAATGCTCAAACAAACAAAAAAAAGAGAGAGAAAGAAGAGAAGATGGACCACTAAACATTTAGAACTAAGTAGTAAGTATGCAGTTTAATCAATGTTTCTCAATCTACGGTTCACAAAAATGAGGCCCAGGGATATTAATTTGCTTGCCCAATGTGTCAAAGGTAATATGTAAAAGAGAAAGGATTTGAAGTCAGATCTTCTAATGTATTCTAACTCTAAATCCAGTGTTATGACAGGTGACCCACTTGAACGTTTGGTCTACCTGGGGAGAGACATGTACCCTACTTAAGAACTAAAGAGCTTTGGGATAACAAAGCTGCTCCCTTTTGGCTACTTTATCCATGTGATGATGTATTGGGTGGAGTTGTTTAAAAAAAACTGGCCCCTGAATCAGTAAAAAGGACCCATTCAGTAGACTTTAAGAGGAGTAACTTTGACCTCTTTCTCATGTTCTTTTTCTTTCTTTCAAGCATGTTGGAATTTGACCTTCTCTCCTTATGACATCCAGGGAGTCAGAGATGAGATTTATTTCTTTTTTTCTTTTCTTCTTCTTTTTAACCCTTATTTTCAGTCTTAGAATCAATACTGAGTATTGGTTCCAAGGCAGAAGAGCACTAATGGCTAGGTAATTGGGGTTAAGTGACTTGCCCAGGGGTATACAGGTAAGAAATGTCTGAGATCAGATTTGAACAAAGGACCTTCTATCTCTAGACCTGGCTCTCTATTCACTTAGCAATCTAGTTGCTACTTAGGGAAGTATTTCTCTCTCCATTTCTATAGCAGTAGCTATAAGAACAACATTCACATGGAACAACAACAATAACAACAACTAGAGGGGCCGCCAGGGTTTTGAAATCCAGCCTTAGGATCACCTAGGCTACAATTGTCTCTTCTTTATTTCTCACAATTATAATGAGAGAGAGAACAATTATAACATAAATGCTTATTTTTTTGCCTTGTAAGCTTAAGAATCAAGAGTCCCTGAAGCATCCATTGGCAGGGGGTGATCACACAGTGGAAGGTGCTTCCTGAAGCTACAGTCTTTCTGTAGGAGAATATGACTACCCCCAAGAAGATGATCCATGCACGTGTGGATGGAAAGAAGGTGTGGATCTTGAATGAGTTGTTGCTAAGAATTATAAATTTCTGTGCAATACCTGAGGTTTGCAAATGCTGGTTTCATCACTATAGACAATTGAAGTTTAGAGATAAAGAAGAGAAAAACAGATTTTTTTTGAGAAATTAAATCCTAAATCAAAAGATAGTTGTTGAAAATGAGCATGGATTTCTGAGCCACAGCTTTAAAATATAAGAATGATGGGCTTTTAGCCAAGGTCAGAGTGCATCTAAAAAAACATTAAAATATATATTTGCCTATACTCTTACAGATCTAATTAAGCAAGTTTTAAATTGGAAAAAGAAGGATAAGGACAAAATCCCTGTGTGTATGTATATAGTCATATACATATATAGCACATGCAAGTTCATTTGCATATTGTACAGGGATACACATATTAAGAGCATGCCTCATTCTATTGAACACAGATTTATTGTGCTTCACAGATCCTGTATTTTTTATGAATTAAAAGTTTGTGCAAAAGATCAAGAATATCAATGGAAACAATGAAAAAAATGTGAAGAAAGGTGGCCTAGTAGTACCAGATCTTAAACTGTACTATAAAGCAGTAGTCAGCAAAACAATATGGTACTGGAGAAGAGACAGAAGGGTGGATCAGTGGAATAGACTTGGGGTAAGTGACTTCAGCAAGACAGTTTATGATAAACCCAAAGAGCCCAACTTTTGGGACAAGAACTCACTATTTAACAAAAACTGCTGAGAAAATTGGAAAACAGTAGGGGAAAATCAGGTCTAAATCAATATCTCACACCCTATACCAAGATAAATTCAAAATGGGAAAATGACTTAAATATAAAGAGTAAAATCATGAATAAATTAGGTGAACATAGAATAGCATACCTGTCATGTCTGTCGGAAAGGAAGGAATTTAAGACGAAGCAAGAGATAGAGAATATTGCAAAATGTAAAATGAATGACTTTGATTATATCAAATTAAAAAGGGTTTGTACAAACAAAGCCAATAGTAGAAGGAAAGCAACAAACTGGGAAAAATTTTTTATAACAAAACTTTCTGACAAAGGTTGAATAAGGAACTAAGTCAAATTTACAAAATATCAAGCCATTCCCCAATTGACAACTGGTCAAGCAATATGAATATGCTATTCTGAGATGAAGAAATCAAAACTATCAATAATCACATGAAAAAAGTATTCTAATTCCCTCCTGATTAGAGAAATGCAAATCCAGCAAATCTCACATCTAGCAGACTGACCAATATTGGCAAAGGAAAGTGATAGATGTTGGAGGGGATGTGGCAAAATTTAGACAACTAATGCATTGCTGATGGAGTTGTGAACTGATCCAACCATTTTGGAGGGCAATTCAGAACTATGCCCAAAGGGCTTTAAAAGACTATCTGCCCTTTGATCTAGCCATTCCACTGCTGGGTTTGTACTCCAAAGAGTTAATAGGGAAAAAACACTTGTACAAAAATATGCATAGCCATGCTGTTTGTGGCAGCAAAAAAATTGGAAAATGAGGGGATGCCCATCAATTGGGGAATGGCTGAAGAAATTGTGATATTTGATGGTGATGGAATATTATTATGCTAAAAGGAATAATGAACTCGAGGAATTCCATGTGAACTGGAAAGACTTCCAAGAATTGATGCAGAGTGAAAGGAACTGAACCAGGAGAACATTGTACACAGAGAATGATACATTATGGCACAATCAAATGTAATGGACTTTTTTACCAGTAGTAATGCACGGACCCAGGACAATCCCAAGGAACTTATGAGAAAGAACACTATCCACATCCTAAGAAAGAACTGTGGGAGTAGAAACAGAAGTAAGACATATGATCGATCACGTGGTTCAATGGGGATATGATTAGGCTTTTGATATTAAAAGATCACTCTACTGCAAAAATGAATAAGATGGAAATAGGTTTTGAACAAAGATACATGTATAACCCAGTAGAATTACTTGTTAGCTTTGAGAGTGGGGAAGGAAAAGGGGTGGGAAAATCATGAATTACATAGCCATGGAAAAATATTCTAAATAAATAAATAAAAATTTTTTTAAAAGAAAGAAAGAATGGATGCAGGATGAAAAAAAAAAAAATAAAGTTTTTGGCAACCTTGCATTGTGCAAGTCTACCAGTGTCATTTTTCCAACAGCATGTGCTCACATCATATCTCTTCCCATTTTGGTAATTCTCACAATATTTCAAAATTATTCTTATTATATTGCAAAGATTAAAATTAATATGCAAAAGTTAAATATTATATTTTATAAAGTTTTATTAGTAATAAACTAACATAAAAAAATAGAGTAAAAAGGTGCTAAGCTAACTTAAGCCATGCTCGCAATGAAGAGGAAGAGAGAGGCAGAGTCTCAGAACTTATACAAACGTGACACAAACGTGGACAAAGGGAAAGCATTCTAGGTAATACAGAAAGGAATTTTGGGTAATGTAGTTTTAGGGGTTCAAGATATTTCTAACTATACAATATCTGTCATGATGATTTGTGACCAGTGACCTTTAATGTTACTCTTATAAGTGTTTTGGGAGGCATGAACTGTGATTATATAAGGCAGCAAACTTAATCCATAATGTTTGTTCCAATAATCTCTGTATAATCCATTGTGTGTGTTCTAACTCTTCTGCCAACTTGCAGGACCCCTGTCTTCCTCTCCTCAGATCTCCCTATTCCCTGAGACATAATATTGAAATTAGACCAATTAATAACCTTACAAGGGCCTCAAAGTGTTCAAGTGAAAGAAAGAGGAGACCTATGTGACAAATATTATTTTTGTCTTATTTTAAGAAATTGCCAAGGCCACCCTAACCTTTAACAACTACCACCCTGATCAGTCAGTAACCATCACAATTAAAACCCTCCACCAGCAAAAAGATTATGATTTGCTAAAGGCTCAGATGATGGTTAATATTTTTAGCAATCAAGCATTATTATTATTTTATCATCATCATTATTATTATTTCAAAGCATGTCTTTTTAGACATGGTACTATTGCACACTTAATAGATTACAAACTAATGTAAGATTAACTAGGAAACCAAAAAATTTGTGTGACTGGCTTTGTTGAAATATTCTTTTTATTGCAAAGTCTGGAACTCAACTTACAATATCTCCATGATATGCCTATATATATAGACCTATACAGATACATGTACAGCGTTTCCATTAATCCATGCTGCCCCATATTCTTAAATATTTGTGAGCATACATGTATATTTCAGGTATTAGAAAAGTGGCTCTAGAACAATATTTATCCCCCCAAAATCAAAGGGCACTGTGGAAAACTGAATATATGAAAACTTAATTGAATCATCTGTCTAAAACGTTAAACAAATATAACATTCTCTTTATAGACACTGCCCAGCTAAGTGGGTCCAGAAGCCAAATAAATCAAGACCCTGTTTTAAAAAATGCTCCCCAAGGCATCACTCCTTCTGAAAAACCACAGAAAAGTATAAAGAAACCCAGAGGGAGGGAACATGATGTTGAATTGTTGTCTTCAAATGTTTTATTAACTGGCACAGGGCCTCTGTTTCTTTTACAACCCTCTTATAAAGTGACCTATTCTGGAGTTATTATCTGAAAGAAAGTTCTTTCTTTTTTATGTTCTCATTACTGTTTCTGCTTGATTTTTCCTCAGGCAGTGATTCTAATGTGCTTGAAAAAAAAAATCTTTGTCCAAGTGTGGGATGTAATTATTAAGGTGATATAGAGGAGGAAAAGGAGGCAGGTGAACAGCAAAAGACACTCCTTTTAGACTTTAGAACTTGGAAAAATCTTTGTGAAAATTTAGGCTCATTTCCAAAAAGGCACTAAAAATTACTCAGTCGTACAAGTAGACTGTAGAAAGACAGGAAAGGTCCATTGGACTCAAGAAGTGGAGCATTTTCAGTTAGATTTACTTTTACCAGGAGAGGGCAGAAAAAAATTGAATATTGAAACATTTAATCTCAAAACAAATTAATAATCTTCAAAGCCTAACTCAATAAGCATTTATTAAGTACCTACAAAGAGATCAAGGAACTTGCCTGTATCCCATTGGGCATGCACTAAGTATATATAAAATACAATCATAAAAAAATAAAAGGCAATTTGGAAGGAGATAGCCAAGTGATGAGAAAAGGCCTCAGGTAGGAGGAGTTGGGGGTGAACCAAAGAACATTAGGGATTCTTGGAAACAGAGATGAGTAAAGAATTAGAAAGCATGTTTGTCGTTGAGTCACTTTCCACTTGTCTCTGACTCTTTATGACTCCATTTGGGGTTTTTCTTGGCAAAGATGTGGAGTGGTTTGCCATTTCTTTCTTGAGCTCATTTTACACATAAAGAAACTAAGGCAGACAGACTTAAGTGACTTGCCCAGAGTCACACAGCTAGAGTGAGGCCAGATTTAAACTCAAGAAGATGAGCCTTCCTAACTCCAGGACCTGGATTATCTCCACTGTGCCACCTAGCTAGAAACAATTTCCATTAAAATTAGCTAAGTTCTGTTTATACTTCTGAAGATTTTAAATGATGTTAATAGATAAGAATGGATGTTATAAGTAAATATACTATCTATGAACACTGTATTAAATCTATAACTAGAAGAGTCCTCAGAGCTCATCTAGTCCTAATCTCTTCATTCTACAGATGAGGAAAGTGAGGCACACAGAGATGAAGTCACTTTACCAAAGTCCTAGAGATAAGAAATGCCAGACATCTGATTTGAACCCAGGATCTTACTCCATCACTAGTGCCCTCGCCACTGTTTCACATGATAGTTACTGGAGTCTGACAAACTAAATAATCATCCCAACAATTAGTCTTTGGGAATAAAACATGGGATCACGGAACCATATCTGGAGTTAGAAGTGACCTGAGAGGTCATCACAACCTGGGACCAGAGAGGGGAAATGACTTTTTCAAAGTCAGAGTGTTAAAGCTGGGATTTGAAGACAAGTCTTTTCACTTCAAGTCCAATATTTTGACCAAAGTGATATGATTTATTTTTCATTTAGCGATACACAGAATCTATCAGCTAGATGGGAGTTTAGAGATGATGCAGTCCAGTCCTCTCTTTTTTATGATAAAGAAGATAAAGCCTAGAGAAATGATATGACTTGAACAAGGGCACACAACACCCAGTTTCCATATGACTTAGGATCAACACACAGACCTCCTAACTACCACTGTCTCAAACTCTCTACTCTACCACAGAAGTTTCTGTAAACCATATTCAAATCACAGTCTGGACCACTCCTTCATCATTTTCTGGCAGATCAACTGAACAGGCCTCTTCTATGCTGAAATTGGCCATTGCAAAAATATATAATTTTCATTTCTACAATGTAGAATTCTTTCCATCTACAATGTATTACAGCCGATCTCTGACAAAGAAGTCCTAGGAAATTGCCTGAGACATACTGAGACCAAGCGTCTTGCTCAGAGTAATAGTCTATGTCAGGTGCAAGATCTTTTTTTTAACCTTTACTTTCTATCTAAGATCAATACTAAGTATTGGTTGTAAGGCAGAAGAGCAGTAAGGACTGGGTCACCGGAGCTAAGTGATCAGGTTACATAGCTGAGAAGCATGTGAAGCCACATTTGAACCCAAAACCACAAGAACACAAGATATAAGATTCTAACCCTGGTCTTCCTCACTCCAAGCCTATCATTCTTGCCACAAACTATGCTTTTCCTTTGAAGATTACAACACAACTATTGAAGATACAATAAATTAAGGAAAGGAGAAAAGGCAGTCAAAATGACTGCTATCCTCAGTAAAAACTTTGAGAAAGCACAGATTCAGAGTGGTAGTAGTTGTGGTAGGGCAAAGGGGTGGAACAAAATAGGATGGGGAAAAGGAATTCATATGCCCAGAAGATAGAAATTTAAAGGCATTTTTGAATAATGTTGAATAGATGAACAATAATGTGGGAACTGGGAATAAGTGAAGCTTTAAATTAAGTTTTAAGAGAACAAAGCAATCTAAAATTCAGTAGAAACCAAATGCAAGTTGGTATACTTATTTTAAGACAACTTTTCCAAAGTTCCAAATATGTATTACTTCATTACTTTGGGAATTCCCTGTCCAGATGTAAATTGCAATCTTTGTGCACTTTAGGAGATTAAAGTGCCTAAAGCGCTCCAAAAATACTAGCTATTATTAGTTTTTATAAGCCAATGTGGCTAAAAAGAAATCATCGCCTGGTGGCAAGCCTTTCTGTGAGAAGTCTCTCCATTCTTAATTGGGCTGTTACTTGGGTAAGAGATAACAAGTCTATTGCTGGATCACTAATGAAAACCTGCCCAACTTCTTTGGACCTACCAGGGTTTGCCATTCACTGACAGAACCTTTCAGATAAGACCAGAGGTTTCCTGACTCAGTTTCTCTAACTTTCCTGAATTAGCTCTCTCCCCCACTCCCCTGTCCCCTGCCTCCTGCCCCATGTAATTGCATTAGCCCCAGCTTCCTTTGATGCAACTTCCTAGTCAGAGGACATAAAAAGTCCCAACCACTTGGAGCGCCTTTCAGCCTTGATGGGTACCTGAAGCCATGTGCGTTGCCATATTCTGATGACTGGCCAGACACATTTCTAGATGGATCAAGGGAGTAGGAGGCTACTTCCAGAGAAGCTAAGAACCACCACGTCCTCCCTGCATGTCCATTCTCTGCTGAGCAAAGTCAATATTCTCCTTTGCTAAATTTTCAAGAACTTGTACTTCATTTTGTCCCAACATCAAACCTGAACTAAGAGGATAGTGGTTTTAGTGCTCTACCTACAACTGCCTCTGGGCATACAATGCCACTTTTATGTCAGGAAGTACTGAATTACAACTTGATTGATGGCGAATTGTATTGTTAACCAAATACATTTGAACTTTAATTATTTTTTGGAACTGAAACTCACTATAATTAAAATTTATGATATCAAAGTGAAAAAAAAAACCCTCTGGTGTTTTATAATACCTGAAATTCCCAGGAGGAGGAGTAATAGTAACAGTAGTAGAAGGAGGAAGAAGAGGAGTAATAATAATAGTAGTGCTGATAATAGTAGAAAGAAAAGGAAGAGGAGTAACAATCACAGTAGTGGTGGTATTACTAAATTAGCAATATGGGAGAAGGAGGAGGAATACTGGTAGTAGTAGTAGTAGTAGGAATAGTAGTAGTGGTGGTGATAGTAGTAGAAGGAGTAGTAGTAGTTGTAGTTGTTGTTGTAGGAGTAGTAATAGTATTTATATAACATTAAGATTTTCAAAGTGCTTTATATCCATTATTTTGTGATAATTAAATTAAATCTACCAACAATCAATCCAACAAAAACCCCTTTTTACTCCTTACATTTTGAATCTCAAAACAGCTCTGTCTGAATCCCTTCTTATTTGCCTGTACTTCTATATTCTGGCTGCAGGCTTTCCAATAGAGGACTTATAATTTCCCTTGTGTGAATTAAAAACATACCCATAATAAAGACTGGGCTGACTGATGCTACTGTGAAAGTTTCCCAGTGCCCAGATGGCTAGAATAAGAGGGAAATCACAGAGGATCCAGTAATGTCACTTTTCCTAGAAACTTTAGTCTTTTCCTCTAACTTTAGACAGGTTAACAGGTAGCAAAAAAGACTGATTTGAGTTTCATGTCACTCCTTGCCTCTGCCCATCAGGCCAGGATTCCCTTCATCAATCAGGCTGAGCAAATTCCTTTAATACCTACACAAAAGCAGAGTTTCCAGAGGCAGCAGCTTGTTACTCTAGTTTTCACCTCCCCCTGGTAAAGCATCATTAGAGGAAAATAATAAAGATTCTTATGGGGTAGCTGATTCCTAATGCTTCTCCAGAGGTGGAGAGATTATTTTGTGAAACTTAAAAAAAAAATCGTAGGGAGTAAAAAGCAAAGCAACTGGCTGGAAGAATTTGTGAATAGAATAAACAGCTTCTTATGTCATTCATTTACACTAATTTATTAAATTGCCATGATTGTGCCAGGCACTGTGGAGGATCCAGAGGAAGTGGAAATCAGAGTCTCAAACGTTGAGTAAATTAAAATGCTATTACAGATAATCCCAGGATCCCATTCCAAAAGCTAGGAAGGATCTCTTAGCCTAGGTAGCCCAACTCTTTCATTTTATAGATGAAAAAAATGAAGCCCAGATAGCTTAAAAAAGACTTGTCTGAACTTAAAGTTATGCATTGGACCCAAAGTGTCATTTCTACTCTACCATTCAAGAAAAATAAAAATTAGGGGCTCTTTTGAAACTTTGATTGCCTCTGAAAAGATTGGAAGAAGAATGATTAGTTCCTAGACTTGACACTGCATTTCTAAACTTTTCTAGCCCACTCACCTATAGGGAAGAACAGAAAAGATCAGGCTAATAAACTATAGAAACTCAAATTTTAGTTTTTGGTAGTTATCTAGCAAATAACTATAATTAGGTATATAAATCATTCATCAGAGATTAAAAATTTGCAAGTATATGGAAGACCTTTCTGATATAAAGGGCCAAATTTGGGCACAAGAAAGGAAGTCCAAAGAAAAGATTAAGTTCAAAGACTCCAGATAACTTGCTTTCTGTTCTAAAGTGATAGGCTTCTGAGACTAAGAATCTCCTGAGTGATTTAGGAAAGCAAAAGGTAATGAGGGGGCAGCTGGGTAGCTCAGTGGATTGAGAGTCAGGCCTAGAGATGGGGGAGGGGGGGGTGTCCTAGGTTCAAATCTGACCTCAGACATTTCCCAGCTGTGTGACCCTGGGCAAGTCACTTGACCCCCATTGCTCACCCTTACTACTCTTCCACCTAGGAGCCAATACACAGAAGTTAAGGGTTTTAAAAAAATGTAAAAAAAAAAAAAAAAAAAGGTAATGAGGCAATGAGTCAAAAGAAATGAGAGACATTAGATCATGATATACAAAGATAGAGAAACAGAGAGTCCTAAGGAAGAAGAGAAGGATGGAGGGAGGGAGAGACAGAGAGAGAGAGAGAGACAGAGACAGAGACAGAGAAGGAGGGAGGGAGGGAGGAAAGGGAATCAAAGGAAGGACAGAAAGGCATAAAGAGATAGCTAAAGTGACAGACAGACAGGTAGAACATTTAGTTAGCACTTACTATGTGCCAGGCACTGTGCTAAGCTCTGAGAATACAAATACACACAAGGAAACTGCTAGAAGAATTTAATTCAAATAGGGAAAAACAAGACATAGAGGGGAACGGAATAAAAGGATTGGGGAGAGAGTAATTTGGGAGAGGGAGACAACAGCTTGTCCAACCAATATCTAATATTTGATTTCCAGGTTGTTTCTTTTTTTCTTAACACAATGGGTCTTTTCCCTAGAGAGTTTTGTTTAAGAATATATACATGAATTTCAAAGCAGATACTTTGCCTTTTATGACATGGTAGGCTAGTTTATTGTCTCTTTAGGAGCTCCTTAATGCTGATGCATGAGGTTTATGTACATTTTCTTGAGCTATATCTATTCTTCTTTTTAAAAAAAAATCTATTGTGTTCTTGAGGTCTCCCATACTAATGTTATTGTTAAATGAGATACTGTTGTTTGTCCCCAGCTCTTCTACCAGGAAATTAAATGCCAACAGTACTAGAGGGGAAATGTCTTTTCTTTTGACTTCTGCATGTGCAAGTTCACTTGAGCCAACAATCCCCAGATAGGCCCTGAATAGTCAAGTCTTGCCTATAGGCAACCTCTGCTTTGTTTTTCAAGCTTCAGACAGGCAGGCCTCATGAAAAATTTATTTATATTTTATTGTTATAGTTATTTTATTCAGAAAACTTGTCACCAAAAATCCTATTACAATGGCACTATAATAATCTATGGGGTGATAGTGAAAGGCTAGAGAAAAGAAATTACCTTATTAGTTTAATTGCTCATTTTCCCAAGATACACACAGTTCCCACAGGGCTGCTCCTCTGGTAGACTTTCACTTCCCTTCTCCATTATTAATTATTTACATCTGCCACAGTGCATTTTCTCCATGATAACTCTTTCCTCATTAACTTCGGTCAGCAGCACTGCCAAAATTCTGAGAAGCTTATCCTCTGAGCAAGGATAGATTTACAGAGAAATTTCTCTCTTTTTTTCCCTTTTCCTTAGCAAAAAAGGAACAACATGGGGACTTAGGAAGTAGAACAGAATTACAGATTGTCTTTAAAGCTGGAAGAGACCTAAGAGATCCTATAGTGCGACCCTACTAATTTTACAGAGGAAGAAAATGAGAAGTCAGAAGACATGGGGTCTATTCTTCTCCTTACACCTAACCCAGGATGCTGTCAGGAATTTATTGGTTTAAAAATCATGAAAAGCTTCTCCCTCTTCTATATGTGTATGTAATTCTACTCAAGATTAACCCTTGGGCAGCACTCCTGTGAAATGTGTCTGATTTGGGGCTCAACTGCTGGACAAATTAATTGGTCCTTCACCTCTCCATTTCCCCAGTATAAAATGAAGTTAATAGTCCCTTTTCCTTTTTAGGGTCACCACCTTTATGTTTTACTTTCTTCAGATTGACCAGTGGATAAATTGCAATTGGAAAATAAACTGCAATCAGCAGTAAGAAGGCCATTCTTACTTTATCCTTTGGAGAACAAATTCAAGGAGATATTTCATAAGGGATAAAGTAGAGTTGGCACTGTTTAGATCTCCTTAGGCTAAAATGCATTGCCTAATGGAAAGTTTTGCATTTCCTGCTTTGGCAGAGAGCATGCTTTAGGTAAAGAGGACTCTACTGCATCAATAAAAATGTTTATTAAACACCTACTCAGTCCCAGGCAGTATGGTAGGCACTGAGATTACACATATCATGAAATAAACAATTCCGACTTTAAGGAATCTTCGTGCCAACAGGATGTCTCATAAGAGTAGAGGTTAGAATTTAGGGAAATTAAAGATGAATTTTATTTTTTCTATCCAAGTCACAGAAGCTCTAAAATCCAAGAACTCCTTGGACAGTAAATGTCCTCAATTTTAAGTAAATGATTATCCAATGATGAATTTTTTGGTCCCAGTAACCAGGAAACTAAAGCATGAATGTGTTGGGATCTCTATCTGTGGACCAATCACCCATTGGTTCCTTGGATTACCCAAGTTTTTTTAAAAATTTACTTTATCTTTATTACATTTTTTGCATGTATCCTTTGAAGGTAAATGTAATTTTCACCCAAAAGACTATAAGCTCCTTGAAATAGAGATAATTTTGTTTTTTGAATTAGTATCCCTCTAGACAGGTACTCTGTTAGAAGAAAGCAAGTACTTGACAGATGCTGGTTTATCGATTGACACTGACAAAATGAATCTCAGATCTTTTGAAATATTAGAAGAAAATATACACACAAAGTTCCCACATTGGGGATTCTAATTAGAGAATCAGATATCTTGTATGTGTATACAAGTTATACACAGACACACACACACACACAGACACACACACACAGACACACATACACACACACACTACTTTGTATTGAAGCCACCATCTTAATAAAATTAAGGCAATCATCATCAAAAGGTAATAAAGAGTACCATATGTGGTGGTATAGGATGTGTTTACAAGGTCAATTTTCAACTCTTCATTTAATTATAAAGGCAAGAGGGTTTTTTTTAGCAGATTTTGAAGTTAGAGGAATGAAGAAAATGTGTTTGAAGTGGCCTTTCACCCCATTGTTGTATTCAAAACCATGTGACTGTAATTCAGGAACAAAAGATAATCATCCCCAAAAGCTATGATCTCTTAAGTATAAAAAACAAAGACTACACCAGGCATTTTTAAAGGAGAGTAGAGGTGATGAATGCTTTTCTGATTCTAAATTCTGTACTCTAGTGAAAAGTGCCTGCTCATTTCTATGCAAGGTAATAACAGACTTTTCTATTCTGTGAAATCATAAGGGTCAAGCTTGGATCCCAAAGAAGAAATATGAGAAGATACCTAAACCTCTTCTTTGTAGACATGCCTGACTTTATGTTTGAAACTCTACATAAGAGACCTATTCGATGTTTTGAAGATTCTTACTGAACTGTCTTTTTCTCTTTTTTATTCTAAGGGTTGATTTTCTAGAAAGAGGAGAGGGAAGAATATATGTGATGTAAAAACAAAGATATCAGTAAAAATTTTTTTGAAAAAACAGATTTCTACCACCAGTCCACTTCCCAGGAGAGTCCAAAGGTACAATGAAATGGTTTTATTCCCTTTGAGTTCCTTGATTGTCTTGTACCTCTTGAATTGATGTAATCTTTTGTACAATAATTTCTGTAGTAATCTTTCTTCAGGAGTAAAGTACAGTCATATTAAAGACCTGTTCTGCCTTTGCCTGTTCACTGATTTTGACAACAGTCTAAGTGGGATGGGGGGTGGGGAGAGGGAGAAAAAGAGAGAAAGGAGAAAAGAAAAAGGGAGAGAGAGAGAGAGAGAGAGAGAGAGAGAGAGAGAGAGAGAGAGAGAGAGAGAGAGAGAGAGAGAGGGAGAGAGAGAGAGAAAGGGGGAGAGAAAGAGAGAGGGATGGAGGGAGAGAGGGAGAGAGATTGAGAGACATTATATAGTTATATACATATATTTTCCTCTGTTACAAGAAACATATGCCCAGTTGAACATTGCCCATTGTAGGCCTTTTTCTTCATTGACTTGAAACCATCATGAACAAAAAATGTACAATAAATTCGGTGTTCACGTAGTGATTACATCAAACTGATTACATCTGACTATGAGCAATATATTATTGCAATTTCTCAAACTAACATCAAATTCTTTCCANACATTATATAGATATATACATATATTTTCCTCTGTTACAAGAAATATATGCCCAGTTGAACATTGCCCATTGTAGGTCTTTTTCTTCATTGACTTGAAACCATCATGATCAAAAAATGTACAATAAATTCGGTGTTCACGTAGTGATTACATCAAACTGATTACATCTGACTATGAGCAATATATTATTGCAATTTCTCAACCTAACATCAAATTCTTTCCAAAAAGTCACAAGGGTTCAACATTAGAGCACAAACAGATTCCCAAACAGTCGTCAAATGAGTAATAACCTTACTTGCTTACATTCTGTATATTCACTACTATAGATCTCTTGTTTACCTCTGTTACATTTTATCCACACAAGGGCAACTGTGTAATCATGTGATTGAGATGTATTCTTAAAGGACAAATGCCAGACTGTTTGAAAACCATGATACACACTTCAAACCATCTTGAAACCATCATGAGCCATCATAAATGTTCTGCACAAGCAAACTTTATATTAACTTTAATTTGAAAATTCAGGTTGTTTTTTGTTTTAAATTTATGCTCCACATTTTTTTTTTCCTGTCTAACAGATTTTCAAATGAACTTATTGACAAAACTGGTTAGTTAAGCAAAATGTCTTTGAAAATCACTAGTATATTGTAAGTAAAAGAGAAGAAAGTATTTTCTGAAAAGATTCTTTAGATATGAAAGTTAATTTATATATAAACAATGCAAAAATTAAGCAACATAAATATTTGAACTTTAACAGCATTTATCATTTAATATAATTCCTTTCAGTTGAAACAGAAATATTTTCTTTTACACCTGTCATACCTAGTAATTTCTATGATGCCTAACAATTCATTTTCATTTATTGAATGGCTAAAGTTTAAAAAATTAATTTCCTTCTCTCAACATGAGACAATTTTCCTACCCTTTCCTACCTTTATCTTTTGCGAGAGATCATTTTCATTTTATTTTTGTTTTAAACCAAAATACAGAAATAAATTTTTGATGAAGAACCAGATTTAAGACTAAATTTGTTTGGTATTGAGTAAAATATTACCTTTATTTAAATAAAAAATTCTAACAACAAAATTATAATTGTATGCGGTTATTATAGTCTGTTAAATACTTTCAGAGTTATGACATTTCATTAAAATGTTACTTGTATGTGACATAATTTATAAAATAAAGAAATTAATATTAAATCAACAGATAATAGGATATATGGGAAGTCCTACTGGATTGTTTCTTTTAATTCCTACAGAATATCTCACATAAAAAAATTTTTAATTATTTTATAGAGTTTTATAATTTTATATTTAGGGTTTTCATAATGAGAGATAAAATAACATTTCAATTTTATTTTAATCATAAATTATAAATTTTAATGTAGAAAAATTTTTGAGTATTTTATTTATTGAAAATTTTTATATATTGAGAATTTTTGAGTAAAAGTTACCATTATAATTATTGTAAGCTTTTAATGAAAAAAATCTAAAGGATATTATGAGTAAATATTTAATTATTCTGTCAGGTCACAACAAATATTTTTATTTTATTGTGGGAAAAGGCTTATGGAACAAAAATTATGATTATCATTCCCTTAGGAAGATTCTCTCTACAGAAGAAAAAGAAGTACAAGGCCAGTCACTGAGAACTGTTGAAGTAGTGAGAAGAGTCAATTGGTAAGCAAAAAAACAAACAACAACAACAACAACAAAAACACAACAAGAAATATTTCCATGTAATTTATGCTAGAAGATAATTATGCTGCCTGGTACCATCTATTTCGCCTACCCCAAATCCTTAACCTTAACTAAATCTATTTCTTCTTCCCGTAGTTTATTGTATTATCACTTCCACACCCCCCCTTATTTCAGCTCAAATAGAACCCTTGCCACACAGTGTGAAGCTACTGCTAAAGGTCTGATGCTTCCTATTCTCTCCCATTGTCTTGCAAGAAGGGTAGAGATCCCAATTTCACTTGCACATAGAGGAATAAATGATAACCTAGAGTTCAAGGATAGAACTTTATATGCATGTCCCTCCTAAGAATATTGATAATCATAGTATTTGTATTTTATAAGATTCTTAGTAAAAGAATATAATTCATTCATGGAATATGAGACATCTTTATCAGAGAATAAATGGTACTGTAAAAAGTAGCTTTAATGACTGTTTTAAAAGGAATTGTTATTTAATAATAGAGTGGAAGAGAAGTTTAATTCGGAATTTATCTTGAAAAATAAAATAAAAATATGAAAAATTAATTTTAACTTATTTTTAATGAGATGTATTATTTTATTTTATAACTGCAATTATGATCCATGTTTTAGAACAGAAAAAATGAAGGGGATTGACTTCTTTAATAGTAACTTTTTCTGACAAAATTTTGTGATAAAATGTTATGATATTCTTCACTTCACTCTGACTTTTGTGTGATCATGAAAAAGGTATTATTGCAAAAATATGCAGTGATTTCATTGCTTTTCCCCAAAACCTCTCTAAATCCTTTTCCTTATGATTCAACTAAAGAAAATTATTAAAATAGCCAATAAAGATGTTGATGCAATGATTTGGATAGATTTAAATAAACACTAGTATTAAATGTGAAGGGATGTTTGAATGTGAGTTAATTGTTATCACTGGTCAGTTTATTAATGAACTTTATCAAATTGTGATACTTTTTGCTACTCTATGCAACCTCATAGAAAAGCAACGTGGTATATCAAATCAAGAGCTTCTATCAGGGCCAGGAAGACCTTGGTTCAGTCTAGACTCTAATAGATATTGGCTATGAGACTCTGGACAAGTGATTTAACCTTCCCAGCCAGTTTTCCAAGATTATGAACTATTTAGCAACTGCTTATCTTTATTGGTAAAGGGAAGGAATTTCCTCACTGGGTCTCCCTATATCATTAGTGAAATCACCACCACCACCAACAACAACAACACATCTTTATGAGTGCAGGAATTTAGATAATCAATATTTAGCTAACAGAAAAGCACTGTAACTGGACTACATTAGCAGTTTATGATTGGTCAGATTGAATGTAAACTCCACCCAGAAAGTTACAACCTTTTATGTGTTTTTTAGTAGTCTTGTCTCGGCAATAATGAAATAGAATAAATAAAATAGAAGTTAGTGCTTTGTAACCAATGTTCTGAAGATTACTTCCTCCAAACTCAGCCAGGCTAATCTTCTGATACCAGAATCACAGTCAATCACTAGCCTATATTCAAAACCTTTCTAACTGATTAAGACCTGCTTGAGCTTGTTGTTAGTTCACATAACCTTTGGCTTCTTATGATCCTGAATTCACATCCAAATCTGAATAGGGTATCCAAGTAGTAGGTCCATAGAGATTAGAGGTTTAGTAAAATAGGATGGCATTGGAACCTAGTAAATAAATATATACATATAAAAATATTTTCACAATAATTTATTATATATAATATTTATAATTGCTCATGTATGTATACATGTTTATAAGTATTTATTGTAAATAATTATAGATAAAACCTTATTATATGATGTGTTTTAAGTTCTAAAAAACAAACTTGTAAAACATAAAACACTAGCAAATATAAATGTGGCCTAGATATAAAAGCAAAAAGAGCACTAGATTTAGAGTGTGAGAATTTGAGTTCAAATTTTGACTGTCACTATCCAGGTGGCTCTGGATAAATCACTAAACCTCTTTGATCTTCAATTTCTTCATCTGAAGGGAATTGGACGAGATTCCTTTTAACACTTAACCTAAGATCAATGATCCATTGTGTGTTAGAATCTGAAAGCAAAATATCATAGACTGAGCTTTGTTGTCTTTGTTTATTTTAAAGGGAATTGAATAATCTGGCATTCACCTATTTCCCAGAAAATTCAAGAGGTAAACTCATGCAGGTTCTCACAAACATTCATTTTGCGCTCCTGAAAGGGGGATAATCAATCACACATTCAAGCCAACAATATTCCAATGCACCTGCCACCAGCCTGATGCATTCATTAAGTCTGTGGAGGAATAGTTGTAAGTGGAAACAATGCAGCAGTCACATCACTAGAGGAAAAGAAATATTTTTTGTGCCTACAGACCAACTAGTAATAGCACTGAATACTAATAACATGATAGTATCCTGGTAGTACTAAAAAGATGCCAAGATGAGCCTGCTGCCCCAACCATTTTAAATAATTTCAAGAAATAGGAGGGTTTCAGAATTTCTGTTCATCAACCAGAGAGAGAGGTTTTATTGTGTCTCCTTGATGTTTCATTCAAGACCTGATTTTCCCTTATATATAGCACCTAGAAAGAGCCTTGTTTCTGTTATGGAGTTTCATGGTTTGTTTCTGTTTGTTATGGGCGGTAGGCTCATATACTGTCATTTTCATTCTGTATTTATGGTCTGTAATTGACCTTGGAGTTTCATTTTCCATGCCACCCATAATCGCAAACATTCCCAAATCCATTGCAGTGGAATAGTGATATTAGCAATAGGTCTTTGAAGTAAATTGGTGATATTCTCAGCATAGGTGCAGCTTTGGTTTTCAAAACAAGGGCACTTTTAGAATATATGCCACAAAACGTGTCCAAAGAACACATTTTCTTGAAAATTAATTTCTGGTTGACTTACAGAGAACACTATATTTGAAGTCATAAGACTTTTGTTTGAATCTGTGCTCTTAAATATACTCATAGTACACCAGATGAGGTGTGTTCAAATCCCAGTCTACCTTTATAACATTACTGTGACAGGCAAATCACCTCTTTTGGACCAAGTTTCCTCAACTGTATCTCATTTTCACAAATTGTAAGTTAACTAGGGACAGGAATGGTACATGCCATCTGCTTCCTTTCCCCCAAAAAAAACACACTGTGCTGGACCTAGATTTCTCTGATAAAGATCTTCTCTCTCATATTTATAGGGGACTGACTGAATTTTATAAAAAATAAGAGCCATTACCCAGTTGATGAATGGTCAAAGCACATGGCTAGGCAGTTTTCAAAAGAAGAAATCAAAGATACCAATAGCCACATGAAAAAATACTCTGTCACTATTAATTAAGGAAATGCAAATTTAAACAACTCTGAGGTACTCTCTTACACCTATTAGACTAGCTAAAAAGAAAGAAAAATGAAATGTTAAATGATGAATGGGATATGGAAAAATGAGGGACTAATGCACTGTTGGTAGAGTTGTAAACTAGTCCAAGAATCCTAGAGAAAAATTCTGAATTATGCCCAAAGAGCTATAAAATGTGTTTTTGACCCAGCAATACTACTACTAGGTCTGTAACCCAAAGAGAGCCAAGAAAAGAGAAAGGAATTGTTTTTGCAAAAGTACTTTTTTTGGTGACAAAGAATTACATTTTTTGTTGGTGATAAAGAATTACAAATTAAGATACCAATCAACTGGGGAATGACTGAATAACTCCTGGAATATAATTGTGATGGAATATATTGTGCTATAAAGGTGATGAACAGAATGATTTCAGAAAAACCTGGGAATACTTAATAAAGTGATGTAAAGTGAAATTATCAGAACCAGGAGAACATTGTACACAATAACAATAATTTAACAATAATCAAATGTGAAAGACAGCTATTTTCATCAAGACAGTTCCAAAGGATGCATGATAAAAATTGTTCTCTATATTCAGAGAGAAAATTGAGTAACTCAGAATGCCAGCTAAAGCATAGCTCTTTTGCTTTATTTTTTGTGTTTTTTTTCTGTCCCTACTTTTGAAACATGGCTAATATAGAAATATATTTTATATGCCCATAATATATTTTAAAGTTTAATCTGCATTATTAACAGATAATGATACACAAATAATTTTCTTCATTCCTTTCTTAAGTTTATACAATCAATAAAGCTGTAAATCAGTCTTTGATTTGTAGTATTTTCTGATTGTTTAGATACAAAAGTTCAAATTGAAAATCGAAAATTTATCAGTCATCTTTTATGAGCTGGTCCAAATGGCACTGGTATGCCTGTAATTAAAATTATTGAAAATAAATGCACAAATTTTGTCCAAATTCATCAACCCTCTGAAATCTTCCCATATACCCCAGGCCAAATCCCCTGAAAAGTGAAATCTATGAATTTATGACTAGAGCACAAATTTTGAAGCCAAGAAGGCCCTTCAAGTGCTCACACTGGCAAAGGGAACTTCCTCATTCTGGAATTCTTTAAATTAATAAAATGAAAAGTCCAATTCTAATCCCTGTTTTGCAAATAACCATTTATAATTTGCTATAGACTACAAATGTTTTATGCATTTCAAACTATAACACAGAAACTATGAAATTCAAAGTTGGCAAAGTCACTCTGGATAATTTCTCTATTTCAGTATAATTAAATCATCAGAACTCCAAAATGTACCAGTGGGAACAGTACAGGAATTAAAGACCTGAAAATATATAATAAGGGATGCTATTGGTTTTCAGAAACTTAAAATACTAGTCAACTACATATAAAACATACATATGTTAATATATATACATAGATGTTATATGTAGCCATATAACTATCTATCTCTAATACTTTATAATTTCCCAAACATAATCCAATATACCCATTCTGATCTTTAAGTCTAAGACCAAAATACTGCCCATTTGCTGTGTTTATTATATATAGTGGGTGCCCTGTGGCGAACTTAAGGTAGGGCACTGAGATGAATTGTAAAATGGGGCAAGTATTCTTGGACTGAATCTTTAGGGAGAACTCTTGATATGATGAGATCAAAGGGATGTGTGTATGTGTGCAACAAGGACTTGTATATGCCTCAGTTAAAGGTAGGGGCAATTGTAGGAAAATATAAGTGAGGTAATGGGGTCACCAGGGATATTACAATAAACTAAGTGGTTTGTGGGAACACACTCTAGGATTTATGAGAGACTGGACCAGGGTGAAGAGACCAGAGTTTACTGGAGTTCCACAGGAATGGCAGTTGATCTTAACTGTCACCCAGCTTCCACTAGACCAGAGTATAGTAACAGGCTAACAAGGTAAAAGGGACTTAACAGCTTTAATTATGTTAGACTAAAAGGTGGGAAAGGATTTCTATACTTAAAAATCTAAGGGATAAAACCACAGGGCAATGGGAGGACTTATTCTACTCTTATCTAAGTGATCTAAACTAACAGGGCCCAAGGAGCTTTAAATGGAGTCTCTGGGTTTCTGTCTCAAACCTGGAACCTGCCAGACTTGAGTACCTCTAGGGCTTTGTGGCTTTGGGATTCTCACTGCAATCCACTGATGATCCCTGGATGCCAATAGGCAAAGTTATCTCAGGTACCAAATAGTGAGGGTTTTGCTTGAAGCACTGTCCTCTTCTCTTGGCTCTGTAGATTTGTCCTTTTGCTAGATGACACACCACACAGGATCCCAGGGGAAAACAGGAAGCAGGATGTCCTTTGCTCTGAGGTCTCCCAGGCTGGCAACAGTTTTGCCCACCACTCATGGAGTCCACACTCAGAGCACAGACTTCCTCCTCCTTCATTCCAACCTGGAATTCCAAGCTCCAGCTCCTTCCTGCTAGGTACATCTTAATTCCTAATAACTAGCTAATCTCATCTTACTCATAACACACCCAAATAAGACTTGTCAGAAGGGACCAGCATCTGGAAGACTTTCTGAATTCATATGGGGAACAGCTTCTTGGCTGCATCTTTAAAACTCTCAGACTGGGATGGTCTCAAGTCCTGTTTTTCCTGAGGCATAAAGGTATGAGGTTCCACTCACCAATGATACCATGTACTAAGCAAGATAGAGAAAGTAGCTTCCCCTCCTCATATGTCCTGTGGACCTTAAAAATGGACTTGGCTTTGTGGTCTTTTTTTGCGTGGTCTTTTCAGTTGTGGATACAAGAACAGTCCTGGAACCTACAATCTTCCCATCAAGAAAAGCCTGAGAAAGCAGAACTCTGAGACACATGTCCAAAGGAATTCTGGACTTGAAATTAAGTGTAACTGAGGCTATTTAGGAACTGAATTAAACTATGAACTAAATATCTGTTCCCTTTTCAGAAATCAAGGGGTATAGAAGAAGTTATATCCCTGAGGTCTTAGAGGAAATAGTTAGTTGTTCTTGCTATATTTTTGAAGTAAAACTGTAAAAGGATAATATGTTTATTAAGTGGTTAATGATACTACAGTACTTGGACCCCTAAAGCTGGGAGAACATAATTCTTAGGGAAATCCAGACAGTGACGGAGACTAGAGAACCCTCAATTCTTAAAGAGTACCAGAGAACGCCAGAGGAGAAGGGGTCAGAATGCAACACTTGGTTTTGGGGCAGCGGGAGCCAAAACAGTCACTGTTATGTACACAACAAACACATACATACACATGTGAATGTTGTCTATAGAGGTGGAAATATATGCATTTGCATGTACATGTGTATACATATGTGTATGTATATGTTTATTTAAGAGAGAGAAACACCAATATACTGGGTCTGTTGTTTCATCAGTGTCTGGGAACTTCTAGTGATGAAGTTCATTTTACTAATACAGATCAATTTCTTCTTCACTTGTTTCATTTATATTCTTAGAGTTGTATGGGGTACTGGGCTCACATAATTAGTATTGTCATAAACAGTACTTGAATTCAACTCTTCTGAGCTCTCTCCCTCTCTCATGCTCTCTCTGTCTCTCATACATAAGTGTATATAGATGTATATTAATATGTATGTACACATTGTATATATAGAATATATAAATGTATATATATTTAGACAGAGAGAGAGAGAGAGAGAGAGAGAGAGAGAGAGAGAAGTCCATCCTACATAATATTGTAACATTTCTTTATCCACTTGGTTTTTTTTCTAGATTTTATTAGAATACTTTTAATACTTTCTGTAAACTTAACAGATGGCACTACAAATGTGAAATCTTTGTCCCATGACCAATGACAGGCATAGTGGTAGAGGAACTGAAATGGATCCATGGCAATATCCTTACCAAAGATGTAGCCAGATGACAAGTGAAAGTTGATGTGTAGTGGAGAGATGACTCACAGTTTCTCTTTGAAAAAGTAAAAAAAGGAATTGGACAAATTGGTAGAGATGGTTTTATCTTACATATGAAGAAAATATGAGAATATAATTTCATGAACCATTTGGTTATGTCATATTGCAGTTGCTTATTGTCTACGTTTTTTGTTTGCTTTTTGGAAAAAAAACAAGAGGGAAACAACTGTGGCTTATGTACCAATCTCTCATGCAGAAAATGAAGAGGTAGGGATTTCCTTTAGATGATTTGATAACACAATACCAGTTAATATGGACCTCGATGCTTTGTAACTTTTTTAAGTGGTGATAGTCAATGATAGATTTAAAAAAAGGTTGAAATTTTGGACCAAACTCAAGGAATGATGCCATAGATCCTTAAATTACATTAAACTCACACCAGTACAACACAAAAGTTTTCTTTGAGGAAAAAAACTGCAATTCACTAGACATGGCAGGTGGTAAATTACATCCATAATAAGAAAGAGATATGTAGCATCATAAAATCGGAGCTGAAAACAAAGTGTAGCAGGTATCACCTGGCTAAAGTCTTTTCATTTTCATATTAAGAAATCAAGAATCAGAGAAATGAAGAGTTGTTGTCAAGGTCACATGATTTGTTTTAAACAGAGGCAAAATGAAAATCTGCTCCCAGCTCAGGCCAAGATTCACTTTAACACAGCTGTCCATGGCTTAGATGATTGAGAAGCATGCAATTAGACTAAAAAACAAAATCTAATTGATGTCTAAATAATGCCAAAATAAGTCATTAATTCTGTCCAAACATCTGTCAACAAAAAGAGAAAAATCCCCAAACTGATTGTTCAGTATCACATAGACAAAAACAACTTTTTTTTCATTGCCTGAATTGTGAATTTTCCCACCATTTGTTCTGGCATCCTGTAGACAGTCATATAATCTTTTCCCTTTTGGCAAAATAACTCTTTGTGTATACAAATGAAGCTCTACCTTGTCTTCTTAAGTTTAAAAGCTCCTTAGAATACATCCTGGATGTATTTGAAACACCACATTGTAGGTGGTAGGGGTAGGAGGAGAAGAGAAGTCAACCCTTTTCATTAGATAAAATAATAATGGTCATTATTGCAATACCAAGCAACAAGTACAGAAGAGACCAGGGAGTTGTATGTGCTTTGTGTCTCAAGTAGTTATTTAAATGATTAAACTAAATAAATCACCAAAAAACTCTCTGAGGTCTTCATTAGACAAAACAGTTGATATTGTGAGATTCATTCCAACCCAAAATTATTCCTCCCAGATTAAGATGATTTCCTTGATAGTCCATAATTTCCCAACACTGTGGCTCTCTAGACAGCTAGGGAAATTGAACAAACAATAAATAACAAAGCTGCACAAGATGCATTTTGTTTGAAAGATTGAGGATGCTTTATAATAAAAAACAATAATTCAACAAAGGAGTGGATTTTTTAAAAAATCCTTGAAAGAAAAAGGTTAAATGGAAATTACTAAACTGATTAGCTTTGGAAGGGTGTCTTCAGACCTAACATGCCTCACTGCTGGGGAATTTAACTCACCTCCAACCACTACTTAGCATTCACCTGTGATGTAGTGAAGCATCACTCACATATATTGTTCTCCTATATGTTATACTTACTATGCAATTTGAACCTTACTATACACTGATTCATGGTAGAGAGCAAATTCAGTGTGAACTTGAACCCTAGTGAAGGGAGTTTATAAAACATGAAGGATATTATTAAAGGGAATCTCACCTATAAGGCCAACCCAAACCACAGTCTCTGAGGACAGAATTATCAGAATGTATCTTTGTTTACTTTTAAATAAGAAAGCACAATCTAAATTTTTATATCATGGAACCCTTTGGTAGAATAGTGAAGCCTATGGACACCTTCTCAGAATAATGTTTATTGACTACCTTCATAATTGAAGGAAATAGTCAACTTCAGTTAGAGCTTTATGAAGTTAATTTTTTTTGTCATCCAAATTCACAAACTCCCTGAAATCTATCCATGAAACCATTTGTAGTATTTAAGTCTTACCTACAGTGATCTGAAGCCATAGTCTCTGAAAACAGTATTATTACAAAGCATGACTAGTTTCTGTTTCTTTTTCTCTTTAAATTAGGAAGCATACTCTAAATCAGGTGTTCTTATTTTGGGGGAAGGGCCATGTTGCCCTTTGAGAGGGGGACCATTAAAGACTATGGAATTCTTCAGAAAAATGTTTTATTCTATATGATCTCCTGATTTAAGTGGATGGAAAAAATGTGACCTGGGATAGTCCATACTCATAGAATAAAGCTAACAACAATAATATTCTTTTCCTAGAATTGTTCCCAAGATGCATTCAGTGAGCTTGCAGAAGATGAACTTCCATCTTAATAGTTTTATACAACTAGTAAAAGATATTGTTTTATTTACTTATGCAATAGTGTAAAGAAGAGCAACTTGTCTCAATGTGAGCATTATTAAAATAATAAGATAACATCATTACTACTACTATAAATGATAATAATAATTTATTATCCCCATCACAAAGTCCAATTCATCCATGCCCTTGGAAAAAAGAGCAACAACAGAGAATGGAAATTTCATCTATAGTGATGAATAACAAAGACTGCTGGATCTGGAATCAAGAAGCCATAAGTGCAAATTCAGCCTTACACACTAATTAATTGTGTAACTCTGGGCAAGTTACTTGCTCTCAGTTTTCTCAACTGTAAGATGAAGATAATAATATCATCTACCTCAAAGGATGTCATGAGAATAAAATGGGCCAACATAAAATGACTAACACATAATATGTGCCATATAAGTGTTGCTGTTTACTTTTGTTATTGATGTTGTTTTTGTTATTGTTACACTAAGACCATTATAACAACTGCAGAAACTTGGTAAGAACCTCAGTCAATCAGGTTCTGTGATAGCAGTGACTGGGTTATCGCTATGATTAGTGTAATGTACCTGTTCCTATTTGCAATGATTAGCTTGACGTAGAGGATAAGAGAGGGAATGATGGCATCTCCCTTGATTCCTTACCATCACAAAAAGGTAAGACACACTAGAACAATTCAGAAATACCCCCTCACTCTCTCAAGAGATAGGGAATTGGAGGATAACTTTTCATGGAAAGAGGGAGCATACAGAGTCTTTCTTGATTCTAAGTATAATAGTGACCACTGTTTGACCCTGGTCAGTAAAACATATAAGCTACAGCCACACAGCCAATAAACATGTGGGTCTGGCTAGGTAAAGTCTCTTATATTGAATTGCCTGAGGCCTTTGTATCTTTCCAAACTATATACCTAAGGGCAGACTGAAAAAGGAGGATTGTCTTAATTAGGTTCATTAAATCTCAAGCTAAACTGAGCAAGTGATATGAAAAGTTTTTACAAAAGAGACTTTTTCAGGGTCTTTGTTAGGGCTTCCTCCAGTTGCTAGAAAGCCTTTCAATAAAATCTCTCTTTTGTTATCATGTTATGGCTTGGTACTCCCATTATTTGAACCCAGGCCTCAGGTGGCCTACTCTCCACTTGCTGGAAATGACAAAATATAGATGGTTTAGTCCACCAAAATAAGCCGTCAGTGTACATGAAATGTATTAATGGCTTGGAT
Source organism: Gracilinanus agilis (assembly GCF_016433145.1). Lineage (NCBI taxonomy): Eukaryota > Metazoa > Chordata > Mammalia > Didelphimorphia > Didelphidae > Gracilinanus > Gracilinanus agilis. The sequence goes on from NC_058135.1 coordinate 101,737,890, forward strand.
TTTATTTTACGACCAGCATAATTTTTATAAGAAAATTGGAAACAGATCTTACCAGTTAATGGCAAGAATTTTATAATGCTTTTTTATCAACAATACTGAGCTCCAAGTATATAATACTGTATTGCCAAGTAGTATAAAGAAGCCATGGAAAATAGTTTTATCTTAAGTCCTAGATTGTAAATATTATATGAAACTGAGAAGCTACCAAAATCTGCATAGAGCAAATCTAAATGCCTTAAGTCACCGAAAATCTTGGTAAATTCCAGAAGTTATGCCCAATATTGAAATACATGACCAAAACAGCACCAGTGTCTCAAATAATTCTGAAAATGGATAAGTATGATTAGACTAGAATTTTTAAAAACCTATTTTGAGAATGATGACAGGAATCCAGTTAGCAGACCAAATAGATCAAAATGGAACAAGTTAAAAAAATAAAACTGATATGTGCTATGACAATTATGAATAAATATATTCTTCAACATCATTTGAAAGAAAAGATACAACTATTTAAGGAGTTGCATACAGTAGTAGGTGCCATGGTAAGAGTGATAGGAGAAAAGGTAAATTCTAAAGATCCAGGGTAAAAGAGCACCATGATAGAGCAACTTGAGAGAGCTCTGAACTCCTAAAAAGGAATTAGAAGGTTACACTAGTATTCTAGAGGAAATGCAGTAGAGAACCATAATGCAATATACACCAATTAGAGGCAATTTTAAACTGAATGAAGATGATGTTCACACGTGTGAAGATAGGATTAACTCTTCCTTTGTCTATTTTTAGCTGATCAAGTCAAGAACTTAAAATACCCCTACTTAACATTAAATAGAAAGGTTCACAAGTCAATTACTAGAGTAAGCTCACACCTCCAAAGGCTACTACCCCACCCTGCCAGGTCAGTATGAGGCAAATTGAAAGACTGCCATTGGTTTCTGTGAAGAAGGGGGAGTGACAGAAAGTGACAGGAAGTGACATGGAAAAGAGGAGCATAAAAGAGGAGACCAGCATGGTATAGGGCAGGGGTCAGCAACCTTTTTGGCTGTGAGAGCCATAAATGCCACATTTTTTAAAATGTAATTTTATGAGAGCCGTACAGTGCTCACAGTGCGGCTCCTGTAACAGTGCCTGAAAAAAATTGACTTTATGGCTCCTGCAGAAAGAGCCATATCTGGCCCTCAAAAGTGCCATATCTGGCTCGAGAGCCATACGTTGCTGACCCCTGGTATAGGGGCTTTTTCTTCCTACTGTTTTGAGAGACTGGTTCTGGATATTCCTTTCCTGGAATTTGGAGTGAGTGGCTGAGATCCTTGTTTTGACTTTGGAGAAGGCTGCATTGGTGGAACTCTGGATGAAGACACCACAAGGACTTCTGGCAGAGGATTACCAGGAAATCCAGGTGAAGACAAAGGATTTAAGGAAACCCTGGTCAGGGCTGAGCCTGACTTCACCTGAGAAGGGCTGATAGGCTTGTTGGAATCTGTCTCTTTACCTACATTTTTTACACTTTCATTCTTTCTATCTCTTTGTAAATAAAGTTTCTAAAAGTCATTTTGACTTAAGCTCTAATATTTTAAAATCAGTGACCACCATATTACTTTATAATACTCATATTTAGTATAAAACCTAAATTTAAATCTTACACATGAAAAATTATTCTTTATTTAAAATCGGCCACCAACACAAATAACATGAAGAACAATAAAATGTGGTATATTTCAGGGAGAGAGATTAAATTCATTTCGGTTGTATTTGGCCAAAATCCTTTATTATCCCTTTAAAATAGAACTAAATATGACATAAATGTTAAAAGTTGTAAAGCCAAAATATCTAACTGACAAACTAATATAGAGGGATTAAAATAATATGGCTCCATGAAAAAAAAATAAAAGAAATTTAAAACCTGTTAAACAGCTCCTTTATTTCATGGAACATCTTAATTAAGATCCATAAATGGAATCAAAAGACCCTTCAAGGATGACATTTGCATGAACTGAAACAGCAATACATTAACAAGGAAGTCTCAAACAAATCCTTTTATCATATAAATTTATTTGCATAAAAAGATAGGTCGATAGTAGAAATTCAGAACCATTGACATTGATAACCATAAATGAATTTTCCTTAAGGATCCTGGCTATTTAGAATCAATGGAGACTATGAAAGGTAATGGTGGAGATGTGACAACATATCACTGCAGGCTATAAATATACAACAGTTACCAAATATCTATCAAGCCATTAACTGGTGACTATAATTAAAAATCCTAAATTCGACATCTTCCATAGAATAAAGGACAACAGACACACATACTACAAATAGGGTCTCAATGTATCCTAGAAAATTCAACCAAGAAAATGAATGAGAACTAAAACATAATAACCGAGTGATATGTTGCCCACACTCATTGAGACAGTATCATTTATAAAAACTTGAGAACAATATTATTAATAGGTGTCATAATTCCCAATACTCATGATCTCCTTCAGAGATAAAATAAACAAGGCTTTTAAAGTATAGAGTCACATGCCTGTAATCTTCTGCTACAAAGGAGATGAAGGCTGAGGCTGATTGATTGTTTGAGCATAGGATTTCTGAACTGTAGTAGGTCCAAAGAGGACACTGCCTTTTAATTTAATATTTTTTCTGCAATTTTTCCAAAATGGGCATTTCAAGTGGAGTGAGAGTCAGGCCTAGAGACAGGAGGTCCTAGGTTCAAACCCGGCCTCAGATACTTCCCAGCTGTGTGACCCTGGGCAAGTCACTTGACCCCCATTGTCCACCCTTACCACTCTTCCACCTATGAGACAATACACCAAAGTACAAGGGTTTAAAAAACAAAACAAAACAAAACAAAAAAAACTTCAAAATGGGCATTTCAGAGCTGTGCAGAGATACGTAAAGGGATATTAAAGTTGGTAGTGTCAACACTGCCTTGATGAGAGCATTGTTCTCATAACTGTTTTTTTTTTTAAATCCCTCCTTATTTTTGGTCATTTGGTCACCCATGGTACTGTATTCTGTAACTGGTTTAGTTAGTTCATTGTGAGTTAATTTATTAGAACAGGACATAAATTTTAAAAACTAACAAACACAGAATTAACTTGTTAAATTATTTCTATAATTACATGATTATTAATGTTATTAATAATTAAATTATTTTATGCCAAAAGTACAGCATTAATATGCCGAGTCTCTAGGAATCAGTTGCCAAACTGCCTAAGGAGGCGTGAACTTTCAGGTTTGGAATGGAACTTATCAAAGTTTCTGTGCTGATAAGCATGGGGTGAGTCCAGGAGTGACCACTGAACTTCCATCCTGGATTAAATAGACCCAATATCAAAAGAAAAAAGAAAGTGAACCAGTCTGAGATCAAAATAATTTGAGAACAGAATGAAATACAAATCATTCTCATTACCCTTGATACTACTGGATTTGTAATGAAGATGCTTTCAGTGAATCCTTGGAGGCTGAGATAACATCTTACTACTTTTGTCTAACTAGAAAAGGTAAGTATTTTTTAATCATCTGTTCAATAGTTTAATATTAAGCAAATGTTCAATTGAAGAACAATAAATAAACAAATGAACAGACAAACAAACAAACAAATAAATAAATAAATAAGTAGACATAGATAAATGTATAATAAGATAACTACTTGTTCCAGGACTATTTCTGTCTGATCCTCATTTAAAAAAGAGAAAGTAACAGGATGATAATGGTAATGATTATAATGATTATGATGATATGCTGGAGGAACTTTTCCAGAGATGCATTAAGTGAGCCCAAAGAAAATGAACTTATGTCCCATCTTATAACATATAAGCTTATTACATGTTATTTATGGCATGTAAGCTTGGCTTCATGCTCATTTTATTTAATTATTAAAAGTGGTTAATTTATCTAATTGTTCAAAAGTACATAGAATATTAACTATAAAGGAAAAGTAGATTAGCAAATTGTCCTATGATCATTTCTACCTTACTTGCATTGAAAGGAAGAGAAAAATAAGTAATGATACAAAAAATACTACTAGTTACAATAAAGAAGATGCATTTCTATATCATTGCTTTTGTTTAGTAACAAAAAAAGTATTTTTGCCATAATTCTTTCTGAGATTCATTGTGAAGAAGAAGGAGGAGGAGGAGGAGAAGGAGAAAGAAAAAGAGGAGAAAGAAGAGGAGAAGGAAGAGGAGGAGGGAAAAGACATTATATATTAGACAAAGTTCAAATCCAGTCTTAAAGATTAATAAGTGGAGAAGCAGGTAAATAGCACAGGAGATAGAGTGCCAGGTCTGGAGTTCAAATATGATCTCAGACACTTCCTAGCTACGTGACCCAGGACAAGTCATTTTATCACAATTGCCTACCCTTGTTGCTCTTGTATCTTAGAATTGATACTGAGGTGAAAGATAAAGGTTTAAAAAAAAGGTTTTATTAGTAGTGTGACCCTAGACAAGTCACTTAACCTCTTTATATCTAATGTGGCAACTTAAAACTCATCTACTAAGTCACTGGTGAGTTGTAATCCATGCTGATGGAAGGAATTCATAATCTTGAAATTCCTCATGCAATTAAATCACTGGTCAAGCCACTGGTAATCTGTTCTTGAGTGTATAGTGGCACAATATCGACTACTGGATTGAATGAAGAATTTCTACACCTCACATTTATATTTCAAGACTGTTCACTGATTTGTAATTGTAGCTCCACCTATATAACCTGTCAAACAGCATCTCTGGTTTGGTCATAACATCTGAAAGACTTTTGCTCAGAAAGCGTCATCTAATATGTGATTGCTATACAATCAGATGGGAACATCTACTGCTACTGTAGTCCCCAAACATATTTTCTCAGCTGAAAATTTTCCGTAGAATGCCCAACAGAGTTTTCCTTTCAGCTGGTGAGTTTTCTCCCTCTAATCTCCCCATTTTAAATTTCCATCTAATAACTTCCTTAGCTTTACCTTTACCTTAATCTTTCATATAAGTGATCAGAGCAGGGAGAATGGTGAAATGAAACAAACCCATCTGCCTCACATACTCTCCAGTTGTATAACTAAGGTCAATTCATTGAATCTCAATGAGCCACACATTCTCATTTGTACAATGGAAAAAATAATAATATCTATAGTGTCTACCTCAAAGAGATAATGTGAAGTAATTGACAGGAGATTTTTCTTCATTCAGGATGGCCTGAGAGGAGGAGGCAGTATGGTAGGAAAAGAGATAGATTCAGAGTCAGAGGACTTGAGTTTGAATTTTAACTTTTCTATTTAATAGTCTTGAACAAGTAGTCTTTTACAAGTCTCTTTTAATAGTCTTGAACAAGTCTCTTCTCCCCGTGCCTCAGTTTCCACATCTGTAAAATGAGGATTCTGGACTAAGTCCAGCTCTAAATGAGTGAGATTATTGTAGTCAGCAGGTGAGATTAGGGATCAATGCAGCCTAAGCTGTCAGTAGGTGAACAGTGTGCCCTTTGTGGGGGCTGACTTTCAACACCAATATTTCTCAGAAGATTTCTTTTCTTTGAAACTTAACAGATCGAGAATAGCTAGCAGGTCAAAAATGAAAGTGATGAGACCTCTCTTATAGCCTGCTACTTTCCCCAGCTAGTAAATTCCAAATTAGCTGAATTCCAACTTCTATGTCAGGTTAATAAAATCTACTACAGTTATTCTACTCCTTCTAACATCTCTAAGGCCCAATATCAGCCTCTGCTGATTAAACCTTTCATCTATTTAGATTAAGAAATGATCTCTCCCTTATCCTCTATTTGTAAACCTAAAATAAAATACCTACAGCTTAGAATTTATTTTGGTCAAGAGGGTTTTAAAGTATGTAAATAAGATCTAAGCTGAATGAACAGATGTGAAACAAACAAGCAAGATGACCTCCGGAAGATGTCTTTTCTAGGAAACAGAAGGGTCTCCTGCCTCTCCCCCAATCTTTCTGCTAGCTCTGACTGTCCTGCCCCACAGCTCTTGGGTGTGGCCACTTACAAAGTCAAAATATGGCACTAATCTGAAAGGTCCTCATGGATTTCCTCTCACCTGTGCCTCACATCTGTGTCAGCCCTGAATCCCTCCTTTTGCTTGTCCATTTCTTGTGGTCATTTTCCACTTAATTCCTTTAATCTATGAGTTTCTCCTCCATGTCTCGCCATCCTTTCAAAAGCAGCTGACCCTCTGATCCTAAATCCTACCTATGAATTACAGAAATGGTAAGGATAAGTCACTTAACCCCTCAAGATCCCAAGGAAATTCTCAAACTTTAAATAATAGGTGAATTTCTAAACAACATCAGTGAAGGCAGTTTCCATACCAGGGAGTTCCCCACATGAATGAAATGAGAGAACCAAGTTTAAAAAACATTTTTAATGAGAAAACTGAGTATCTAACTACATGGTTGTTGTGAGATCAAATAAACCAAAGTAGGCATAGAATTTTGCATACCTTAAAATCCTATTCAAATATATGATGTGAGATAGTCTATAGAAATAGTAGACCTTTTTTCACTCTCACAGGTACTAATGCCTACCCTATCTTCTAAAAACACTACTTTGCATTTTTAAAAATTGTTATTTAATTACTGTGTCTTTCTTATTTCAGAATATAAAATCCTTGAGGGCATAAACTGTTTCTTGGGCGAGTTCATATTTTCAGAATCACAGAATTTGAGAGTTGTAAGAGATCTAAATGAGAAGAGAAAGAAATAAGTATTTATATATAATATATAAGGTATATATGTAATATATAAAGTATGCATAATATATAAAGCATATATAATAAATAAAGTATTTATACATATATTTATTCAGTACCTAATATGTGCCAGGCATTGTGCTAAGTGCTTTACAAATATTATCTCATTTGACCCTCGCAACAACCATATGAGGTAAGTACTATTATGATCTCCATTATATAATCAAGGAAACTGAGGTAGTCAGAAATTAACAGACTTATCCAGGATGATACAGCTAGGAAACTTTTGAGACCAGATTTGAACTCCAGTCTTCCCAACTCGACCAGCACTCTATCCACTGTATCATCTTGTTCGATCCATATCTGAAAGGAATCCCTGCTATAAAATATTCACCAAGTGACTGTCCAGTCCCTGCTTGAGGAATTCCAAGGAGAGAGAACCTACTGCCTTTTGAGGTAGCTCATTCCACTTTTGGACTTCTCTAAATGTGGGTAAGTTTTTTTTTCCTAATCCCAAACCTAAATTTGCCTCTTTGTGACTTCTACTCAACGTCCATGGTTCTGCCCTCTGGAATCAAGAAATCAAATTTCTTCCATATAACAGCCACTAATATATTTGAAGATAGCTATCATGTTCCCCCTAAATCTGCTCTTCTTCAATATAAACATTCCCATTGCCTAGAATGGTTTCTGGCACATAGAAGGAATTTAGCAGGAAGCTGATATGGTGAGCCTTGCATTTTAGGAAAATCATTTTGGTTGCCAAATGAAGGCTAAATTAGAATGGGGAAAGATGTGAGGCAGGCAGACCCACGAGCAGGCTATTGCAATGGTCCAGGTATGAGGTGATGAAGGCCTTTTCTGGAATGATGACAGTAGCAGGAGAACAAGAAATATTTGAGAAATGTGGAACAAAGGAAATCAACTAGCCTTGACAACAGCTTGGATATGGGAGGTGAGAGATAGTATGGACAAAGACGATGCTGCCTTCCATAGTAATAGAAAAAATAGGAGTGGGGATAAATGAGGGGAAAGATTATGAGTTCCATTTTGAACATACTGAGATTCTATTGGCCAGCCAGTTTAAGGTGTCTGAAAAGCAGTTGAAGATATGAGATTGGAGATCAATATAGTGTGGGCAGGATAGATTTGAGAATGATCAGCTTAGAGATGGTCATTAAATTCATGCAGGGAATCTAATGTTTGAAGAGCTCCTTGTTCCTAAGTAGAGTGACTTAAAGCTTCTCTTGAATACTTACTATCTGTGTATCCTTGGGTAAGTTATTTCTGCTTCCTGGGTCCATCTGTAAAATGAGGAAGTTGGACTAGATTGTCTCTGAGGTCCCTTTTAGCTCTTGAACCATGATTGTGCGATTGAAAAAGGTACCACTGGGAGATTCTCTGATGCTACCTGTGTGTACTCCAGTCTCTCAGTTCAAGACTGAACTTTATAGGTTGAAGTCCCTGTCAGAGTCCTAATTAAAGGTGTAAGTTAAAGAAGACTGCCATAGTTCCATCTCTAGTCCACCTTCCTCTTCATTCTCTTTCCTCCTCTTTCCCCCAATTCCCGGTAGAGGATCAGGAATATGAATCATTTATATTCAAGTGTGAATGAGTTTAAGAGCAATGAGTTACCATTTCCTGAGTTATTCTCATTTGAGGTCATTCCAATAAGAGTGTAAAAATTTTTGTTTATTATGAAAGAAATTTAAAGTACTAAGAGATAGGTTTCAGGGGCAGTGCCTTTCAGTGTCATGTTTTGAGATTTGAGCTGAAACAAACCTTATTTCTTCTTATCCAGTTCTCTTGATTTACAGAAGAGAAAACAGACCCAGATAGATCAAGTTAGTGTCCATAAGATATAGAAGTTCCTTTCTCCTATGAAAACATTGATGTGACTTCTCAAAATGGAATGAGAATATAAGATTTTTTTGTCATTTCAGTTATACAAATTTTCTTTAACATTACGAACAAATAAAAGTTATAACCACTATTTTAGAGATCTTCTATGACAAAGTAAAAGTTAAATACAACTAATAATTCAGTAACTTTATTTGAAAAGACAAGTAATATTTCACAACTGTAGATCTCCCTTTTTTGATTAACAAAAATTTGTTGAATAATCACTGTATAAACTTTAGTGCTGTATTACAGTATAAATTGACTTACTTCTTGATTAGTTTACATATACCCTCAAAATCTTTCATTTTTATATTATTGATGTCACAGTAAAAAATGTTTTACTTTGTATACTAAACAACATCACTTTGTATAAGTCATTTCATATTTCTTTGAAACCAGCTATTTCCTCATTTCTTGGATCAAAATAATATTCGACCACATTCTAATTTATACACTTATTCCTATTTTTTAAATATCAAAACCACTAAAATTTAATTCATATACTTTGAATAACATTTCCATTCTATTTATCAAAATACTCCAATTTTTCAGCTGGATCTGGAATTATAATTTCACTACCAGGTTTCCAAACAGCAGGGCATATTTCTCCATGTTTGTCAGTGTCCTGGAATGTTTAGATTCAATGTAGCACTTTATCAACTCATTGGCCAACAGGAAGGGCAGTCATTGTGATAAGTCATAAATCCTTTATCAGCGATAATGAAAAAGCTTCTAAGAGTATGACTTGAGTCTTCCAGATAAATTCCATAATCCTTTGAAATGTTATGTGTCAAATCTGGAAAAAGTGGAATTTTCATTGGCACAAGACCTTTTTGTTTCTCCGGGGTATTAATCTATGCTAAATGAGTGAACTGTGAATCAATAAAGCATGCAACCACTTCATATTTATAGCTCTGAATTCTTCAATTCTGTCACCAAAAGCAATAATTTCAGAGGATAGAAGAAAACTAAATATTTTCCTGAACAGTTCATTTGAAGGCAGGAATTGGAATCTTTATGGCATCCACCCATATCACACCACCACATGCATTAGTTGCCATCTTCACTAAGGAGTAAGGGCATGCCAATCTCCATGCCTTCAGTGACAATGGATGGCATCAAGAAAATTCTACACAAAGCAGCACCTGCTTCAGCCCTCAACCAACCTGGGATATTTCAGATAAGTATTATCTGAGCATAGGAGTACAACCAACCATCAAATACAGATTGATCTCTTCCTGCTCAGACCTGTACTGTGTGGAAAGTATAAAGAAATGATTGCTACTCCTAGAGAACTTACAATCAAGCTATGGAAATAAATAGAAGATGGTCTATTTCCTTATCAGGCTTCTGGCCTTCTCCATTATTCTTCAAAATTCTTTCTGGGCTTAAAGATCACTTCAGCCCTGGAATTCTAACTTAGGAAGTACCCCTCTCTAACTGCTCTTCTTATGAATGGAGGTTGAAGAGCTTTTCCTAGAACTACCAGGCTACACTCCTTGAATTCTGTACTTCTCCATCATTCTTTCCCAACCCTCTCCATGGATACCTTCCTCCCCCATTCCTCTTGTCTTCCCACATTAGAGAGTCAGCTCCTTGAAGGCAGGCACGATCTGCTTGTATTTGTATTTTCAGAGTTTAGCACAGCACATGAGACATAGTATATGCTTAAAAATGCTTATTGACTGAGGGAGCTTGAACTGAAACATAAGGAATCGGTATAGGTAGGGGAAGAAATAGAGGAAACAAGGAAAATACGGGAAAAAAAGTAGATCAAGTGCTGGATTTGGAGTCCAAAAAATCTGGGATCAAATCTATGAATCTAGGTGTCAGAAAGGACCCTATTTTAGGATCCTCAGAGATAGTCTCCTACCCTGTAAGATACTAGCTCTCATTCTCCCTTTTGGTGGTGGTATTACCTATTTCAAAAATAGCATGATTTTATAACAGAGACTGTAGTGGACTTCTCATAGAAAAAGTTCCCAAAGTAATGATGCTGTCCCAACATACAAAAAATCAGATTTATAGCTATTATACTATGTAAAATATTATGCTATTGGCATAGTTACTAGTTAAGAGATTTTCTGTGATGCATAATTTTTAAAAAGGGTGAGGGAGATGCAGTGGCATAGCTATAAGCATCAGACAGCTCTGGACCTTTGGCAATTAGTTACCACCAATGTCATTTCTCATTTGAATGGCCTTTCCTCTTCTTTTCCTCCGCTGCCACCTAATGTTAGTGTGAAGAATAACGAAGTCAAAAAGAATGATGGAGAGGTGATGGAAAGAAGGGAACGAAGTTCTTTCGATTTTGCTACTAGGAGAGAAGGAAAGCCCTCACCTCTGAATGTGGAGTGGGTTTAGGGTTTGGGATCTGGTCAGATAGAAAGTATCCAATACCACTTCATTGAGGATGCTGGCCGTTGCCTCTTCCCTTTTATTCTCACTAATCAATTGTGTGAGGATGATCCCTAATTTAAATGTCACCAAGTTCTCCATTTTAAAAGATAATGTTGGGATGTTCAACTGTTCAAAAAGTTCCTGTCTTTGAGTTCATTCCCAGGCCAATGGTTTTGTGTTTTCTGCATCTGAGAGTCTATCCTATCTCTCTCATGCCAAATCTTGAGATGATTTTTCTACCTATAGAAATATACATCTCATATACATCATCTTTTCTCCACAACCCCAATGGAAGATTATTAGCCTTCTAGCTCTTGCTTGAAGTATTTCAATAGCCTTCTAATTGGTCTCCATTAACTAATGCTTATCCCAACTCAATCCATCTTCCACAGAGAAACCAAATTGATTTTCTTGAAGTGAAGTTTAATCCCTACTCAATAAAATCCAGTGGTTTCCTATTACCTCTAGGACAAAATTTAAAAAAACTTTCTGTTTGGCACTCAAAACTCTTCTTAACCCAGTCTCATCCTTCCTTTCTAGGCTTCTAGCACATCATCCCCTGCCTATGCAATTTGTGGTCTAGCCATACTAGCCTACTTGCAATTCCTCACACACATAACTTCATCCCAGATCTAAATGTCTACACAGGTTGTCCCACATACATGGGATATTCTCCCTTTTCCTTCTGTGTCTTAGAATTCCTTGTACCCTGCAAGACTAAGCTTAAACTCTATATTCAGCAGGATGCCTTTTTCAGTCCCCCCACCTGCTACAGCTTTCCTCTCTAAAGTTATATATCTTGTATATGAATATTGTATGTGCCTATTTATGTACCTGTTGACTTTTCCATCAGTGAAGGAGCTGCCATTAGGGGCAGCTAGGCAATGCAACAGATAAAGCACTAAGCCTGGAGTCAGAAAGACCAGAGTTCAAATCCAGCCTCAGGCACAAGCCAGCTGGGTGATCTCAGACAAGCACATTAACTTTGCCTCAATTTTCTCCGTTGTTAAACAGAGATGATAATAATAGTTCTTCTCTTTCCAGGTTGTTGTGAAGATCAAATAAGGTAATATTTGAAAAGTGCTCAGCCAGTAACTGGCACATAGTAGGCACTTAATAAATGCTTATTTCTTCCCCTTTTCTTCCCTCCCCTATTAGAATGTAAGTTTCTAGAAGGAAGGAATTATTTTTATTTTCCTTTTTCCCTAGTGCTCATAGATAATATGTGTTTGATAATATATTGTTGATTAGTTGAAAATACTGGCATATTTCAATATTATAATAGGTCCATGAAAACACAAAGAGAGAATTCCTTCCGTTAGTTCAGATGGCAACCCATCTCTATCTTCTTTCTATACCCTCCTATAAAGTGAAGTGCACCAAATATGCAGAAGACTTTTCTTCTGCATAGTGACAGCAGGTGAGCTGTCTACCTTTTAGCATTCATTCCAGCGTATATGTTATTATTTGTGGTGTGTTGTAGCCCAATCAATTTTGCTAAGTTTAAATAATATTTAATGTAAAAGTAAGCAGCCTTTGGCACAATTTGGCACTTTTCTCCTTTCCCCTAAAATAGTCATCCTTCCCTTCATTAGACTTTTGTCTAATATATTCTTTCAAGAAAACAAGAGTATTCACAATTGTTTTTAAACTGACAATGATTTTTCTCATAGATAATCAACAATACCACCCCCTCACATACTTTGATTTAAGAAAGGAGAATTCATATTGAAATATTCGGGCATTTCATTCAGCTGGAAATAAAATGGAAATGCTTTTATAACTACTGTAATAATCAAAACTGGAATAACACAATCAAAATAGGAATAACTGATATAGGAACTAATAGCAACAACTAAAATGGCAAACTATTTTGTGCAATCCAAACTGTTCTGGTTTTAATGAAAGCCATAAATTAGAATATAATTGAGGCTCAAGCCTGCTAGCTGCTACTTATTAAAAGAAGTTTTGGTTTGTTTGACATCCAAGCATGTGTTTTCATTTAGTAATCAGCACAAATAATCAAAAGTATGTCCATTAGATTTCTTATAAGGTTTTAAAGGAAAAACATGTTCTTAATGTAATATTAGACAAACAAAATGGAGAATAAATGTTTGTAATTTTGACTAGAGAATGCCAGAGTAAACCAGTTGCCATAAACTATGTCTCTTTCATTCACACACATTATGGTACATAATTTCTAGCTCAGAGGATTTGGATTCTAGTCTAGCTCTGCCCCTTACTAGCTGTGTGACCTCAAAGAAGTTGTTTCACTGTTCCCAGTCTCACTTTTCTCTTCTGATGGGTGGAGGATATAAAATAAGAGGGTCAGAATCTATGGTACCTGTCAATAGTAAATCTATGATCATATGCCTTCTGACCTAAAAGTCATTCTTAACAAGATCATTTCAAATGTAACCATATCTGGGGTAGATTTTCAGGAAAAAGCTGGGAGTAGGAAATAGACTGATCCACAAACTCCATTAACAGATAGTTTGATTATACACTCACATTTCCTTTCTCAAGTAATTGATCTAAAATACACTCATATGGAGTTGAGCTTTTTCTTTAAGAAGAATATATTATAAATGCTAGAAAGACTGTTATCTTGCTCTATCATTGCATTGATGAAATAATAGTCTCACAAAACACAGCTCTTCCCACACATACAAAAAAAAATAAGTAGCATGGATAGCCAAAGACAACAGTTCTCAAAGTGTAGTCCATCAAAACTGGGGGTTCCTGAGAGCCTTTCAAAGGATCCCTGAAGAGAAAACTATTTTAATAATTGCATTACAATGTTATATATTATTGTATATATATATATATAAAACATATATAACATTGTAATGTAATTATTATTTATATATAAATAATATATTCTAAAGCTCTTTAGGGTCCTCAATAGTTTTTAAGAGTATAAAAGTTCCTGGGGCAACTAGGTCTCTCAGTGGATAGAGATCCAGGCCTAGAGATGGGAGGTTTGGGGTTCAAATCTGCCCTCAAACACTTCCAAGCTGTGTGATTCTATGTAAGTCATATATGAATAGCACATGTCTGCTCTTCCTCCTTGGAACCAACACTTGTACTAATTCGAAGACAGAAGGTAAGGTTTAAAAAAAAAAGAGTATAAAGGGTCCTGAGAACAAAAAAATTCAAGAACAACTGGACTATGAGGTATGCTGTAGGCCATTTCCCCAATAGCAGTATTTTTATGATTCCGCTATAATTTAAAAATTAATTCATTAACTTTGTTGTTTGTTACAATAAAGTCCCCAGGCATCTCCCTTCTTACTCTCCTGATACTAAAGAAGGCATCATTTGACAAAAAGATACAGGTACATATAAAACTATGTCTTGTTTGTTTCTCTTTATCAGTCCTTTCTCTAGAAGTAGGCATGTGCAAGTTATTCTTCAAGTAATATTTCTGTTGCTGTATATAATGTTTTCTTGTTTCTGCTTGTTTCACTCTTCCTAATTTCATGGAGGTTCTTCAATATGTGTGTGGTTTTTTTTTAATTAGCCTGCTCATCATTTTTATGGAGTAGTAAAATTTTATATACCGTATATATGTTTTTAACAAAATGTTCTCTTTGGCTAGAATTGCATGGGGGAGACAGAGATATGACACAATTTTAATCTCTACATATTTAGATTTCTAATTCTTCAAAACAAACCAAATTTACAAAATTATTATAACTAGTCAAATTAAAGTATAAATAGGAAATTTTAACTTGAATCATAAAATTCATTTTGAGGGAGAGTTTCCTCAGAGATATTTATGTTCCGAGCACAGAGGAATACTGATGCCAAAGTATTAAAACCATCTCTCTGAAAAAATACCAAGATTCAGTTTCTATTGATAGAAGGTTATCCCAGGAGAATGCTGAAGAGATACCAAAGAAGCTTGTGTGTAGAGCCTTGATGGAAGGAGAGGTGGGCATGAAATGCTTCAAGGAATTACTAAAATAGTATTTGAAAGAAGATAACATTTTTCTAAATAGCAAAGACTGGTAACAATAACTTGAGCAAAGCTGTGTGAAGAAGAAGCTGAAAGGGAAATATAAAGAATGTGGAGCAGGAGCTGCTATCACAAACATCAGTCAGGCAACAAGCTTAGAGGAAGCTGGGGATACCATTGCTTCCTCTCCAACCAGAAGCAACACTCTCAGCAGCACCAATAGAAGAGAGCTGACTATAAAAGATTCGCATTTGAGGAAGGAAGTCAAAACCAAGAAGAGAAGAGATGCTTGAATTTTATACTGGATTTCTATTGAAACCACTATTACAACAAAAGTGAACATACAACTCTTCACTTTAAGAAAAATGTATGTCTGGGCTTAGCTAGAAAAAAATAAAGATCTACAGTTAAAACTCAAACCATTTTTCCTTTTCCAAAGTCCAGCTTTGATGTAGTGAAGAGTGCTGGATTTGGTATCAAAGAGACAAGCCCTGTTTCTTGCACTAATTATCTGAATGAACTTGTGTTGTCACTTAATCTCTCTGGGCCTGATTATTATCTCCATTGTAGAAATGAGGAAACTGAGGCAGGCACAGGTTAAATAACTTGCCCAGAGTAGTATAGCTAGTGCCTGAAGCCAGATTTGAGCCAGTCTTCCTGACTTCACCTCCAGTCAACTTCTGATAAAACTTCATTCATTCCTTTTCCAACCCAAAGTGCCGTATATCCAATAGCATATTTACTTTGGATGACATTTTTTCATCAATTTATTTTCCCTTACATAGACTGGTTGAGCTACTTTTATTTGACTCTTTGTAGACCAGTATGGAAGCCCCTCTGAATTCTAAGGTTGATGTGATCTTAAGTAAAATGACATATCAAACACTTGTAGATTTTACAACTATAAGGAAACTCTCTTTAAGTTTAAATCTTCATTGAAAATCCTCCATGACAGTGATTAACTTTTTTTCAGTATATATTTATCCTTTGGAGTCTTTATCTTTTCTCATACATTTAATTGGCATCTGTAAATGGATAGCTCCTAAACCTAGATTGTTACTTCTAAACTCTCTCCTCAACTCAAGTATATATTCTATGGCCTCCTAGAGTATCAGTTTGATTGTTTTTATATTCCTAGGGCCTTGCACAGTGCTTCAAACAAAGTAGATGCTAAATAAATATATTGAATTGAATAATTGAATTAAATATCTTTAAAATTCTGGTAATGATGTGGCCAGAGAATGTATATTGATTTAAAAAAATAAGACCTGTTCACCTTATATTCAAAGGCAGAATTTCACTCAGAACTGTGCATTTCACACAAATGAAAATACTTCAAGAATCAAAGAATCTGGTCACTTAAAAATTCTAAGGGGTTAAAACCAATAGAAATGCATATTGGCCATGGGAGTGGGGGAGGTCAGGGGGAGAAGGGGAAAGTAAGAGCATAAGTCATGTAACCATGTTAACTTTTCTAAAAGATAAATATTAATAAATGGAAAAAAATTCTAAGGGGCGCAGCTGGGTAGCTCAGTGGATTGAGAGCCAGGCCTAGAGACGGGAAGTCCTAGGTTCAAATCCGGCCTCAGACACTTCCCAGCTGTGTGACCCTGGGCAAGACACTTAACTCCCATTACCTAGCCCTTACCACTCTTCTGCCAAGACAGAAGATAAGGGCTTAAAACAACAACAACAAAAAAAAAAATAACTAAAAAATTCTAAGTTCACTAGACCCTGAACTAGTGGCTGACATTCCAATTTTTGTCAAAATTATGTCACATATGCCGGTGGAACACTATACTGTTTCATTCTCATTTTGACTCTGAAATATTTCCATATATATATATATATATATATATAAAATAAGAAAAGCAGAGTTCAGAGCCAAAAAAATGGTAACAATTCCTCTCTACTCTGCCTTGGTTAAAACACATCTGAAGTGTTGTGTTGGATTCTGAGTACCACATTTTAGAAAAAAAGTTGATAAAGAGAAAAATACATAGAAGGAAAACAGGAAGATAGAACTTAAGTTCACACTGTTTGAAAAACAATTGAAGGAACTAGTGTTTAGCCTGGAAAAGAGAATACTTAAGAAAACACATTTAGGTGGCTTCAAAAGCTCTTGAAGAACTATCCTATAGAAAAGGGATTAGATTGATCCACTTGGCCCCAGAAAAATGGAAGTTGCAGAGAAGCAGATTAGATTACAAAATGGACACACAACAATGATCCCTTTATTGTCAGAGAAGTGACACCGTGGATAGAGCTATCAGCCTGCAATCAGGAAGACTCATCTTCATTAGGTTCAAATGTGGCCACAAAAACTTACTACTTGTGTGACCCTGTGCAAGTCATTTAACCCAGTTTGCCTCTATTTCCTCATCTGTAAATTGAAATGGAGAAGGAAATGGCAAACAATTTCAGTATCTCTGTCAAGAAAACCCAAAACAGGGTAACAAAGACAGATAAGGCTGAAATGACTAAATAGCAAAAAGATCTCGTCTGGTACATGTGTAGTACACTTGAGACCGCATTTCTCTCTGTGAAGAAGCTGAGGAGCCTACTTCCAGGACGATTATGATGGCATAGAAAAGAAGTTTCTTAGTAAGACTTTAGCATGAGTAGCCTTCTAAAATTGATTCTAGTCTGTTAACTGTATGATTAGATGGGGTTTCGTTGGTCATTTTCTCTTCAGCTACGTTCTGGTGGTTTGAGCCTTTAAGGAAAAAACTTCTTAAAAGTGAGAACTCTCCAAAAAGAAAATATTATGCCTTAGAAGGTGGAGGGTTTCCCATTCCCAGAAATCTCTTAAGTAGAAACCAGATGACCACTTGTTGACTATATATAGATGAAACTTTTATGTAGCTATGGATTGTACCAGATAGCCTTCTAAGTCCATGAGACTATGAAGACTTAGACCAGGGATTCTACATAAAATCTCTACTGTTATGAATTCAATTTAGAATCATTTTCTCCACTCATATTACCTGAAAATCTTATTGTGTTTGTTTTCAATCCATTTTGTTTACTGATTACTGTGTGACACTGTGTAACAATAAGCTTCTATTTTCTAGCCAACTTACTCATGGGCTCTGAAGTCCTCATCAAATAATAGGGAGCTTTTTTGTTTTCACATATGGAGTGAATGCCAACATTCCTTCTGCAACAAAGATTTCATGCAGTTATTCTTTTCACCCATCAGCAATTTATATACATCAGCATTAGAGCCATTCTCAGCATATTATATTTTATAACTGCCAACAGCTGAATCATTCTCATTAAATTAATCTTCCTAAGCATTTTCATATTTGTTCAACCTATGTAGTCACATCAAAAAGTTTCTAAGAACGCCATATACAAACTTTTTTTTAACCTAAATATAACTTTACCTATCATGATAGACAGCTAGGAAAAAATCTATCATGCATATTTTCTTTGTTTTGTTGTTTGTATTTATTTTGTTGTATTAGATATGTATATAGGGCTTCAGTTGATAGGATCCATTTTTTAAAATAGTTCTTACTGATGACTTCTGTTTTTATACCACAATCATTTATGGAAACATCCTCTTCCCTTCTCCTCTAAACTGAACCCTAAACTTTGTTTTAAAGAAAGACAAATAAATAACACTTCTTAGAGTGATCAACAGTTACCTTCATCCTCCTCTCTTCCTTTCTTCCAGCCACCTCCCTGCCAGCTGCCCTGTCAAAGCCCTGAGCTTCTTGTGGTGGTACCAAGGTATGATGCCATGGTTGCAGCCTCTGTCCTGGGATCCCAGTCAGTCAGATTCTTACCACAAGTCTCAGAGCATTAGGTGGGGGGAGGGATGTTGGAGGCTGAGCTCCCCTGCCTTCTGAATGCTTCTTATTTATACTATTGCTAGACAGGATTAAGCTGGGCTGAGCTGATCTGAGGAGCTGGATGTGCCTTGAGGCAAAAACCTCCAGAGGTAGAGGCCCATGATGGAGAAGTGCTGGCTGAAAATTGAGACCAGGTAGCCTTCTTTTTTGCCCCTCTCCTCCTGCTGCCTCCATGCCAGCTATGGTTCAGAGCCCTGAGCCTCACGTAGCTATAGTAGCAGAGCACTCCCTCTAGGCTGGAGCTCTCACTCAGCCTGAGATCCCAGCAACCTCCCAAGTCTCAGCAAAGTAAATGAGGAAAGGGTCCTGGGACCTTCCTTCTTTTAATTTTTCTTTAAACCTGAGATTTCAACCTTCTCTGCATACCTTTTAAGTTAAATAGGGCAAGAGGGTCCCCAGGCTCTGTCCTGTTGTTACATTTGGTTTTCTGTCCCCTTGAAGCACTTTGTTTTTGATTGGTGTGGAAGGTTTTTCATGGAGGACTCAACTTTTGCTGCTTCTAAATGGCCAACTTGACTCTGCCTCTATAAATATATTATATATATATACACATATATATATATATATATAAGATTGAACAGTCTTGTGGATAGTAGAAAGAACACTACATTGAGAGATTCTGGGTTCCAATTCCTTCTTTGTCACTGCCACTGCATGAGACTGTGAGCAAGTCAATTCACCTTTCTCTTGATTTTTACATCTATGAAATAGATGTCATAATGTCAATACTCCCTACCCCTGGCAACTAGAAGGCATTCTAAAGAAAGTGAGTATGGAACTAGGAGTCAGAAAGACCTGAGCTTGAATCATGTCTCAAATATTTATTTTATGGCCCTGGAGAAGTTAGTTAACCTACCTTAGCCTCACTGTAAAATAGGGATAAAATAGTAGCTACTACCCAAGAGGATTGTCAGGAAAAAGTTCAATATTATATGATAAGTACTTCACAAGCTTCAAAACCCTAATGTTAGTTGTAATAGTGATGATGCCTCATTAGTCTGATGTAAGAAAAATTTATTATAAATTTTTAAAGGTTGTTAAGTTCACAGGCTTTAGTAGACAATAGGATAAAATTTTTTAAATATACTAGATATTTTGTAATACAAACCTTTAATTAACTAAATAAGGCAACTGAGATCCAGACAAAGATATTTGCTTAAGGATGCACAGTTAGTAGGCAGCAGATAAAGGATGCCCACCAAGTCTTCTGACTGTATATCAAATGAGTATTGTAGATGTGTTAGTCTCAAATTCTTACTTAATGAGTGAGGAAATGGAGACCCATAGAATTTTAGAGAATTTTCCAAGGTAAACAGGTGCCAAGTAGCAGAACTGGGCTCCAAAGAGAAATCATTTGCTACCAATACCAGTATTCTTTCCCCTAAACAAGTTGCTATTGTCATTTGTTATTACCAGAGAAATCCACTAATGACCCAAATGATCATTATTCCATCTGCTTTTAGTCTATGAAGATTGTAGACATGTGTGATTCCATTTGAAAGATTTCTCAGCCTTGATCAGAATCCATTCACATGAATAAACAGCCTTGCTTTTTGTAGAGGGATAGAAAAATCCCTTGCTCCTGAGGCATTCCTTTTGGTAGGATACCATAGAGAAAATTATTATTCAGGTCCAGGTTGGACTAAGAGACTCTTTGAGGTCCCTTCCAAAAGTGATAATTACTCTATATAGGAAAGGAGGTAACTGTTACAAAAAAGCATAATGGTCTAATATATAGATACAAAAATTAATTCTTAAATTGAATGAAATTTTCCTTCTTTCAACTTAGGATCATAATTCTAAGCCTATAGGTATTTTGAGATTATTAATGACATATTAAGCACTTTGTAAACTTTGAAGAACCAGTTATTACTATTATTATTATCCTACAATCACTAGGTAACTTTGTGATGATGACCTCCTTCCCATAACCTTCTATTTCATTTTTGCTGAGCTCAAGCAATGTTTGCAGAGCCATACAGAGTATGTTGATGAATGTTTAAGAATGAAGCTTTCCATAGGGGGAAAAACTATACATACATTAAAAAATCAACGTTATCTTCCATCTTAGAATCAACACTGAGTATTGGTTCCTAGGCACAAGAGTGGTAAGGGCTAGGCAATGGGGATTAGTGGCTTGCCCAGGGTTTTATGTTACAGCTAGGAAATGTGAGACTAGATTTGAATCCAGGAACCTCCATCTCTAAGCCTGGCTCTCAATCCACTGAGCCACCTAGCTATCTCCCACACCATTTTAATTTTGATGTATATTATTTATATGTTATTAGGTCTATAAAAAAAAACAATCAACTCCATGTTCTCTAATTACTGCTGATTTCTGAGATGTAAATGCTCCAAATAGAAAGGAATAATGGGTTCTCTATGAGCTGATTAGACCAGGCTCCAACACAATCCTACATAGAGGCAAAGAGGTATAAAGGATGCCAAAGTTCATCTAATCTAATTTCTGTTTTTACAAATGACATTTTAATAACACCAAAGGTCATATGGGCCGTGGATATTGTAGGCAAGTTTTAAAGCCAGATCCTTTGTTACTTCTTTCAGGTCTAGTTCTGTACTAATGATGGACAGAAAAAAAAAATCTTCCTGGGATCATGCTTCAGATACATCAAAGATACTTGTATCCGCCAAGTTTTTTGTCCTTTAAATTGATCCTAACATGGTATGAGTAGAAGATCTTTATTAAACTCTGTAATCCTCCTTTTAGATACATTTCAATTTCTCAATTTTGTTCCTAAAATGAGGCATTAAACTGTTTAGAGATATCTATAATCAAAGTATATAGGGTCCAGAAGAGACCTGATAAGATGGATCCAAACTATGGTGGGTCTGAATGCTAGACAAAAAAAAAAATTAACTACAGTTGACTTAGTACTTTGCTTCAAAGGGGATAAGGAGATCCAAAAGATTTCTGAAGAAAGGAGAGGTATGAATAAATCTTCTAAGTCAAATGTATTACATAAGTAGAATGTACTATCCCTATGTCTTTTCAGTACAATTCAAGGTTTATTAGAACACTACAAAAGCATAACTTGAGAAATACTTTAGGTATTTACATGTCTGTTTATAACTTGGATGATTACTAAAATGAGTACTAATCCATCAAGATAAGCACAGTATTACAAATCACCTGTGCAGGGTTCAACTTATTCTACACTGACTTGTTCTGTGTATCTAAACAAACAAAGCACTTTTGATGTAAAAATTTCAATGCATTTGGACTTGTCAGGAATTCTCTTGAGGCTGAGATTTTTCCTTTGAATGTTTAAGTTAATACCTTATATAATCCTAATGTTGTTTCCAACAGATTTGAATCATGGTTTCTCAAAATTGATTCATTTCCCCTCATCTCTATTGGGCATGGGAAATGTCTGTTCTAAAACAGTCTTGTATAAAGCCTGCACCATGAATTGGAATCACACTGCTTTGTTCATCATCCTCTGGGACAGTAATTATTTACAAATTGGATCACCAGCTGTGTTTTACAAGATTCTCATTCCCATTATGTAACTTTTTAATTGTGTCCTTAGAGATGGAAGAGCAATGATCTACAAGATACATCATCTCATCTTTCTTTATTTCAATCATCTCTAGCCACTTTTTTTTCTGACTCACTTTATAACTAGTTTGGAGTCCAATGTGTTCATTTTTCACATATAAGTATTTAAGCAGGTTTTTTTCTCCTTAAAGTGCTTAATTTCTTTAAGCACTTCCTCTCAAAAGTTTATCTTTCTCTCTTCAAAATATTCAGCTGATGATTCAGAAACCATTCCCAATTCTTACCCCCTTCTCCTCTCCATTAAAAAAAGTTACCAAAAATAAATCACTTTTTTCTAGTTTCATCTTACTAATAGAGGATAAAATGCAACTGAATTTAACTTTTACAGTTCTATTCAGTATTGTGAATTATGGCATAAACTTCTGTGTTAGTAACTCTAAATGTCTGTTGATTATATTAAAAATCATAGTGATAAAATTTAAATTCATTACTTACCTGATTAGAAGATCTGAGATGTCATATATATATATATATATATATAGTTCAATCTTCTTATTTTATAGATAAGGAAACTAAGGCTCAGAAAGTGGTTTAGTGACTTGTCTAGAGTCACAAAGATAAGGAAACGTCAGAGGTAAGATTTGAACTTACCTCTTTCTCCCTGATCTTACTAACTTCAAATTATCTATTGCAATACCCTGTTGAAAGGACTTTGTGTCTAAAGCTGGCCAGTAAAATAACTATAAATAGAAAAGAAGTTAAATACCTCATTCTTACTAAAACTGAGAATGATCAGTTAGAAATTATTTCAAATTATAGTGTGGGGGAATGGGTGAAATATCTCACAAATTGTTTTTTGTTGTTTTTTTACTTATCTGTGCTACAGAAATTCACTTTAGTTCAATGAGTATTTCCTTAAGATCCTACCTTTCACAGTGCCCTGTACTAGAAACTAAAATGGACTCCATTCCAATGGCTGGGCAAAGGATCATACCATCCTGACCACAACAGTAAACGTTGTTGAAATAGCAGTCCCTTGAGGAAATTTTGTGCATTTATGGAGAAAATACTCTATTTAGAGGAACTTTAATTCAGCTGATACTACATGATCATATCAGCACTAATATGAATCTATGTGTTCTGGCAACATTAGCCTTCTGATTTGAGTTCTTGGGACATGTGGGTCAAGTAAATTCATTCAAAATTACTTTATTCAAACCATACTTTAATCTTTTGAGTAGGGATATAAAGCAATGAAGAAACATTAAGATATTACTGAATATCTGAAAAACGCTCATTACTTTTCTAATATGCAATGACACCAACTCCTTCCTTCCTTTCTCCATTTCTATTCTTCTTTCTGTCTGTCCAGTTCCCCTAATAGGGCCCTACTAGACTGTTTCAATAATTTTTCTCAAATAACTGTTCCACCTATCCCTGAAAAACTACATATCCAATATAGTCTCAACATGACTTTTGGCCTAAATTCTTATCATACTTTAGTTCCATAAATTATAATAAAATGAGTGCCTTCTAATACTTTTAATTTATAACCTTCTGCAACTCCCTTCCCCTTCTTCCATTCACATTTTTTAAATTTTTGCTAAAATCATCCAGACACTTTCTCCCTCTTTAACATTTCCTGGAAATTCCCATAATCACAGTCTCAATCCAAGCTCAAACCTCCTGCAATTGCCATTAACTTTATCTAGTGCTCCATCTTAGAGCCAGGAAGATACAGGTTCAGGTTCTATCTCTGATAAGTCATTTAGTTATCTAAGTAATTATCTTGGATTAGAAGTTGCAGGGATGGTGAGAAATTTCCTAACTGGGAGTTTTCTATGCCAGTAAAATCATAGTCCTATCTCTAGACCTATACACAGAAGTGTAATCATCAGTAATTGTTTTGATTAACCCTTTGACCCAGCCATACTACTGCTGGGTTTGTACCTCAAAGAGATAATAAGGAAAAATACTTGCACAAAAATATTTATAGCCGCACTCTTTGTTGTGGCAAAAAAATGGAAAATGAGGGGGTGCCCTTCAATTGGGCAATGGTTGAACAAATTGTGGTATCTAATGGAATATTATTGTACTGAAAGGAATAATAAACTTTAGAAAATCCATGTGAACTGGAACAACCTCCAGGAATTGATGCAGAGTGAAAGGAGCAGAACCAGGAGAACATTGTACACAGAGACTGACACACTATAGCACAATCAAATATAATAGATTTTTCTGCTAGCAGCAATGCAATGATCCAGGACAATCCAGAAGAATTTATGAGAAAGAATGTTATCAACATCCAGAGAAAGAACTGTGGGAGTAGAAATCCAGAAGAAAAACATGATCAATCACATAGTTCAATAGGGATATGATTAGGGTTTTGATGTTAAAAGATCACTCTACCAAAACTATGAATAACATGGAAATAGGTTTTGAACAATGACACATGTATAACCCAGTGGAATTGCTTGTCAACCTCAGGATGGAGGGGGGGAAGGGAAGATTTCATGAATCATGTAAACATGGAAAAATATCCTAATGAAAAAAAAATATTTTTTTGATTAGTAAATAATCAATAAACATTTTTTAAGTGCCTACTACATGCAAAGTGTCAGGGATACAAAGATTCATCTCAACCTGTCTTTCACATTTGTATATTCTTTGTTCACAAATACTGTAATTATGATAAATAACATGTTCCACTCCCTCCTTCCTTTTACTCTCAACTTAAGAGGACAAAACTGTCACCAAGGAAAGATTCAGAACTTTGATGCTGACGAGGGTTTCTGAATGATGATACAGAGTGGGTCAAAATAAAAACTCTTTACTGTGGGCATTTAGAATTGTCTCTGAAAGGTCTGAAGCTCATAATTTGTCTTTTGTGGTTCTCTTAAAGTCCCATTCTCCAAAGCAAACTTTTCTGATTTTTGACTCTTCCTCCTATGTTTAAAACATGTGGAGGAAAAGAAAACATATCTCTTCAAAGAAAGTCATTATTATTTTACATAAATCCCTAAGTAAATAACAAAGGAACAAATGTTTTATTTCATTCTCTTGAGTTTTTTATTTAGAGCGTCATTATTGAAGCAAGATTTGGTTTCATCAGTTAAAAATAATGAAGACAAGAAAAATCCTGCAGCTACTGATTTTTAATATTGAGAGGTGATAACACAAGTCGGAAATAATTAGAAGGATCCCTATAGTTTTTTTTTTTTATTTTTAGCAAGGCATGCTCCCTGAAATCTTTCCAAAATGGGCTATGATTTCCATGACATAATCTATTTTTTCCGATAATTCTTTTCCAATATGCAAATAACATCAAATGTTTCTCTTTCAAGTTTGTTCATCTACCATTTTTCCCCCTTTCAATAGCCCCTCATAATGAATCTTGTAAATGTTCTTGGCAGCTAACTGGGAAATGTTAATCAAGAGTTTCACTTACAAGGGCTGCAAATTATCCAACTTGTTAAATTCTTAGATCTCCATCTTCCTGATTTAATTATTGGTGCTGGTCTTTATCCACCACTCAGTAACAATGCATGCTTGCCATTGACAATTAGATAAATTCTACTCTCCCAGGACTTTTCATCCTTCTTCTAAATGATAAATCTGTTCTATTATTAAAACCTCAGTCAACTGGTTTATTAACAAGGTTCTTGATTATAATAACTTCTGTAATTCTGTCCAGGGTCATGATTCTTACACTTTTATGTAAAAGAAACCTGTGCAAATGGGAAGAGCCTTGTAGATTCTGAATCCACACATATATTATATATATTAGCTGAATTAGCTGAAAGTCCTTAATCCATCTGTATATTGCCTTCTTTTAACTTAGTATGTTTCATAGCAACTGTGTCAAGCTATAACCAGACCTCTACATATAACAAGAGAGGATGTAGGTCCAAAGGAAAAGATAGAATTTCAAGAAAGAGGTACCTAGCCTTTCAAACAAATAGGATTATAAACCACATGGAATTGGGTAATGCTGATGGACATAGCCTCTTTTCACACAGACAGCTAGAATATGAAGTATATTTTGTTTCATGTAAAACAGAAGTCTTTTTAAAATTTTAAACATTTTAATAGTCTTTATTGGAAAATAATATTATATAGTTATTTGAATGTGTTATCATATATATCAAGTAAATTTATAATATGAGTCTATGTCCTTTATCAAGAGAAAAGGTAAAATAACCTAATTTTTGCCAGTAAAAAAACTATTCTGGAAACTTTCTTCTATTATTCTATTAATAAGTTCCTTAGGAAAAGAGAAATCATTTTTGTTATAAATATATAATAAATTAAATAAATATGTTTATCTCACATTAGCCATGTCCAATAATCTAAGTTTCATTCTTCCCCTCTTCCTTTCACCCTTCTCTCTCCCCCAAGAAGGCACGTAATATTATAGAGTTTACAACAGAAATTTTTAACTGGTGGTATATCTGGTAAGCCCTTGCATTTATAGAACCACCCAATGAACAGGGCAAGGTTCCTTTTCAGACTTGGCAAATTCTGTACTCCATGGTGGCTACATTTTCTGTCACCTCTTTTTTTCCTTCCTCATAATTCTATCCTTAGACCTCAGTACAATATTCTGTCACATAGTAGGTCCCTAATAAATTTTTTTGATTCACTAACCTTAGTATTATCCTCCATGAAGAAAAAGGGAGACAATGGAAGAAAGGTCTCAGGGTTCATCTGAACCAGCCCTAAACTTGTCCTCTACAACTGTATCCATGCACCTATTCTTTTATAAATCCTTTGCTTTAGCCAGATTAGTCGTTTGTGAAATACAGATACCTAACATTAGGATGGCTTTCTAAATCATGTAGTGAAATATCCTAAGAAAATTGTTAGGGTTTCCAGGCTAATATGGCAGCAGAGTAGAAGGAACTTTACAACTCTCTCTACTACCAATCACAACAAAGTGTCTTGAAATAATGAAAATCAAAATCATATGAGTGAAGGGGTTCTACCACAGGGCTCAGCCTTGAAGAAAGGCAATATCTGGGCATTTCCACATCATAAAGGAGTAAAATAGCATCTACCTAAGCACAAGCTGATCACCACTCCCCAACACAACATACCACCCCAGAGTCAGAGTGTGAGATGGGGAAATCTCTAAATTCTCAGGGGCTATCTGAGGGCATGACAGATTTACCTCCAAGGGAAGTGCAAGGCTTTGCCAGTAAGACTTGGGACCTGAGGCTGAGAAGTGCATAGCCTGAGCCCCAAGATAGTGCCAAGAGGGGCTGCTCACAGCAGATGCTACAGAGACTGGAAAAACAGCCTCAAGGCAAAACTCCTTGTAGCAAGCTACACATAGAGCTGCCTGCCCTCCTCACTCAGACTTCTGGCTGGGAAGCTAAGATAATACAAAGTAAAAAAAACAAGCACATCAATGGCTACTAACATGAAGGAACAACAATCCACAAGTACCAAAAGAAATAAGATGCAACAGAAAAACCTCTGTCACTGGACAACTTTTATGGAGAAAAGGAACAAAGTTCAGAAGCAACAGCAGAGAGTGACAAACAAGTGCACATATCCAAATGTTCCAAAAGAAATGGAAATTGGTCACAAGCTCTCAAAGAACTCAAAAAGGACTTCAAGAAGCAAATAAGAATGATAGAAGAAGTGTGGGAAATAGAAATGAAAGTAACTCAAAAAGAAAATAACAGTTTAAAAGATAGAATCTCCCACTTGGAAAAAGAAGCACAGAAATCACATGAAGTAATAATCAAATTGGATACCAGAATTGACCTGCTAGAAGTCATGAAAAACAGGATAGACCAAATCAAAATGGAAAATCAAAACATCTTAGCTGAAAACCAGTCTTTAAAGACTAGAATTGGGTAAATAGAAGCTAATGATCTCATGAAACAGCAAGAATTAATAAAGCAAAGTCAAAAGAATGACAAAATAGAAGAAAACATGAAATATCTCATTGAAAAGACAACTGACCTAGAAAACAGAGCTAGAAGAAACAATGTGAGAATCATTGGTATACCTGAAAACCTGGGAAAAATAGCAGCCTTGACATCACATTTCAAGAAGTTGTCCAAGAAAATGGCCCTGATATTCTAGAACAAGAGGGAAAAATAGATATTGAAAGAGTGCATAGATCACTCTCTATGTTAAATCCTCAAAAGACAACCCCCGGCAATGTAATTGCCAAATTCAAAAGCTTCCAAGCCAGGGAGAAAATATTGTAAGCATCCAGAAAGTGGCAATTCAGATACCAAGGAGCCCCAGTCAGGATTACACAGTATCTGGCAGCCTCCACACTAAAGGACCACAAGGCTTAGAATATGATATTCAGAAAGGCAAGAGAAGTGGGTCTAAAAGAGGAAATTAAAATGATATATAAAAGAGGAAAAATAAAAATGATGGGGAATATACAGGTGCTAATAATACCTCTGAATGCAAATGGGATGAACTCAGCCATAAAACAAAAGCAGATATCAGAGTGGTTAGAAACTAAAAACCTACCATATGTTGTCTACAAGAAACACACATGAGGCAGGTAAACACATATATATGATAAAGGTAAGAGGCTGGAGCAAAATTTATTGGGCATCAGATGGGAAAAAGAAGGCAAGAGTAGCAATCGTGATATCTGATTAAAAGAGATAGGAAAGGTAATTACATCCTGATAAAAGGAAGTATAGACAATGAAGACATAGTATTACTCAACATGTATGCACCAAATAGTATAGCATCCAGATTTTTAAAGGAGAAACTATTGGAGCATAAGGAGGAAATAGGTAATAAAACTATACTACAGAGAGACAATTGCCTCTGACAATTTCATACTGTGTGACCCTAGGCAAATCACTTGACCCCCATTGCCTACCCCTTACCACTCTTTTGCCTTGGAACCAATACGTAGTATTGATTCCAAGATGGAAGGTAAGGATTTTTTTAAAAAAGAAGAAAAAAGAAAAATTAGAGTTAATAGATATTCAGAGGAAAATAAATAGGGACAAAAAGAAATGCACTTTCTCCACAGGAGCACATGTTACATTCACAAAGATTAACCATGTACCAGGGCATAAAAACATTGCAAACAAATGTAAAAAAAAAGCAGAAATAATAAATGCAACTATTTCAGAACATAGTGCAATAAAAATTATAATTAGTAAGGGTACATGAAGAGGTAAATAAAAAATTAATTGGAAATAAAATAATAATTCTCCAAAATTGGTTGGTTAAAGAACAAATCATAGAAATAATTGGAAATTTCACTGAAGAGAATGACAAAGAGTAGACATCATATTAAAACCTATGGGAAGAATCCAAAGTAGTACTCAGGAGAAAATTTATATCTTTAGTGTATATATCATCAAATCAGAGAGGGAAGAGGTCAATGAATTGGGCATGCAAATGAAAAAACTAGAAAGAGAATAAATCAAAAGTCCCCAGATTAAAACTAAATTGGAAATCCTAAAAATCAAAAGAGAAATTAAGAAAATTAAAGTAAAAGAACTATTGAACTAATAAATAAGACTAGGAGTTGGCACTTTAAAAAACATATAAAGTAGACAAAGTACTAGTTAATATAATAACAAAAGGAAAGAAGATAATTAAATTAACAGTATCAAAGATGTAAAGGGAGACCTAATCTCTAATGAAGAGGAAATTAAAATAATTATTAAGAACTATTTTGCTCAATTATATGGTAATAAATATGGCAATCTGGGAGAAATGTATAAATATTTAAAAATATATAATTTGTCTAGATTAACAGAAGAGGAAATAGAATACTTAAATGATCACATATTAGAAAAAAAAATTCAACAAACCATCAAAGAACTCCCTAAGAAAAAAATCACCAGGGCCAGATGGATTCACAAGTAAATTCTATTAAATATTTAAAGAACAATCAATCCTAATACTATACAAACTGTTTAACAAAATAACAAAAAGAAGTTTTACCAAATTTCTTTTATGACACAAAAATGATACTGATTCTAAAGCCAGGTAGACCAATAACCAAAAATTTAAACTATAGACCAATCTCCTTTAAAAAACATAGATGCAAAACTCTTAAATAAAACACTAGCAAAAAGACTCCAGCAAGTGATCATAAGGATTATTCACTATGATCTAGTGGGATTTGTATCATGAATGCAAGGATGGTTTAATATTAGGAAAACCATCCACATAATTGACCATATCAACAAACAAACCAACAGAAATCACATGATTATCTCAAAAGATGCAGAAAAAGCCTTTGACAAAATACAGCACTCATTCCTATTTTAAACACTAGAAAATATAGGAATAGATAGGCCTTTCCTAAAATTAATAAACAGTATGTATCTAAAATCATCATCAAGTATACTCTGCAATGGTGATGTTAGAAGCCTTCCCAATAAGATCAGGAGTGAAGCAAGGATGCCCATTATCACCTTTATTATTTAACACTGTACTAGAAACACTAGAAGTAGCAATTAGAGAAGAAAAAGAAATTGAAGGGATTAAAATAGGCAATGACGAGACTAAACTATCACTCTTTGCAGATAATATGATGGTCTACTTAAAGAATCCTAGAGAATCAATTAAAAAGCTTGTGGAAATAATCAATAACTTTAGCAAAGTTGCAGGATACAAAATAAATCCACATAAATCATCAGCATTTCTATATATTTTCAACACAACTCAGCAACAAGAGTTAGAAAGGGAAATTTGATTTAAAATTACCATAGGCAATATAAAATACTTAGGAATCTATCTGCCAAGAAAAACACAGGAATCATATGAACACAACTACAAAAGACTTTCCACACAAATAAAAATAGAACTAAACAATTGAAAAAACACTAATTGCTCATGCTCATGAGTACAACAAGCTAACATAATAAAAATGACAATCCTACCCAAATTAATTTACAGTGCCATACATATCAAACTACCAAGAAATTTTTTAATTGAATTAGAAAAAAATATAACAAATTCATTTGGAAGAACAAAATATCAAGAACATCAAAGGAAACAATGAAAAGTTGTGAAGGATGGGAACCTACCAGTACCAGACCTTAAATTGTACTATAAAGTAGAGGTCATCAAAACAATATGGTACTGGCTAAAAGACAGAAGGGAGGATCAATGCAATAGACTTGGGGTAAATGTCCTCAGCATGATAGTATACGTCAAACCCAAAGATGCCAGCTTTTGGGACAAGAACCCACTATTTGACAAAAACTGCTGGGAAAATTGGAAAACAGAATGGGAGAGACTGGGTCTAAATCAATATCTCACACCCTATACGAAGATAAATTCAGAATGAATAAATGACTCGAATATAAAGGAAGAAAATATAAGTAAATTAGGTAAACATAGAATAGTATACCTGTCAGATTTATGGGAAAGGAAAGACTTTAAGACCAAGCAAGAAATAGAGAATATGACAAAATGAATAATTTTGATTACATTAAATTAAAAAGGGTTTGTATGAACAAAAGCAATGCAACCAAAATTAGAAGGGAAGCAACAAATTGGAGAAAAAATCTTTATAACAAAATCTTGTGACAAAGTTCTAATTTTTCAAATATATAAGGAACTAGCGAATTGAACAAAAAAATCAAACCATTCCCCAATTAATAAATGGACAAAGAACATAAATAAGCAATTTTCAGATAAAGAAATCAAAACTATCCATAAACATATGAAAAAGTGTTCTAAAGCTCTCATAGTTAGAGAAATGCAAATCGGAATAAATCTGAGGTACCACCTCACATCTAGCAGATTGGCTAATATGACAGCAAATTAAAGTAAAAAATGTTGGAAAGGATGTAGCAAAATTGGGACACTAATGCATTGCTGATTGAGTTGTGAATTGATCCAACCTTTCTGGGGGGCAATTTGAAACTTTGCCCAAAGGAATTTAAAAGAATGCCTGCTCTTTGATCCAACAATGCCACTTATGGGTTTGTACCCCAAAGAGATCATAGGGAAAAAACATGTGTGTAAAGATATTTATAGCCACACTCTTTGTGGTGGTAAAAAATTGGGAAATGAGGGGATGTCCTTCAATTGGGGAATGGCTGAAAAAATTGTGGTATCTGTTGGTGATGGAATACTATTGTGCTAAAAAGAATAATGAACTGTAGGAATTCTATGTGAACTGGGAAGACCTCGAGGAATTGATGCAGAGTGAAAGGAACAGAACCAGGAGAACATTATACACAGAGACTGATACACTGTGGCACAACTGAATGTAACAGGCTTCTCTACTAGCAGCAATGCAATGATTCAAGACAATTTTGAGAGAATTATGAGAAAGAACGCTATCCACATCCAGAGAAAGAAGTGTGGGAGTAGAAATACAGAAGAAAAATATTTCTCTGATCACATAGTTTGATGAAGATATGATTGGGGATGTAGACTCTAAATGATCATCTATTGCAAATATTAATATATGGAAATAGGTCTTGATAAATGACACATATAAGACCCAGTTAAATTGCTTGATAGCTATGGGAAGCAGGAGGAAATAAAGGAAGAAAAGAATATGAATCATGTAACCATGGAAAATATCCTAAATTAATTATTTAAATAAAAACATTTTTGCAAAAATGAAAATGATTAGGTGATCTGTTTATAGTATTCTAAGGTAGAAGGCAGAATGAGATTAAGGTGCTTCTTCATCATAGCCACCTGAAATGATATCACAGACAATAGAATCTGTATCTTTTCTAATGTCTTTATTTAGTCCCTCATGGACTCTTTAAAATCAAAAGTGACTGAATGTCATGTAATACAGATTATAAAGAGACAAGGCTAGTATGTATAGAATTGTTCAAAATGTATTGCAATAGAGCTAGAAACTAAAGCATTTCTTGTGATGTTCCATAATATCAGATACAGATGGTCAGGATGGCAGAAAGAGAATTGAATATAGAATTTTAAAGAAATACATTAAAGTTCTAGCTCCACCACTTAATAATTCTGTGACTAACCACTTCATTTAGGTTCTCTGGATTTCATGTGATTCCCTGATGAAGTAGGAATAATAATTGTTGTACTATTCATTTTACAAGGTTGTTGTGAAGATCAAATTAAGTACAATTAAGTGTAAAGGCTTGGTAACCGTATCCAAACTGTGGATGGTGTGAGTTGTGGCACTCAAAAAAAAAAAAAAGTTTGCAACCTATCAATGCTTTATTCTTTTCATAAAACTACTAAATACAAAGGCTTAAATTACTACTGCTATACCACTGCCCTATGTTGCAATATTATATTATAAAGTATTTTCTAAATAAAATAAAATAAAACAAATATAAATAAACAAAAAGGCACTTCTTAGCTATAGGGACCAAGCCCCTATGCCCTGCTTATATGAATTATCATCCACTTTTTAAACTTTTTCTCATGGCACTTCTTCTACTGTCCTGTGATAGTTGATCAATTTCTCCAAATCAAATACTATGATCAATAGCTACAGATGGAAAGTGTAATCTATATGGTGAGGAGAAAAGAAATAATAAAGAGCAAGGACCACAGAGGGGGTCAGTGAAGGAATTGAAAAGAATTCGGTCAAAATTTTAAAGAAAAAAGAAATTTTGATGCTAAGTAGAGTAGTTCCTAAAACAGTCTTACTTTGTCACCAGTATATTTTCTAATTGATTTTTCAATAATCATTAGCATCAAGAAATGGATAGAATGAAAAGGAAAGACAAAAGAATTGGAATTAATTGCTGACAGTACCCAATTAAAAATGACTTAATAGAAGATGACAGAGAGAAAGTTTGAAGACATCAGTTAAAATCTGTGTTGTTTGGGTTTTCTTTGGAAAAACTAGTGACTTTTTATTCATAAGTAACCTTGTTCTCTGTTACTGATATAGAAAAAAAAATTCCCATTAGCAAGAGACGACTGCCTTTTTTAAGGTGCTACTCTGAATCTTCAGGACCCTGAGTTGCTGAAGATAATAAAAGTAGAGTGTAAATTTCAAAAAAAAATCATAGCTAGCCTGGAAAATCTTCATGTGCAAACTGTCATGTGCTCTGTCTAACCCTAGAGAACCAGACTATTTCAATTTAAATGAATATCATCAAGAGATTATATTTTTTACCATTAATAACTCATGAAAATATTTCTACAAAGGCAGAGACTGAAATCTCCATTTTAGATAGTACAAACAGAGATGAAATTGTTTACCATTTGAAGTATCAACAAAAAGAAAAATCAATTTGTCAATCACATGTAGCATACATATTCTGAAACTACATAGAAAATATTTTGGTTAGCATCAAACATTGTGTAGAATTAAAACAAAATATGCTTAATTTTTTTTAGTTTAATTGGAACTCATGAGGTACTTGTGGGGAAAGAAGAAGAGATATATTGCTTTCTTTACAAAATTAGGGCCCTAAAATAATTCTTGAATGAATTATTCAAGTGAAACAAGCTTTCAAAATTTTTATGTTAGCAACCTACAGTTACAACAGTGCCAGGATAAGGTTGGTGTCCTGTTTTGTTTTGTTTTTTGATTTTTTTTCCCCTTTAAGATACTGCCCTTTTATGGTCGTTTGTTGCTTAGTTAAATAATCTTCAGCAGTTCACTCATTTGTTGCCTAAGTCAAGTTGACAGTTGACAAGATAAAGTGATTGGAATAATAAGGGCACCACGACTGTTCTCTGATTATGGGACAAATGTGAATTATCTGATTACAAACAAAAATGAAAATTGGGTTACTAGCCATAAGGTGCTGATATTTGCAAAAAGGATCCAGTATGTCTGAACCCATGAAGATGAGAGAAATTTATGACCTAAAGCTTAAAGCTAAAAGTTATACAAGCTATAGTTACTATTGAGGAGTTTGTTCAGTTGAACAAAGAAATAGCTGACAAGCATAGAATCAGAAAAGTCACCTTGTAAATCAATAAATGTGCCTGATATGTCATGCCTAATCAGATGTTAGTCAAGAGTAGTGTTGAGAAACTCAAATTTCCATGGAAGCATCTATTCAATACAGAAGCTATGTTTAGCAGTGAACTTTTCTTTACAGTTCCTGAGGCAGAAATAGAACAGTGAAGTTTATACTTCAAAGATGTGAGTTACTGTGAGCAACTGAGTTTTCTTGTTCATGTACTTCCTTGGAAGGTTTCCTTAAGTATTCTTTCACACAAATACTGTATGCATTGGTGGGAAAGTATGACAAAGATTCGTGAGTGTATTGTGATATTATATATATATGATTATTATACATTTTTGTGCATTACTTTTTGTACACTAATATTTTATTTCCATTTTGACTTATTTACAAAAAATGGCTGTGTTTAGGATCTAAAAGTGTGATAATTATGAGTAGCTAATAAAGTAAGTTAATGTAAATGTGATAGAGGGGGCTCAGGAGACAAAGTGGCAAGAGAAGTACATACCCTTGAGGAATCTGAAAGAATATTAGAATACATGGTAATGAATTAGTTATTTAGTTCTAAAGGAGTAGTTGTCCACAATTTGTGCAACAGATGTGTGAGGTGGGGATCAGTGAATTGGGAGAACACTTTTTTATGTTTTTCTAATTATGCTACCTTACAATTTCGTATTCTCTCTCTCTCTTTCGCTCTCTCTCTCTCTCTCTCTCTCTCTCTCTCTCTCTCTCTCGCTCTCTCGCTCTCTCGCTCTCTCCTCTCTCTCCTCCCCTTTCTCTCTCTCTGTTTCCTTAGAGAAAATATTTTTAAGGAAAAGACTGTTAAAAAAAGTAAAAGAAACTCAAACCTGTACTTTTCTGATAAAGAAATGTAAAGAGGTAGAGATGTTGTGGAACAGATAGGGATGGTAATACAGTGTTTGAAGTTAATATTCTACGTAAGAACTACTTGATAACTAAGAAATCATTTAATCAAGACTATGAATAATTATAGGTTAAAATACAAAATAAAACTCTTTTAAGAAACCCAAAAGTGTCAGTACAGTTATGTTACTTACAGACAATTAGGGTTAAAGTAAAATGTTTTGTAAGGACCAACTAGATGAGTATGTACAAATAAATGCCTTTGATATTTCCTACTTTACCATTTCTTCACAGAAAACTTTTTCAGAGAAGATAAGCATTATAAGAAACAAAGGTGAGATGCACTGTGGGAACAAGATGAAGTAAGATGTGAAGCTTCCTTGTCCTGCCAATACCTGCCACAAACAACCAAAAATAACTCTGAAGAATCAATGCTAAAAAGCAGCAAAAATAGACAGGAGTACAGATTAAAGCTGAATAGTCAAGGACAACTAGGGAGAAAGACTTCTGACTTCTGTGACCTGAGTTCCACTGCCTCAGGCACTGTGACAGGAACAGAGTAAACAGCATGGAATCAACAAGACAATATCTAAGGGCAGGATTGGCAACCTCACCTTCTTTGATAATCCCAAAAGCTTACAAAGAGAAAGATCCTTCTGGAATTCATTGGTGTAGGGCCCTGGGGAGAGGCTGTTTCAGTGGCAGCCTCAGCTCATGAGACTCCCACTGGCCCACAAATGGTGACTGAAAGAATGGGTACTACAAAGTCCACCAATGCCAGACACTAAAGTTAGAACCTCAAGCCTCTGCTGCTGACAAACTTTGGTGAGGGACTTTGGAACCCCAAAGAATGGTGGCTGGACACCTGTTCTATCTCAGGTCATGGCAATGGGGAAGGAGTAAAGAAGGACAGTGCACTGGAAAGTACAGTTAATCAGGGATTGAAGTCCCTTTAGTTGTGATCATTCCTAAGAGCATAGGGTCCCTGGTTGCCAATATAGAGGGAAGTGGCCTATCTGCTTGCAATTATAATTGCAGAATTGCCCAGAAGCTCAGGGATGGAGAACCTAAGACAAATCATAGATTGGTGCTTGAGTTAGGGATCTAGGATTTAATTAGACCCTGGACTATGAAAGTTTAAGTAACTAAATAGGGCCCAAGGGAAAAACAAATATACAAAAAAACTAAAACACATACCAGAACTATTGGAACCCTGGGAGTCTAGCAAAAATCCAATAATTAAATCCATGGATCTAGCCACTAAAATGTTTAATTTTTTAAAAATGATAAAGCAAAAGAGAAAGAACTCAACTATTGATAGCTAATATAGGAACAGAGAAGACCTCAGCTCAAATTCAGAGGAAAATAAAGTAAAAACACCTACTTCAAAAACAGCAAAGAAGTACAATAATTGGCCACAAGTTCAAAAAGAGCTGATGAAGAGCCTTAAAAATATGTCAAAAAACAAATGAAAGAGGTTGAGGAAAAACTAGGAAAAAAAAGAGAGATATGCAATAAAATCAAGAAAATTATGAAAAATCACCCAAATTAAAAAAGGAATCCAGAAATTCATAGAAGAAAATAATTAAGAACTATAATTGGACAAGGGGAATCAAATGATTACCCGAAACAACTAGAAATGATAAAACAAAAGCAAAATAATGAAATAATAGGAGAGAATATGAAACATTACAGAAACAACTGACCTGGAGAATAGATCAAGGAGAGACAATAGAATAATAGTTGGTTTCCCAGCAAAATTATGATTAAAAAAAAAGAGCTTAGATATTACACTCCAAGAAATAATCAAGGGAAATTGTCCAGAAATTGTAGAATCAGAAGGTAAAATAGAAATTGAAAGAATCCATTGATCACCAGCTCAAAGAGATCCAAAGATGAAAATGGACAGGAATGTCATTTCTAAGTTCTATAACTCCCAGGTCAAGAAAAAAAATACTTTAAGCCATAAGAAATCAATAATTTGAATAATGTGGAGCTACAGTCATAAAAATACAAGACTTAGCAGTTACATCATTAAAAGGACACAGGATATGGAACATAGCATTCTGAAAAGCAAAAAGAACTGACCTACAACAAAGAATAACAAATCCAACAAAACAGCATAATTATAAAAGGTAACAAATTAGATAATTAATAAACTAAAGGAGTTTCAATTATTACTGGAGAAATACCCAGAACTCAGTAGAAAATATGATCTACAAAAAGTATATTAAGGTAATGATGAAAGACACGCCATAAGCAATCCAAAAGATCAAACTGTTAGATTTTTATTTGTAGGATAACATTTTTATCCAGGGTCCCTAGGAATGGCATCATTGCATTGGTATTCTGAAGAGGTATGTATAAAATGGAAAACTTAATACTGAGATGAATGAAATGGAAAGAACCAAAATAGTAGTGGAGTAGATCAGGAGATTGGATGGAATGACTACCTTATATGGAGGAAGAATGAGTGGAGAAACTGCCGTGGAGAATCTGCCATTGAGAAGGGAAGGAAGGGTGAAAGGCTGATAGTACTAGAACCCCATTCTCATATGATCTAGGATTAAGAGAGAATAACATACAATTAGGAAGGTAAAAATCTTTAACTACAGAAAAAGCAAAGGGAAAGGGGAGGAAATAAGAGAGGGACTGCGATAGAACAAGTCAAGGACCAAGAAAAGGAAAGTTATTTAAGAGATTGAGAGAAGAATATTCTTCCTTCCTTAGATATTTTTTAAATTTATTTTATTTTTAGAAAAATTTTCCATGGTTACATAATTCATGTTTTCACTTTACCCTTCATCCCCTCAAACCCTCCTCTCCCCCGCCCCATAGCTAACTCACATCTCCACTGGTTTTAACATGTGTGGTCAGTCAAGACTTAGTTACATATTATTGATAGTTATGTTGGTGTGGTCTTTTCGGGTCTACATCCCCAATCATGTCCTCATCAACCCATGAGTTCAAGCTGTTGTTTTTCTTCTGTTTCCACACCTGTAGTTCTTCCTCTAAATGTGGGTAGCATTCTTTTCCATAAGTCCCTCAGAATTGTCCTGGGTCATTGCATTGCTGCTAGTACAGAAGTCCATTACATTCTATTTTACCACTATATATCAGTCTCTGTGTACAGTGTTCTTCTGGCTCTGCTCCTTTCACTCGGCATCAATTCCTGGAGGTCTTTCCATTTCACATGGAATTCCTCCAGTTTATTATTCCTTTGAGCACAATAGTATTCCATCACCAGCATATACCACAATTTGTTCAGCCATTAGAGAAGGAAAAATAGTGTCAGAGAAAGGAGGGCAAGATAATAAGAAAGGGGAGGGATATGGAGAAATTAGTACATATCAATTAATAGGAGGTTGAAAAAAGGGAAAAGAGGTGTCTTAGGATAAAATAATGGAGTGATTTTAAAAATCGAAACCATAACAAGAAATAGAAGGGTATGGTAATGGGGATGAGGTAGAGACTTTTGAAAAGGCTTGTAGAACAGAAACTAAAATGTAAGGGGGGAGCTGTGAATTGAAGGTAGAGTAGATAGAAAAAATAGAACATTTGAGGAGGAATACAGCAAAAAGAAAGAGAAGCACAGTGAAGAAAAACAGAACAAAGGAAAATATACAACTAGTAATTGTGGCATTGAAAGTGAATGGGATGAATTCAACAATAAAATGATAACAGACAGCAGAATGGTTCAAAAAGCAAAAGCTGACAATATTTTGTTTACAAGAAACATACTTAAAAATGAGAGACACATATAGAGCAAAAATAAAGGGCTAGAGCAGAACATATTATGCCTCAGCTGATACAAAGAAAGTAGAGGTAACAATCATTATTTCTGATAAGGTTCAAGTTAAAATAGATATAATCAAAAGAGATAAGCAGGGAAACTACATTGTGTTAAAAGGTATGAGAGATAACAAAGTATTATACTTCTTAAATCTATATGAACCAAATGTATTGACATTCAGATTTTTCAAAGAAAAATTAAATGAGTTATGAATGGAAATAGATAACAAAACAATAATAGTGGAGGACTTTAATCTCTCTCTCTCTCTCTCTCTCTCTCTCTCTCTCTCTCTCTCTCTCTCTCTCTCTGAATCTGATAAATCTCACCAAAAAATAAATTGGAAAGAAATCAAGGAGATGAATAGAATCTTAGATAATTAGATAAGATGATATATCTGAAGAGAATTGCATGGGAACAGAAAAGAGTATATCTTCTTCTCAGAGGGACATGGCACCTTCACAAAAACTGACCATTTATTAGGGCACAAAAATGTTATAGTTAAATGTAGAAAAGCAAAAATATTAAATGCCACCTTCCCACACTATAATGTAATAAAATCGTATATGATAAGGGACCATGCAAACAAAAATTAAAAATTGATTGGAGACTAAATAACTTAACCTTAAAGAATGAGTGGGATAAAGAACAAATTGCTGAAACTATAAATAATCTCATTAAAAAGAATGATAATAATGAAACATCATACCAAAACATATGGTATATAGCAAAAGCAGTAATTAGAGAAAAATTATATCCCTAAATACTTATATTTATAAAATAAAGAAAACATCAATGAGTTGGGAGTGTAATTTTTAAACAATTTAAAAACAACAAATTTAAAATCTCCAACTAAACACCAAATAAGAAACCCTAAAATTAAAGATACTATCAATAAAATTAAATATAATAAAATGATCAAATTAGGAAATAAAATTAGGAGTTGGTTTTTTGAAAAAATCCAACAAAATTGATAAACCAGAAGCTAATTTAATTTCAAAAATAAAGAAGAAAATCATATTACTCGTATTAAAGATGGAAAAGGATGAATATACCACCAATGAAGAAGAAATTAAAGTAATTAAAAAGAGTTAATTTACTCAATTACATTAAAAAAAATT
This sequence comes from Gracilinanus agilis, assembly GCF_016433145.1. Classification (NCBI taxonomy): domain Eukaryota; kingdom Metazoa; phylum Chordata; class Mammalia; order Didelphimorphia; family Didelphidae; genus Gracilinanus; species Gracilinanus agilis. The sequence goes on from NC_058135.1 coordinate 101,778,898, forward strand.
TAACGATGAAAGAGAAATGGAATATTTATGAAAAATAAACTACCTAGATAATAAGAGCAAGGAGGAATATACCTGAAAAAACTATTTTAGAAAAAAAAATTGAACACACCATGAATGAACTTCCTAAGAAAAATGCATCAAGACCAAATGATTTTGCAAGAAAATTATTCCAAACATTTAAGGATCAACTAATATCAATACTAAAGAAATTATTTCAAATAACAGATAAAGGAGTTTTGATAAACTCCTTTCCTGAAACAATTATGATGCTGATACACAAACCAAGAAGAGCAATACCATTGCTTGGTCTATTTCTCTAGGATCTTAGGGAAAGAAGAAAAAAAATCTATATGTTACAAAATATTTATAGCACTTCTTTTTGTGGCAAAGAATTTGAAACTGAGGGGATGCCCATTAATTGTGGAACGGCTGAATAAATTGTGTATATGATTGCAATGGAGTACTACTGTGCCATAAGAAATGATAAGCAGAATTATTTTTTAAAAACTTGGAAAAAACAAGTTAATGAGTAGTGAAATGAGTAGAACTAGGAGAAAAATGTACACAACCATAGAGTAATCCTAGAAGAATAAACTGTTAACGTTAACTCCAGGAAGTGAACAGAAAGGTAAAATATGATAGATTTAATTTATATGTACATGTTGGCTACCTTGATGATTTTTTTTGTGATATGATGTGGGTGTGAAGGGGCTGGGACATTGTATTGTAATGTAGAGGGGCTAGCTGAAGAGCAGGAAAAAAGTAGAGGATGGAATTAGGCCAGCCCCAGAGGCTATAGGCTAGAGTATAGGGTGTGAATGTAACAGGGATCCTGCACCCAAAATGGCAGAGAGATAGATGAAATTCTCCCTCGCCAGCAAAGCCAAGCCCCTTTAAGCTCAGGATTCTATGGTCTTGCCCTGAGAAAGGAAGTAATCCTATTGATGAAATGATGGGGTCAAACAGGAAGGAGAAATGGCACTCCCTGGACTCAGTAGCTTAATGGAGTTGGTAGCTGTAGCCTTCAGAATGTTCAGACAGTTGCTCTTACTTGGCCTATATTGAAGGTAAGGCAATGACTTCAAGTTCTTAGGCTTAAAGGTTTAAGGGATTTATTTGGTGATAATTGTATTCGCCACATCCCCTCCAACATTCATTACTCTCCCCTACACGCATTTTAGCCAATCTGCTAGGTGTGAGGTAATACTTCAGAGCTGTTTTGATTTACATTTCGCTAATTATTAATAATTGAGATTTAGAGCACTTTCTCACATGCTTATTGATAGTTTTGATTTATCTGAAAATTGCCTATTCATGTCCCTTGCCCATTTATCAATTAGGGAATGGCTTGATTTTTTATACAATTGATTTAACTCCTAATATATTTGAGTAATTAGACCCCTGTCAGAGTTTTTTTTTATAAAGATTTTTTTCCCAATTTGTTGTTTCCCTTCTGATTTTGGTTGCATTGTTTTTGTTTCTACAAAACCTTTTTAATTTAGTATAATCAATCATCCCATTCACATTCAGAGTTATAATTATCAGTTGTGTATTCCCCAACATTTTGGTATTCTCTCTTAATTTTACCCCTTCTTCTTAGGCTATTTCCTTTTAAACCAGTGATTTATTTTAAACCAGTAACCCTTGTCCCCTCCCTTGATTTACTACTCTTTCTACCCCTCCCTTGTTGTTCCTCTCTTTTTATATTTAAGGCCTAATGAATTCCCTCTCCCTTCTCCTCCCCTCCCTTTTTTGACCTCCCCACTCCTCTGCTCCCCTTGGTTTATCCCTTCTGACTTTCTCAGTAGGTTTAGATAGAGTTCTACATCTCAATGGATATAGCTACTCTTCCCTCTCTCAGGGTTAATTCCACTGAGAGTAAGGTTTACATATTACCTCTTAATGCTCTCTTCCTCTCCTTCTTATAATAGTATTCATCTCCCCCTTCCCATGCCCTCTTTGTGTGTAATAGAATATACTATTTTTCTCATTCATTCAAGTTTCTCTACTATTCACCCCACTCTTTCCCACCCACCCCCTTATCATCTTAGACCAATTAGTACTCCAACCTCTCCCTATGAATAATTCTTCTAATTACTATAATAGTGAATACTATAATAATGAATAGAGTTCACTACAGAGAATTACACATAACATTTCTCCATTTGGGAATACAAATAATTAGATCTTATTGAAGCCCTTAAAGAGGCAACTTTAAAAATAAGAGTTTTCTTTCTTTCCCCTCTGTTTTTTATTTACCTTTTCATGTTTCTCTTGGTTTTTATGGTTGGATATCGAAATTACCATTTAGTCCTAGTCTTTTCTGTGCAAATACTTGGAAATCTTCTATCTTGTTGAATGCCCATACTTTCCCCTGGAAGTATATAGTCAGTTTTGATGGGTAGGTGATCCTTGGTTGTAGACCCAGTTCTCTTGCCTTTCTGAATATCATATTCCAAGCCTTGCGGTCTTGTAGTGTGGAGGCTGCCAGATCCTGTGTGATCCTGATTGGTGCTCCCTGATATCTGAATTGTCTCTTTCTGGATTCTTGTAAAATTTTTTCTTTTACTTGGAAGCGCTCTTGAATTTGGCTTTTATATTCCTGGGAGTTGTCTTTTCAGGGTTAAGTGTAGAGGGCGATCTATGGATCCTTTCAATGCCTATATTGCTCTCTTGTTGTAGAACTTCAGGGCAATTTTGCTGAATAATTTCCTTTAGTAACGAGTCCAAATTTCTATTAATTTCTGCTTTTTCAGGAAGACCAATGATTCTCAGATTATCTCTTCTAGACCTGTTTTCTTGATCTGTCAATTTCTCATTGAGATATTTCATGTTTCCTTCTATTTTATCAGTCTTTTGACTTTGCTTTATTTGTTCTTGTTGTCTTGATAAATCATTGGCTTCTACTTGCCCAATTCTTGTCTTTAGAGACTGGTTTTCTGCTATATTCTTTTGATTTTCCTTTTCGATTTGGTCTATCCTATTTTCTAGCTGTTGAATTTTGGACTCCAATTTGCTTATTAATTCTTTTGATTTGGGGGCATCTTTTTCTAATTGCCCAATTCTAGCCTTTAGAGACTGGTTTTTGGCTATAATCTTTTGGTTTTCCTTTTGAATCTGGTCTGTTTGGTTCTTCAAGGCTTCCAGCCAGTCATTTCTGGTCTTCAATTTGCTTATCAATTCATTTGATTTCCGAGCCTCACTTTCTAATTGTGAAATCTGCCTATTAAACTGTTATTTTCTTGCCAGATCTCTACCATCTTTCTCATAATCTCAGATTTGAACTCTTTAATAGCTTGTGACCAGTTTTTCATTTTTTGGGAAGGTTTAGATATGATTACTTGTTTGTTCTCCTCTGCTGTTTGCTCTGTTGTCTGGATTTTTTCTGTGTAAAAGTTGTCGAGTGTTAAGGATTTCTTCTGGATCTTTCTCTTCTGGGGTTCTTGTCTCTGGCTTGCCATTGTTAGCCCAGTACCCTCTCAGCTTTATCCTCATGCCCAGGGTCTGTCTGTGCTCTTTGGGCTCCTGAGGTCTCAGGTCTAGTTGTTCCCAGGGTCAAGCCTCCTGGTGGTCCCCTTGCTCATTCTTCTGCCTGAAGCTCCTTTAACAGTCTCAGGGTGCTGCTTCCACAGTCATGCACCCCTCTGCACTGGGTTCCCACTCACAGTCCACGCCTGTGCTTAGAATCCGTGTCTGCAGCTGCGACCATGCCTGGCCTCAGGGTCTGTGTTGAAAGTCTGCATGTTCTTTAGCCTCTTGGGGTCTTAAGTCTTGCTGCTCTCAGGAGCACAGCTTGGTGACCCCAGGTAGCTGCCAATGACTTAATGGGTGCCCCAAACTTGCTCTAAGTCTTGTGCGCTGGCTTTGGCACTGTAGGTGGTGTGGGGGGGAGGGGGTTGCTCAGCTCGCATTTTAGTGAGAGCTGTTTCACCCCTTTATAGCTTGGAAATGCCCTGATTCCGCGTCCCTTCAATGCTGTGCCTTGTTGTGGGCCCCTTCATTCGTCTGAATTTGCTTTTATGTCTTCTTGAGGAGTCCTGTATGTGTGGGTTAGGAGAGGTTAAGCAGCTGCTTTTTACTCTGCAGCCATCTTAACCCGGAAGTCAGCTAACTAGTCTTGAAACACTGAAAGGTCTCTTATGGAGCAGAGGATAAGAATGGCTTGTGGGCAAACTTGACTCTGATAATGCTTGGCTGCTGACCCAGGACTCACAAGCCCCGTGCCATTTGGTGATGTTTAGATGGTTAAAATATATTCATGTTCCCTAAGAGATTGTTGGGTTCGCTAATGAGTTATTGATATTTGGCCAGCAATGATAGATGAACCTACCTGACTGAGAAATTTAAACCTACTTTCCTCTTCCCTCCTCCTGGAGTCCAACTCCCAAATAAGGAAAATGAGAAGAAGTGAAGTCATGGGTGTGGGACCCTTCTTATATACCCACACTTCAACTGTCAAGCCTGGCACCAGCCCCTGTCTCATGCCAGGTTCTGAGTTCTAACCGGGCAACTGCTAGCTTGCACCCATGAAATACACATGCCTGCAAGAATTATACCCTACGGTATTTATTATGTACATATAAAGAAAATCAAGCTAAAGATATAGAAGATTTGTGATTTCATTTGTGGTCCATCTTCTTTTCCTTTACAAATGTAAATCCTTATTTCATTTCATTTTATAAAATATGGAATTAACAAGAAATCTTTTAACTTAGATAGACATGGAGGGGTCTTCATGTTCATAGTAGGAAAAAATGTTTTTACTCTAAAAGAACATCTAAATCAGTATTATTTTTATACCTGAAGTTAGAAAAGCAAGAATTCAGTAAGCATGTATTCAAATTGTAATGGAAGCTGAATGTGATGATGTTAATAATAACACTTTGGTATATCTGGGGAGTGCTTGCAAATGGCAACTGCTTTTTGTTTTTAGATTTTATCTCATTTCTAAATCGTATAATTGAAATACAAAGTAAAAATTTGATAAATAAAATTAGTAGTGAAGAAAAACTCTCTGATTATATAACATCTAAATCAGTGATTCCCAAAGTGGGTGCTACCACCCCCTGGTGGGTGCTGCAGAGATCTACTGAAGCCATGATGGCCACAGGTGCATTTATCTTTTCTATAAATTGTTATTAAAATTAAAAAAAATTAATTTCCAGGGGACTAAGTAATATTTTTTCTGGAAAAGAGGCGGTAGGCCAAAAAAGTTTGGGAACAAATTATTTAGATTAACAAAAGATGCAAAGCTTTGGCAAGAAATATTCATGATGGAGTAACTGGACTGGAAATTGTACTTTCTGTCCATCCATGAGGTGCAATTTATGCAGTACAATTTAGTACAATAGTTAATTATATTTTGACCAATCAAGTCAGTAATGATTCTTCTATTCAGTTACATAATTAATCAAGCAGTGATTTGCTACACTACCAGATTTCAAAAGATACAATAACCCTAACCCAGTCCAAATATTATTTCAATAACAACCTTTCATTATTCAATATTTTTCAAAGATAAGTTTAATATGTTCTCTGAACTTGTGGGGTTAATGAAAACAGTATAGTGACTTGCTCTATTTTTCATCCCTTGTCCTCCCTTTCCACATCAAGGACCAGGGAAGCCTAAAGACAATTCTCCAAGTTTCTGTGTATGGGGATTGAGAAATCTAAAGTGCAGTTTTTCTGGAGTTTTAAAATCTTTTATATTAACTCACTAATTGCTGGTTTGTTATGGAGTGACTTCCAGGGGAATTTCTGTATCATTACATGTAGAGGTGGGACTTTCCTAGGAGTTTGTGGTGGCTCTGTAAAGGCTCTAGTTATTAACCTTTACTATTCTTCTATATTTTCCTGGGGCTGAGTAGAGATATTGATCACAATAATTCCAATAATAGGGAGTGTTGGTAAGGGAAGAGTCACACAGTGGGGTCTGAGTGGGATTTCCATCCTCCTGTTTTGTAGGTTTCAGGATCCATGTGTGACTTTGTCATTCGTCATGGATTTTGATGGCTCCTGGCACAGCTTAAAGTAGTAATGTTTTAATATGTGACAAAATAGAAATTAGAACTGCAGTTATGCCCCCAAATTAGTGAAGTTCAACATTTACTGTCCTACAACAATTTTTGGACCAAAGAAACCACGTTAAAAATCTGTGCTGTGGGAGCAGCTGGGTAGCTCAGTGGATTGAAAGCCAGGCCTAGAGATGGGAGGTCCTAGGTTCAAATCTGGCCTCAGACCCTTCCCAGCTGTGTGACCCTGGACAAGTCACTTGACCATTATTGCCTACCCTTACCACTCTTCTGTCTTGGAACCAATATACAGTATTGACTCCAAGATGGAAGGTGAGTGTTTTAATAATAATAAAAAAAAATCTGTGCTGCTACTTGGGCCCTTAGTTTCCTACTCTGTAGAAGGGAGTAGTTGACCCCTAAGGTCAATATATCTGGTACTAAATACATAATTGTCTTCTTTGAGTCCATCATATAACATATTAAATGGACATTCTTATGGGAAACCGGAGAAATCAATAAAAAAGGTCTTTAATTCATATTGGTTTAACAGATATCATTAAAAGATTCTGGAATATTTATATATTTCCTTCAATCTAGGATTATTGACTCATGATTAAATTCATGAACAGGAAGTGCTTCTGCAGGTTCATCTAATTTTATCCAATATCACAATTGTTTCTACTAAGAACCAATTAAAATATTTATAAAACACTGCCTTCTGTCCTCTCTTACCTCCTTAATTTTGTTAACTAGTGTTGCTGAGTAGGCAAGTTGATTTCCTTTCCAAATCAACTGAGAAAATGTTTCCTTCTTCCTATTTTTGGAGAAAAAGAATGATTGATTATGTTGTCTGAAACATCCTTGACCAAAGGTTGATTCTTGTGGTGATCAATTAATCCAACTGTAGTATCTGTCTGAATTGAGAATCTAGTAGAGCTGGTTTAACATCACAGAAAGATTCTTTCCCCTAATTTTTTAGTGTTATTACCATTTACATCATAATAAGTATATATATATATATGTATATATATGTTATAGGCATAACCATATGTATGTGTTTTATTTTATGTGCATATGTGTATTTATATAATTGATATTTATATAATGTGCCATAAAAAGGGTCAGAGCTTGAAGTCAGAAAGATATGCATTTAAGTCTTGACATAGATATATAAAGTGCGTAGGTAGATTCTATAATTAAAATGATCAGAATTGCTATGATAGCTACAGTACTCTGCCTATGGTCAAAAAAAGTTGAATTCCAAGCCTGATGCCTCCAAAAATTTTATAAACTTAAATACTGCAGATGATTCTCAAATATTTACAACAGAGTACTATTCTAGGTTATATGAATCCAAGGAACACAATGGGAATAAAATTAGGAGACTCTTACATAGGCATGCCACCATGAGGCTAAATGAAACAAATCATGGCATACTCTCTGAGAACTACTGTAATAAGTCACAAATGAGTTTTGATATGTATTAGTCAAGGGAGTTCTCACACAAGGAACTCTTTGTTAATGAAACCACAGATTCAAATATCTGTTATATTAATAGATAGAAGGATAGAAAAAAAACATATATACAGACACAAAAAATTATATTTTTATGTATACACTCATATGAACAGAATATAAGTACATGTCTGTGTAATACTATATTTGTAGATTATACATGTGTATGTTAGCAAATATTTTTGAACATTTACTAGAGATAAGCTAATTTATATATGATAGAGAGTATATAGGACACAAATGAAATATATATCCAAGGCCATTAGACTGGACTTTTACTCAATATAACAGAATTGAGCAATTCAAATAAGTATAGCCCTTTACAATGATAGCCTTGGAAGGCTATAAAAATATTCTAATGATCCTGTCATTATAAGACATATTTTTGGATCCAATTACTCCTTTCAAAATTGTTTCCAAGTCCATTTTCAATCTACACAAGAAAATCTTTCTTTAGTGTTACATTTTGTTTTTGGTCTAAAAAAGGATTGCCAAGTTTGATCCCCAATCAGATTCAATAGGTTTGGCTTGAAAAGTCTTTTGTTTCTTTCTAAAACCCAAATTCACTCTCAAAGACCCAATTTGATACTAAATGGATATTCACAAACACATGCCATACACTCAATAAGTACATCCAACAAAAGAGTTCCAGAAATACTCTGGCAATGGCAAGATTGTTGGAAAAAGTCTAAGACTTCCCAAGGTGACTTTGAAAGGGAAAACTCTGATCTGAGCTTTTATCTCATTTGCTATTATTTGTAAGCAACTTTAAATTTATAAGGCAAGGGTCTGACCTTGTTTAACAGTAGAAATAATCTGTCTTAACTGTGTCTTTGGGAGTTACTCTTTAGCCCTTGGGTACACTCAAGAATAAAACATTGGGAGAGCTGGATGGTTCAATGAATAGAGACCCAGGTCTTGGATTTAAATCTGGCCTCAGACAATTCCTAGATACATGACTCAAGGTAAGTCACTTAACTCAAACTGTTTTGTTCTTACCACTCTTCTGCTTTTGAACCAATACTTAGAATAAATCCCAAGACAGAAGTAATGAAACACTTGTTTTCAGAGACACTCAAAGTCAACTATCAATTTAAATTCTATCTTGAACAGTTTATGCCTGTTTATTCTCATTCTGTGGATATAGAGTGCATTCTCAACCAAGTCACCAAATTCCTGTTTTTTAAATAGCTTCCTTTTTTTGTATTTTATTTCTAGAACAATTTAACTCACTACATTTGGAAATGTAGTGGCTATCAATAGAGTTCATTCCACTAATAATCAGGTAAGCAGCTTTCACCCGTTCTGTTTCCAATATGAGCCAGTTTGTCCCTTCCTCAGAAGTCTCTTGCATGCCCTTCCCCTAGGAATATAATGGTGCTAGAAGATAGATTTCTGAAGTTTAGAATTCTTGACCTCAAGGAATTCACTAGTTTAAGCTTCCCTATAAAAAAAGGGGGCAGGGGCACATACATATGCATCAGGGCAAAGAAGCCCTTGCTTTTATTTTTAATTCATAGTTTCTTTTCCTTCAGTCTCAGATTTTTAAAAGTGAAATTACTTCTGAAACCTCTGAGTTTTGTGTATTTGAAAAATGTTGCTTCCCAATAGCATTCTCTAGATGGAAGGAACCACAGACAAGGAAGAAGAGAATAGAGAGGATTAAGCCTGTTATCTATTTAGAGGATAAACATTAAAATAATATCTTTGCTTCATGAGAGTTTGGAATTTGGGGATGGAAGAAGTACATTTGGCTTTACCTTATGCCAAAAATATTTGTCACATTTGTAATATAATCGACAAGATCAAAACCAAGAATGCTTAAGTGAGTGAACCCAGAGAAAATTGAGTTCATGACTGTTGCTTCCTCCAGTAAAGAGGGGTAAGAAAATTATTAGAGCCTCTGGAAAAGTCAAAAGGGGTAAAAGTATTGAAAATTATAGCATTAAGACTGCCTGCCCTTCAATCCAGCCATAGCATTGCTGGGTTTGTACCCCAAAGAGATCAGAGATAAACAGACTTGTACAAAAATATTTATAGCAGCGCTTTTTGTGGTGGCAAAAAAAACCTAGAAAATGAGGATATGCCCTTCAATTGGGGAATGGCTGAACAAATTATTGTATATGCTGGTGATGGAATACTATTGTGCTCAAAGGAATAATAAACTGGAGGAATTCCATGTGAACTGGAAAGACCTCCAGGAATTGATGCAGAGTGAAAGGAGCAGAGCCAGAAGAACATTGTACACAGAGACTGATATACTGTGGTAAAATCGAATGTAATGGACTTCTCTACTAGCAGCAATGCAATGACCCAGGACAGTTTTGAGGGACTTATGGTAAAGAACACTACCCACATTCAGAGGAAGAACTACAGGAGAGGAAACACAGAAGAAAAACAACTGCTTGAACACATGGGTTGATGTGGACATGATTGGGGATGTAGACCAGAAAGGACCACACCAATGCAAATATCAATAATATGTAAATAAGTCTTGATTGATGACACATGTTAAAACCAGTGGAAATGTGCGTTGGATATGGGGGAGGGGGGTAAAGAAGAAATTAAGAACATGAATCATTTAACCATGGAAAATTTTTCCAAAAAATAAAATATTTAAATCAAAAAAAAAAAAAAAAAAGAAAAGAAAATGTAGAAATTAAAAGAACCAAGAGGTAAAACAAACAAACAAACAAACCCTGAATGCTTAGGAAATAAGAAAAAGAAACAAAAAAACTATACCCTGAGACATTATCCACCATAAATAGGGAGAATTGGCAATTAAAAACCAAGCCACTAATTTTTTTTTTATTTTTAAATGGATAAGCAAAAGAGAAATAACAACCACACATAACTTCTTTGGAAATAAATCTTAGATTTCAGATTCAGAAGACAATGCAATTAAAGCATCCACTTTAAAACTTTGAAAAAAATGAAAATTGGTCTCAAACAACAACAAAAAAGAATTCTTAGAAGAGTTTTAAAGCAATTTTTAAAACCAAATGAGAGAAATTGGGGAAAAATTGGAAAAAAATTAAAACAATGCAAGAAAATTATGAAAAAAGATCAACCAACTAGAAAAAGAAATCCAGAAATTTGCTGAAGTAAACAATCATTAAAATTTAAAATTGGGCAAGAGGAAGCTGATAGCTTCTTAAGGCAACATAAAATAATAAAACTAACTTGAAAAAAAATGGGAAAAAATAGGAAACATATTATTATAAAAGCAACTGTTCCAGAAAAGAGATTGAAAATCTGAATGTTATGATTTTTTTTAAAAAAAGAAAAAAGTCAAATACTTCAGGCAATTATTAAAGAGAATTGCTCTGAGATTCTGAAACTGGAAGATAAATTAGAACTTGAGTTATAAATCTGCGTGTATATATGAACTTGCAAATTTCTTCTGGTTTTATTTTTTAAGATTCTTTTCTAGGTACTATATCTGAACCTTCTCAAACTACTTGACGTAAGACCAGTTCAAAAAGAAAATTTTGTTACAATAACTACTGAGAAATCATTTTCTCTTTTCTGTATTTGGGGCAGTGAATTATAAGATCTCTAATAAAATTGTCATGGAAGGAAAAGACAAAAAGTATTCCAATAAAATGTTGTTCAGTTCCTTCATTGTTCCATGAGAGTTTGAAGTTGGAAAACAATTTTCACTGATATTAATTCTCAAAATATGAAAGAAGAACTCACAGGACAAGTTTCAGAGGAGGATAGGTGGACAAAGCTGACAATATGAGCAATTCTCCTTCCTATTGGGAGAAGCCAGTTATTCAGTACTTAATTTCTCCCACCCAGAAGAAATAGTATCAAATTGGTAAAAATGAATGAGGCAAGCCAAGATAACATAAGACAAAACAAATCTGTCATAAAAAATTATATAAAGTACTCCTAAACACTCATAAAATTAGTTCAATTTTCTATCATTTTTTTTAATTCTGAAAGAACAATGATACTTAAGACATTCTCTTCTAACCAACCTCAATAAGAATGTCACCTTCTTAGACTTCATTGATGGGCAGATATAGTATCATAAAAAGGGCATAAAATTTGGATTTTGCAGGTTCGCAGATTTAGTTAGAAGGGACTTTACAGGTAATCAATTCCAAAACCCTCATTTTACAGATAAGGAAAATGAGTCCCACAGAGGTTAGTTTGCCTAGGGTAACAACCAGTAAGGTACTATGATTTCTTTTTTTTTTTAAATTAAATTTAATTAATTAATTTAGAATACTTTTTCATAGTTACAAAATTCATTTTCTTTCTCTTCCCTCTCCCCACCCCCCCTCCCATAGCCAACATGCAACTCCATTGGGTTTTACATGTGTCATTGTTCAAGGTACTATGATTTCTAAGAGCCCTCTCAGATCTAATTTCTATGAACAAAAGTGATATTAGAGATTATCCTTCATATTTCCATTTTGCAGAAAATTGAGACACATGAAGCTAAACAACCTCACTAAAGCCCTATTACTAAAGAATAGTGTGGGGGTGAAGGGAAGGAAGCTTGAAGAAAGAATGGATGGGAGAAAGGAGAGAGGAAGGTAGAGGAAGGGAAAGGCAGGTGAGTCCCCAGCCCTGGCAGGGGGAAATTGACCTGAGTCCTTCGGGGCTCAAATAAAAGATCAGGTAGCAAACTTAGGGTTTAGAATAACTAGGCTTTATTTAAATTAGAAAAGGGAAGGTCTAGGGAAAACTAGAAGGTAGATAGAAGGGAAAAAAAGGCACCAAGAGAGAGCTACTAGCCAAGTTCTACAGGGTTCAAGTTAGAGAGCTTCAGCAAGCCTCTGGGCTTGAGAAAGCAAAAAGGCATGCCCTAACCCTCTCTATTATACATTCCTTGACATCTCCCACAAAGGAAGTGGGAGGTGTTGGGGGAAGTTGTAGCAGGGAGCTCACAGGGCTTACAATAATTATAAACTGCATAAGAGACACAGTTAAATTAGAATCTAAGGCCAGAACCACTAGATAGATCAAGGCTTTTTTTCCCAAATTAAATGAAAATATCTTTCAAAAAAGCTTTCATTTGCATCTCATATACTAATAACATTATTATGATGAAAAAAAAACATTTTACTGATGTAATTAATAGTTCAAATTTAAATGTGGAGGGAATGCTATTGTAGACAGCTATTATATAGGATTATTAATAATGCAGTGATGGCACATGTTAGTTATTTTAGTGTCACCTCCATGAAAGGTCCCTGGCACACTGAACCTAAGACAAGTTTAACTAAAACAGCACTTCTAACACTATTTAAAGAATGCAAATTTCAGAGACCAGCTATGATTATGGATCAGAAGGAAGGAGGCTGGCTCAGTTCCCCCCAAAACTACATCTACAATGATCTAAATATCAAGAACTAAATAACAGTTGGGAAATCAAATAAAAATACACTGTAATTCATCCAAATCACAAATCCCACCTATTAGCAAGTGAACAGGACAAGAATTAGGGATAAGGATGGGCTGGGAATATAGATTCACCATCCAGAGCACTGAGCTAAGCCAAGAAGAGATAATCTTAAACTTAACTCTAGTCAAGGCCAATAGCACAGGACCTAAAGTATTACTCAGAGTAAACAATAAACTGAGTCCCTCTCTCAGGAAAGCATCACAAAGGGATCTCCTAGATGGGTTGAGATAACATACTCAGTCTCAAAAACTCTCCTAGCTAGTCTAGCAATGCCAGGATTACCAGAGTATTATCCTGAAAGAATGACTAAATTGCAAACAAAATTAAAAAAAAAAAATTAAGAGCTAAAATGAGATCAGAGGGGGCAGCTGGGTAGCTCAGTGGAGTGAGAGTCAGGCCTAGAAATGGGAGGTCCTAGGTTCAAACCCGGCCTCAGCCACTTCCCAGCTGTGTGACCTGGGCAAGTCTCTTGACCCCCATTGCCCACCCTTACCAATCTTCCACCTATGAGACAATACACCGAAGTACAAGGGTTTTAAAAAAAAATGAGATCAGAGATGACAAAGACAAATCCAGAAGTGGAAGATAACTCCAAAGCACTTACTAGTTAAATCTCAAAGAAAAACAAAGTTTACCTACAAGATCAATTGGAAATTATCTATTTCTAGAAGAAAATGCAAGAGTTAAAAGAGTTTTAAAATAATATAAGTGAAATGAGAGCAACAGAGGGAAAAAATGGAAAAGAAATGAGAAATATATAGTAGAGACTTGTCAAGAGAATTAACATTTTGACATAAGAGGTACAAAATCTTGCCCAAAAAACAAGCTTCCTGAAAGGATCGAATAGAACAGAGGTTGGCAACCTTTTTGGCCGTGAGAGCCATAAACGCCACATTTTTTAAAATGTAATTTCGTGAGAGCCGTACAGTGCTCACAGTGCGCTCCTGTAACAGTGCTTGAAAAAAATTGACTTAATGGCTCCTGCAGAAAGAGCCATATCTGGCCCTCAAAAGAGCCAAATATGGCTCAAGAGCCATACATTACTGACCCCTAGAATAGAAGCTAGTGATTCCAAGAGATGATAAATATCAAAACAGACAAAAAATGAAAGCAATAGAAGAAAATATAAAGTAACTCACATCAAAAACAATTCATCTTGAGGTAAAGCAAGGATGGTAGAAAATTTACTCCTGACCCACCTGATCTCTACCAGTTTACCATTCAAACAACTATGATATAACACTTCAAAATTAATTATGGAGCAGCATAATTCACAAAAAGATGAAATGAAATAATTTTTCAGACCAAAACCATTTAGACCAGCACAAAAATACTATTGCACTGGGGTAGAAGTAGAGCACAAAGCAGCACAGTACAGCAAAGCAGTTCCCATCTGGGTATCAGGCCTTGGGGGTAGTTGAATCAACATCAAAGATTGCTAGAGCTCTCAGCCACAGATAGTAAGTGAAGCTGGACACCTGCTCAGAAGGAAATTACAGGGATTCCTTTGCTGGCTCCGGGTGCAAGACTCTTACTACATTGCCTGTATGCAGAACCATATGGCAGTCTTGAACCAGTGTGTCAGGGTGAGGTAGAGAACTAATACACATCACTATTTGTGGCCTCAGAGTAATGGGGGACTCTGATCACAGTTCTAAAGCAAAAAAGAATGCTTCTGCTTGCAAACAAATGCGCATAGGCTCTGAAATTAGTAACCACACCTCTCCTTAGAATATACCACCTTGGAAGAATTAAAAGAAGGTATATCACCAAAGCTAGTTCTTAAGGAGGCACCTGAAGCCTAAATCATAGGAACTGAGCCCAACTTTAACAGTTTTTAAAAGTTAAAATGAAAGAAAAAAAGGCTTAGAAGTGAGCAAAAAAAGAATATAAAGAAAAACACAACATAAATTTATTTTGGTGACTGGGAAGAGCAAAACACAAACTCAGAAGAAGACAATAAAGTCAATATCACTGTATCCAAAGTTTCAAAGAAAAATATGAACTGCTTTCAAGCTCATAAATAATTAATGAAGAAACTCAAAATGGATTTAAAAAATTGAATTAGAGATGTAAAAGAAAAATTGGGAAGAGAAATGAGACTGACACAGGAACATCATGAAAAAAGAGTCAAAAGCGTGGTAAAGGAGGCTCAAACAAATATGAAGAAATTCACATCTTAAAAAAAGAATAGACCAGTTGTTAAAAGAGGCACAAAAATCCAAAGAGGACTTCTTGAAAAGTAGAGTTAGCTAAAAAGAAAAAATATACAAAAATGCACTGAAAAGAAGAACTTCTTATAAGGCAGACTTGGCCATATGGAAAAAGAGGTACAAAGTTCACTGAGGAAAAGAACTCTTTCAAATGTAGCATTTGCCAAATGGAAAAGAAGGCATAAAAGCTCACTCAAGAAAATCATACTTAGGGGGCATCTGGGTAGCTCAGTGAATTGTGTAATAAGGGAATAAAGCAAATGGATGGGGTTTGTGGGTCCCTAAATCAGTAGATGGGAAAGGAGGGTACAATAGTGAAGGTAACAGATTGAGGTGGTAGGACGCTGCCAATTCCCCTCAGGAACCAAAGAGAAACTATTCTTTTCTCTCCTTATCCCTCTTTTATCATTCAACCAATGATTTAGCAAAAGGTTTGATTAAGTGACAACAGGGTTTATTAAGTTTCAGGGTTGATTGTAAAGGACAGAGGGATACAAGTTTTCTCTAACAACTGCCTAGGGAGAAGCTTCAGGTCGTGGAGGGACACAGAAATGTGAGACTGAGATAGAGCCTGCTCCCACTCAGCCCTTGGAGGTTTTGTTGCCTTTAAGGTTAAGGAAGTTATACATAATGAATCAGGAGATAATTTGTATCAAAGGTAAGCCCTATTTGACTATGGGAAAACTAAGTCTTCAAAGTTTGATTGCTACCACCCAAATCCACCTTTCTCCCAAAACCCATAGGAAATCAGGAAGGGAAATGGTAATTGGAATAGGGAAGGTCAGGGAGATCCAGAGGAATTAGCTAAGCTACAAAATCTCGAGAGAAAAGGCACATATTCAAGGCCAAGTTTCAGCCCCAAGACTGAGCTCAGTTGATCCTTCTGCTCTGACTGGGCCTCCAGGAACAAGTGCCCCTAGTCAGGGCTCTAAACCCTCTCAACTGCCAGAAATTCTGCAGTTAACCTTTTGCAGGGTTGATTGCACCTCTGCACTACAATTGACAGCAAGGCCTAGAGATGAGAGGTCCTAGTTTTAAATCTGACCTCAGACACTTCCTAGCTGTGCGACCCTGGACAAGTCACTTAACCCTCACTGTCTAGCCCTTATAGCTCTTTTGCCATGGAAGCAATACACATTATTGATTCTAAGGCAGAAGGTAAGGGTTTAAAAAAATCATACTTAAAAATTAGAATTGGGCAAGTGGAAGCTAATGACTCTATGAGATATCAAGAAACAATCACAGTACAAATAATGAAAAAAAATAGAAGAAAATGTAAAATATCTCAATGGTAAAATGATTGACTTGGAAAATAAATACAGGAGTTCTGGGGGACATCAAAATTCATACTGTATTTCAAAATCATGCATGAATCCTGAAGCCTGCAAAGCAGGCCACAGAAAGGATGGATGCACCCACTCAGATTCTCATGTGTGATGCCTCTCTTACTAATACCCCTTATTTTTGGAATTATTGTGATTAATATCCCTATTCAGTCCCAGGGAAATAAAGAAGAACAGTAAAGACTGTTAATAGAGCCATTATAGGTCCCCTATAGACTCCTAAGAAGTCTCTACCTACTTGTATTATTACAGAAATTCCCCTAAAAGTCACCCCATAACAAACCAGCAATTAGTGAGTTAATATGAAAAATTTTAAAACCCCAGAAAACTGCACTTTACATTTCTCAATCCCCATACACAGAAACTTGGAGAATTGTTTTCAAGCTTCCTTGGTCCTTGATGTAGAAAGGGAGGACAAGGGATGAAAAATAGAGCAAGTCACTGTACTATTTTCATTAACCCCACAAGTTCAGAAAACATACTAAACTTACCTTTGAAAAATACTGAATAATGAAAGGCTGTTATTGAAATAATATTTGGACTTGGTTAGGGTTATTGTATCTTTTGAAATCTGGTAGTGTAGCAAATCACTGCTTGATTAATTATGTAACTGAATAGAGGAAAGAATAATAATTCCTGACTTGAGTGGTCAAAATATAATTAACTATTGTACTAAACTGTAATGCATGAATTGTACCTCATGGATGGACAGAAAGTACAATTTCCAGTCAAGTTACCCCATGATGAATATTTCTTGCCAAAGCTTTGAATCTTTTGTTAATCTAGATAGAATAATTATTGAATGTCAATCAAATGATTCTGTAATTCAGTAAAAGTTAATGTATGACTTCATCCATTATCTCCAAGAAAAGATATATGTTGAAAATGAAAATTCATGCCAACCTGTATGTATTCTTAAGAAAAGGGTATAAAAAAATAAAGCCAGCCCAGGGCTGACCAGAACAATCTTCGGGATACCAGACTGAAACTTTGTTCTCATTTGTCTCAATACTCTGACGCCTCCCCACCTCCCAGATACCTGGACTTGTGGGAGTAGGACTCCTGCACAGGAGAGATAATCTAATGATTATTAGAATACTTTAAAGTCAGGATTAAAAAAAAAAAAAACTTAGACATCTTTTTTCATGAAATTATCAAGAAGTATACTAATATTCCAGAGCAAGAGGGTAAAATAGAAATTGAAAGAATCCACTGATCATCTCCTAAAAGAGATCCAAAAAGGATAACTTCCATGAATACTACATCCAAATTTCCAAACTCACGAGTGAAGGAAAAAATATTGCAAATGGCCAGAGAGAAACAATTCCAATCTCATGGTGTAGATAACACAAGATTTAGCATCTTCTACACTAAAGGGTCAGAGGGCCAAGAATGTGATATTCCAGAGGATAAAGGAGATAGCACTTCAAAGAAGAGTCATGTACACAGAAAAACTAAGCATAATCTTTCAGAGGAAAAAAAATGGATATTTATTGAAATAGAGGATGTTGAAACATTCTTGATGAAAAGACCAGAGCCAAATGGAAAATTTGACTCTTAAATGCAAAACTCAAGAGAAGCATAAAAAGGTAAACAGGAAAGAGAGATCAAAAGACATTCAAATAAAGTTAAATTGTTTACATATCCTAATGGGAAGATGATTCTTGTTACTCCTAAGAATATTATCATTAGAAGGAGTACGCATAGACAGAGGCCAAGAGCATGAATTGAATAGAATGAGATGATATCTAAAAAATATAAAATTAAGGAGTAAGAAAGAGGAATGCATTGGGGAAAGGGTGAAGGAAAAACAGAATGTAGTAAATTATCACACATAGAAGAGGCACAAAAGCACTTTTATTGTGGAGGGCAAGATGGAGGAGGTAGGGAGTAAAGCATGTGAACCTGACTCTCATCAGAAGTTGGGTAAATATGTGAAGAATATATACAATAAATATGGAATAGAAATTTATCTTGCCCTATGAGAAAATAGGAGGGGAAGGGAATAAGAGAAGCAAAGTGGGTTGAAAAAAAAAGAGGGCAGATTGGGGGATGTGGTCAGAAATTTAACAGGTTAAAATAGGAGGAAACAGTATTTTACAAGTCTCCAAAATGAAGATTCAATTCTCAAATACAGATGGAAATATATGAAATGTATAAGACTGCAAGTCATTCTGAAATTGATAAATAATCAAAGGATATGAACAGACAATGCTCAAAGTAATTAAAGCTCTCTGTAGTCATGCAAAAATGATCTAAATCATTGTTAATTAGATAAATGAAATTAAAACAACTCTGGCGTACCACCCTACACCTAACATATTGACTACTATGACAGAAAAAGAAAATAACTAAACTTGGAAGGAATGTGTGATGCATTGTTGGAGGAGTAGTAAATTGATTCAACCTTTCTGGAGAGCAAGTTGGATCTATGTCCAAAGACCAATAAAACAGTACATACACTTTGTACCAGCAGTATCATTACTAGATTTATATTACAAAGAGATGAAAAATGAAATGGAGAAGGATCCATATATATGAAAATATTTAAAGCAGCTCTTTTTGTAAGACTGAAGAACTTGAAAGTGAGGTGATACCCATCAATTGAGGAATGGCTCAGTAATATGCTTATAAAGGAATATTTTTGTTATATAAGAAATGATGAGCAGGAGGATTTCAGAAAAACCTGGAAAAACTTATGTGAACTGATGCACAATGAAGTAAGCAGAACCAGAAGAACATTGTAGACAGTGAGAGCAATACTGTATGCTAAATAATTAAATGATATAGTTATTTGCAGCAATACAATGATCCAAAACTAAACAAAGGACTCATAATGAAAACAATGCCATATGCTTCCAGAAAAAAAGAACTGTAGAGTGATAAAATCTGAATACAAACCAAAGCAATCTTATTTCACTTTCTTTCTTAATATTTTTGTTCAAGTTTCCTTCCATAAAAGAATTAATAGGGATAAGGGTATACTAATACTAAGGGTATAACATGATTAAACATGTAAATTACATCAGATTACTCACCATTAGCAGGGAGGATAGGAAAGAATTCAAGACTCAAAATTCTTTTTTAAATTTTAGAAATTGTTTTTACATGTAATTGGGGGAAAACCAAATTAAATTAAGGAGAAAAAATAATTCATGTTTAAATGGATCAAGGAAAGATCAATTAAGAATTATTAGACTTCCTTAAAGCCATGAATTTTTTTAAATGGTCTGGATATCATATTTCAAGAAGTCATGAAATTAAACTTCTTTGATCTTTTTGAACCAAAGAGAAAAATGAAAATAGAAAGAACCCACTAGTTCAGTGATGGGCAAACTATTCCCCACGGGCCAGATCCAGGCCATAGTTTGCCCATCACTACCGTAAGCAATTCCCTAATCACTATATCCTGGTCAGAAAATTAAAAAAAAAAAACCATTTATATATGTGTGTGTGTGTATATGTAGACATATATAAAATATATTATGTATATGTGTGTGCATATAAATATTGTGTGTTTGTACATGTATGTATAAATAAACATGCATATATATGCATATGTGTATATTGTATACATCTATGATATTTTATATTTTTATATATCTGCATCACAAATAAAATGATGATACCTATTTGAGTTAAGGAAGGATCTTCCCCTACCTCCTGCTTTGAATAACTGATATGGATCATGACCTTTTATATTAAATCTTTATTAAAATTTTACCTTTTGAGGAAGTATTACCTCCCTCTTTTTTCATTTATTAAAACTTAAAGAGAGGTAGGTTGGGAGATGGGAGTTGCTGGGTTCAAATCTGGACTCAAATACTTCCTAGCTGTGTGATTGTGGGCAATTATTAATTCTAAGGACAGGAGGTAAGGATTTTTAAAAATTAAGACAGAACAGCAAACAGGTGGAAAGTCCAAGGGTTCCACATATAATCATGATATCAAGAAAATTTTGAGAAGGTCCCCACAATGTATATGAATTGTTATATTCAAACCCTGAGGAATGTTGGTCTCACCTTGATTGACAAGGGAGGCAGTTGGAGAGATCGGAATGTTCCCAGATGCTGTGAGCCAGGGGCAAAAGTCGTTTGGTCTTAGAGTATAAATACCCCTAACAGCCATCTGGGAGGGGTCTTTGACCATTTGTCATTGAGGTTCTCTCTCTCATTTGGACTTTGGTCCCTAGATCTTCAGGTCTCTGAATCATCCTAGCTCTTTAGGTCTCTGGGTCCCTGGGTGGTGAAGGGAGGAAGGGAGGTCTGAGAAGAAGAGGGTGGTAGGATTTGAATATTTCCTGAAAGCTGTCAAGGCTAACACATCACCAAACTGATAATAAGAAAGCTGAGAGGAAATCACTGAGACAGCTGCAGCAAGGGCAGTTACTTCTCTGATTTGGCAGTGGCCAAGCTGAACCAGAGGGCTTGTGAAGAACAATAGGTCCAGCTTTACTAAATCAATAGCCTCCAGCCCTGAGTGATTATAGATTATAGATATTAGATTGACAGGGTCTCTAATCCTCAATCCATATTCTGATTATCCTTTCCCTAATTAAGATCAAAGATAAAGTATTTAATAAGTACCTTCCTGAGTGGTCATTATATCACGACCCTTGGGGAGGGAGCAAACACAGTCAGATGAACAACATCTAAGGCTAATCAGAGCCCAATATTAATAATTGATCCAACCCCAGGTGGGACCTGAAAGGGTTACCCATCCACCTGACCATTTGGGGTCCTTCCTGGGCAACTATTATTAAAATAGGAAATTATAACAACTAGCAAGGGTGATTGGGGTTGGTGATTCCCCCATCACCAGCACCTAGGGAGAATACAAAGATACATTCCACCTCACTAGGTATCTCTATCCCCTGAGGATCCATTTCTTCCCTTTCTTTATAACAGAATTCCTCTATGTTTATCTAATGAGAGGTTGTGGGCAAAAGTTTAAGAGATGTGGCAGGCATGGATGGGTTGTCATTTGTATCCTTGGAGGAAGCATTCAGATCAATGAAATTATATTCTTTTGAGTATTTTAGCAGATTCAAAGGAAAAAAAGAAAACATCTTTTTCACAAGATCCTAGGGTTCAGAATTGGAAAAGACCTTAAAGATCCATCAAATGCAACTCCATTATCTTACAGATGGGGAAATCAAGGGTCAATGAAATCATGTGACTTTTCAAAGGTTTCTTCTCATACACAGTCAGTTCTGCTTTACAAATGTGTTCTGTAAAAGTATAAAACTATCCAAAACCATACTATAAATTATGGTTTATGTGGTTTAGAGTTTAATGATCAAAAACTTTATCAGTGAAATATAAAAAATATATAACTACCTCGGAATCTAATAAAATGGTAGCACAGTTTTTTATATATTTAATTGTTAAAAAATATCTAAATACTACAATGAATTATGGCCATTCAAAGCCTCAGGGCTTCTGCCCTTGCTGCACACATGAGCAAAGTTGGGTAGTGACAGACAGTCATCTCCAAATGGGTTGAAGTCATGGTGGAAAGGGGTGGGAGGTCAGGTGGTTTAGTGTAGCCCTTCTATCATAGCTCTCACTGGACCAAAAAGTAATTTAAAATAAACACATAAATATAATACTTTGCCTTGACAAAAACTTGAAGTTTGTATAGAATGAAAGATTGTGGTTTGTGAAATGGTATGACATTGCTTTCTCTCACTGTTTCTTATGGGTAAAAAAACATGCAGGAACAAATTTGAAGTTGTCAATATATTCAAAACTCTCCAATAAATCAATCACATTGAAACAAATTAATATTTTCAAATTCAAAATTCTCCAATAAATCAATCACATTGAAACAAATTAATATTTTCAAAACATGAGTATAGTAGAAGTAACTTCATTATTTGAGTACAACAAAATCCCACAGGTTAGTAGACTGAAGAGACACAAAAAACTCTTACAGTGATATTTTCCTTCAGTAAATATTAACTATTACCTTAATCACTATGACAACCAGACTGTTATTCATTAACTCTCTGTGACTTTTTAGGCAGGGGGAAGTTAATTAGAATAAAAATTCATCTTTAAACTCTTCATTTGAAATGATTCTATCCTCCAGACTACTTTGATTACTTAGATTGATCAGTAGTAGCAAACCTAAAAAGAAAGTAGAGTCACTAATATATATGTAAAGATTCTCACAGGTCACATATTGACTTAGTTTTCAAAGGTGATACTATGTTTACTGCATTATTTTATTTTCAGAAATATCCCCTAATTACATTTTAATATGATTCTTATTTCCCAAATGTAGTTGTGGGCCTCATAGATCTAAGGCAGCATTTTTGACGCTCTGACCCAAATCCTTAAAAGGGATCCAATGTTTTTGTAATTGATTTTAAATATATCAAAAGGATTTTCAGAAATCTAAGAGTGGAACATGAGAAAGTTTTTAAACTGTTAGCAATGTAATCATTCCTTTGTATCCCATAAAATTAATAGGGTCCAAAATCAAATTTTGGCAATGCTCTAATGAAACTCTTTCTCCTCCTATAACATTAATGAATTTTATAAATCCTGTACACCTACACCTAAAACATAATAGAAGGTAGAAAACAAGGGGGGGGGGTGGAATTCATCAACTGCTATCATGGATTCTAAATTCTTTTCTACTTATATTCACTCTCTTTGAAAAATCACCTATATCCATGACTATCATTTGTGACAATAATAAAAAAAAGAGAATATGTTTATTTATTTGGTGTGTTACTAGCATTTTTATAAATTTTGAGTTTGGTAGTATTACCAGGAGCTCAAATCAATTCAATGTAATCATGAATCATTAGAGTTGAGTCTTCATGGAAAATTGAATATCTCTTCAAAATATTTTGTGATATTTAGAAAACTGGGTCCCATCCTTCAAATAACTATAGCTTAGTATGCAAATATTAAGAATGTTAACTTACATCTGAGGTTATACAGATTTAAACTCTGTTGCCTGACTATTTTAGAGGACTCAGGCTCAAGTCTATGGTTTGCTACTTATTATGTACTGTGGAGCCTTGAGCAAATCACTTCTCTTTGCAAATGTTTTCTCATTTGTAAAATGAAAATGTTGAATTAAATTTGATTCTCTGGCTCCTTGCAACTTTAAATCTTTGCTCTTAGGGAGGATAACGAAGCATATATTTTTAAAAGTTGTCCATTATGCAAGAAGGAAGGAAGCCCTTTCTTTTTCTTTAAAAAAAAAAAAAGGGAGAGAGAGAGATTTATGGTCTTTCAAAGAGGATAAATGAATGAGAAAGAATAGTCAGTCCATCAATGCCTTCATTGACCTGATGGTGATCTTGTATTTCTCTAGGAAAGACAACTGCCCCTATTTCTGACATAGTATCCTAGTCTTCAGCCTGCAGAATGGCTTAGAAATGGTTTCAAAATTGTGTAGGATTCATGTTTCCCAGAGAGACTAAAACATCTCAGACATATGCACTGAGCAGCTGGACTTGAAGACCCCAAAGACTCTGCAAGCAAGCAGTAGCTAGCTTAGTGGAACAGGGGGAAAACTATTTTTATAAAGAAAATAGAATTCTATTCTTTTGAAGTCTTACTCCATCACCCTTCATTCAGCTCATATAAATTCAACCAGAATTTGCAGTACAGATGTATGATCTGGACTTCAGTGGTGAGTTGGACCAGGCAAATATATAGAAGTGGGCATTCATTTGGCACAGCAAAGCAGGAAAGCCAGTCACAGAATTGGCTGCATACCTGAAGGTAAACAACAAAACCACTCTCTTTTTCACAAACAAATGATCCTGCTTAGGATACAAGATGTAGGGGGAAATTTAATAATTGGTCAGACGGAAATGTAAGCTAAGAAATCGATGATAAGTTAATTTGGAGCAAAAGTTAGAGAATCATTTTGGAAAATTGATCTAGATATAACTTCTAAGGAGTAAACTAATTCAAGAGATTTCTGATTATGGAAACAAGGGGATATAGGGAAATTAGATCAACTGTCTCAGGGTGACCAGTGGAATAAGTTGGTGCAGCACAGGATGTGTGGCTCCTAGCTAAATAGGTTAAACTGTGAGTTTGTTGAGAGCAGAAATTGTTTCATATTTATTTTTCAATCTCAAGACCCCAAGTATAAGTGACTGGCACATAATAGGGACTTAATAAATGCTAGCTGATTGATTAATCCCACAAGACCCAAGACTCTGAAAATGCAAGTTTGGGGAAAATAAAAATGAACTTAACTGTGAAAGTATAATCAATCTCATCAAGTCATTAAGCATTTATTAAGTACCTACTATGTGCCAGGCACTATGCTAAATGCTGAACATATAAAGAAAGACAAGAAATAGTCCTTGCTCTTGAGGTGCTCACAGTCTATGCTATCATTTTACTATTTATAACTTCAGCCTACTTGTACTATTGTAAATGATTTCTTACATTGTAAAATTCTGACCAAAAATGCCACACTTTAGATAGCTCATACAGGAAGACAGCGCTGGAGAGAACAAAGGAGAAGGGTTGCAAGTTCAAGACTGAAGCTTAAAGAGGAGAATCCTGGTTCTTTGTATTGAAGATAATGAAAATGCCAGAAACTTTCTTAAATGTGTCCCTGTTATTTTATAATAATACATACTTATAAACCAGTAAATTGATCAAACAAGTATTAAAATATCTACAAAAGCCAGACCCTAAGCCAAGGACTGATGATACAAAGAAAAGACCAAAAGGTCCTTTTCTTCAAGGAATTTCTTACCCAGAAATGAAGACATATGACTCCACTGAAACCTTCTTAGCACCTCCAGCTATGAGGTCTCCACAGGACTTGGCTTAGCTATTTGTTATCTATTTGTTATCCCTCACCCTTGCTTATGATTGACTCAACTTTTTTTTTTTTTTCTGGGCTTGGTAAAATATCTTTGTACTAAATTTATATTAAATAGGTAGGATAGGGCCTCAGCCTTTGCTTTCATTGATAGAGATTGATAGATTCCAAAAGAAACATTCCTTTACCAGTACTGGTCAGTTTGTTCTCTGGAATGAATCTGATATATAATCTGGAATATAATATAATATATGATATATTATATTATTATGTTGTGGAATAAAATATAATCTGGAATAATCTAATATATCTAATTATTATAAAATCTAACTAGACATGCCTAGAGCACTGATGTTTAAGTGGCTTGTCTAGGGTGACAGTGGCGACAGCTTAAAACCAAAGCTTTGTGGGTTTTAAAAGATGGGGTATGACAGGGAACTACCTCTCCCAGCATGCTCCAGGGGTCCCCTCTCTACTTCCTGGTGTGGGATTGGTCTTGAGTGGACCAGTCCCATGCTAGAGGAGGGACCACACCCCTATTTCCTTGCATGAGATTAGCCCTGAATTGGGCCAATCCCGTGCAGGGGATAGGCCACGCCCCCCATTTCTAGGTATGAGAT
Source organism: Gracilinanus agilis (assembly GCF_016433145.1). Classification (NCBI taxonomy): domain Eukaryota; kingdom Metazoa; phylum Chordata; class Mammalia; order Didelphimorphia; family Didelphidae; genus Gracilinanus; species Gracilinanus agilis. The sequence continues at coordinate 101,804,839 of NC_058135.1, forward strand.
TGGTCTATATAAGGACCAATCCTGTGCCTGGGAGGAGCCTCTGACTCAGAAGATTGTGGGCATGGTGGGGGCTCTAGTTAATTTCACCTAGGGAACTGGGGTGGTTTTTCTTTTCTTTGAATAAACTTAAAAAGAGATCAGATAGTCAGAAGGTTTTTCTTTTCAGGCCTCACACCTTTTTGATGCCACAGTTAGCCCTCTCTCTCCTATGCAATACTACCTTTGGGCATCAAATAAATGGACCAGGAAATTTCCAGCACTTCAACTTATTCCAGTCAGTGTGGAATTAGCTTTATCTATGTTAATATTAATAAGAGACAGACCACCTTGAGATAGCAGTAGTGTTCTCTCCATATCAATGCATTGAGGTAAGATGTCTTTTACCTCAATATCTTAAATATCTTTGACTTTTATTGAAGTGCATAATCTTTTTTTTTTAAACCCTTAACTTCTGTGTATTGGCTCCTATGTGGTAGAGTGGTAAGGGTGGGCAATGGGGGTCAAGTGACTTGCCCAGGGTCACACAGCTGGGAAGTGTCTGAGGCCGGATTTGAACCTAGGACCTCCTGTCTCTAGGCCTGACTCTCAATCCACTGAGCTACCCAGCTGTCCCGTACATACTCTTTTCAAGGATTTAGATTTTAATTTCTGGGTATCTTAATAGAAGGACTTTTATACTTGCTGTGAACCCTATGACCTACTGAGAAATCAGGCTTTTTGAACATAACTAGATTCATCCTTAAATGACAGACCTACGGGCCAGCACTCAAAGATTTTCCAGATTGGTTCCAACTTCCAGGACTTGTGCTGCAAATCAAAGCTATGATGATACAGGACTTTAATGGGGATTAGTAGAATAAATATAGACATTATTGTTATTTTATTATTTCCTGTTACTACTATAATAATTATTTCCCCTCTTATAGATAAGCAAATCATGGCACACAGAAGAGAGAGGAAACAATTTGCCCATGTAAATACCACAAGTAATTAAGCAAAAATCTGAGCCTAAGATTTCTGATTTCTATTCCAGGATTCTTTGCAATCTATGCCCCATTTGACATATTATAGAAAATGTGCTTCCTACAATTTCCTTGTGTGTTGCCCTGTAAGATTTCTTCCTTAAAAAATGAGGCACATATAGTCTATTATTCTCTGGAACAACTCTCCAGGCCTGATTACACTCTTGTGATTTCCAGAGTCTGGCTACTCTGAATCTGAAGAGCCACATCTGTTTTTCTTGAGGCATATGTTGTGTGGTGACAAAAACCAAATTTATGATGGTCATAAAAATTCTCACAACTCTTTCTGTAGCAAAGCAAGGGCTTTTTCTCCCAAAAATTATGGGACCAATGTACTGTAGAACATGACATAGTAACTTGTTACCAGCATAGGATTGTGGCAGGGAAATGGCCCTATTAAAGCCTGCTGCTAACATATTTAGGAAATTTAGTTGTTAGAATTGTCGTCCCACATCAGCAAAACGGCAGAGAGTTATAGATCCAAGTCTCCAATAAGAGTTTGATCAGTTGTTGACCTCCATAGTCACTCTTTCTGCATGTACTCCTATGTTGGGTCTCTTTTTTTTTCAGGTATTTGAAGATTGTTTTTTTAATAAGGCCATTGCATTCTTGCCTAGAAACAAAATATTCCTGGTAACTATCATGTGGCCCATATATGCAATGAAGACAAAGATATCTCATGTCAAGAGTCTGCATTATATAGTCTTTTTAGTCTTTTCCTACTACATTTTATACAAATGTATTTATAAAAGTGAGCAGAGCTAGACGGATTATTTAGATAGATTTGGTAATGCTGTGGTCTCACCATATGTTGTCCCAAAGCTTCATTGGAGAATTGAGGGGGACTCTCAAAGACTTTTCTAGAAGACCAAAAGTCTTATGAATGCTACCATATTAAATAAGCATTCAATATATAGTGCCAGAATTAGAATCTTTTGGCCTGGGGCAGCTGGGCAACATTTCCTAGCTATACCCTAGGTAAGTCATTTAACTCCAGTTACTTAGCCCTTACCTCTCTTTTGCCTTGGAACCATTTAATATTTTATATTTAATATCATTTAATATCATTCTAAGACAAAATTTAATATCATTCTAAGACAAAAGATAAATGTTTTAAAAAGAGAGAGAGAGAGAATGCTTTAGCCTGGCCCAACCTAAACAAGAGTAAAGAAGCTCTTCATTAGTTGTAGGTTGGCCAGTAAGGAAAATTATTTGAACATAAACACAAATTACAAAAATGGAATTTTTTTAAAAGGCCCTTTGCACTGGGAAAAATCAAGGAGGGCTTCACAAAAAATGTCAGAATATCATAGATATAGAGCTAGAAGAGAGCTCGATGATTAATTCGTCCTACTGATTTTACAGCTAAAAGAAATAGAGGTCCGGGGAAGACTTGAAACTACATAGCATCAAAGGTGAGATTATGAACTCAAGTCTTCCAAATGTAGAGACAATATTCCTTCTTCTGTAATATTCCTTGAACCTTAAAGATGGAAGTAAGGTAGGAATGGATTCTAGCCATTTTTTAAAAAATTTGACAAATGGGGCAAAAATGCTTTAGTCATCAACAATGATTAAATGAATGGGTTCTATTTGACAGTATTTCATATAGGGTTGAGAATACAAATGAAAAAATATTCCCTGCCCTCCCAGATCTTACAATCTATGTATAGAGATAAATAAATATGAAATGTATGCAAAATAAATCAAAGTAATGTTGGGGTGAAGGAGGCCACTGAGAACTGGGCAATGAGTGAAAAGCCTAAGATAATATGTGTTTAGAAAGGGGATTCCAGGATGTAGAAGCTACAGAGGGAGAATTTTTCAGGCCCCAATCAGCATAGCCATGCAAAGGTAAGGAAAAAAATAAGTAAACAAATTAGCAAGCATAAGAGACAACAAATAGGACTAACTGGCTATAATACAGAGGAAAAATAATATATAAACAGCATGGAAAGATAGGAGCAGAGATATGTTGGAACCTATTTAACCAGATCCAATTGTTAAATTTGCAGGGTAAATGTTAACATCTCAGAAATTAAACAAATCAAGGAGAAAATATTAATAATGCAGATTAAACTTAAAAGTATGGGCTAGATATTTTTCTTTCTTTTTGGAGAGTTGCTTTTCAAACATTTGCAAACACACTCCTGGATAGAAGTCAGTTGAAGGACTTTAAAAGACAAACTGGAGTTTATGTTTTATCATAAAGGTAATATAAAGCCAGGGAAGCTTCTTGGGCAGGGGAATGACACTGTCAGGCTAATGCTGTAGGAATATCAATTTGAGAGGTAAAGAGGTGGGAGGGGATGGGGAGTTGAATGCATAGAATCCAACTAGAAAGCTATTTCATTTATCTATTTGAAAGGTGATGAGGGCCGAAAGTAAGAAAGAATTGTGTGCATTGAGGAAAGAGGATATACTTTCAACATTAAAAACAGTTGTCCATTTTCATTAAAAAAAACTTAACTAAAGTCTGACGTAAGAAACTATAATCTAGAATATAAATGGTCTCTAAATTGAGAATAATCTCATAATTTGAAAGGTTATTTTTTAAAGTGACTACAAATTACAAAAACTTCACATGGGTGGGGCTCTCACTTCCACATTAGTTTTTATATTGACTTTCCAAGGATCATTTGTTAATGATTTTAATCTTTTAACATGGAGTTCGCTGCTGTATTTGGAAAGGTTACTTCATCAATCACTATGCTATTATACTTTTAAAAGCTAACAGAATGAAAATGTTTTCTAAACAATTGAAAATATAAATGAATGTGACTAGATTCATGAAATTCAGAGACAGATCAATGGATCTCACGCCCTCCAACATTAGTTAGAACTAAAAGAAATGACAACACCATAAATGAGTAAATATTTCAGCTAATATGAAAAATAAAGCCCAAAGTAGTGATTTTACTGGACTGGTTTTCAACAGGCTATTTATTGATTCACAGTTCCAAAAGCGACTCTATTTTAACCATGATGGTCTATGTGGACCAGTCCGTAGGCTGCTCTTATTGTCTCAGTAACCAACCCAAAAACCACTGGCCAAGCAAAGAGAGCCACATTCAAAGTAAAGTGATGGCATACCACAACACACCCCAGCATGCGATGTAATGCAAGAACAGACATTGGTCACGTGTCATCACAACACTGTAACAATATCTCTAATGGGCTACATTGTCACATGGCTCCATCATGTGATATAAAACAACAAACCATGGTCACATGACATACCTCTTTCACACAACAGCATTACTCAGGTGTGTAATGACACATGACACATCCCATGTGGCACATGACACACCTGTCATGTGATGATATGCTTCTGCCACCTGATTACACATCCAGAATATGATGGCACTTTTGTCAGTTAATGGCACAAAGCCACATCATGCCTCAATCCAATGGTGACATGATTCGGGCATGTGATAACATATAACACATTTTTGCTATTGGGCAGCTTTGGCAACAGGAACATGTCATGACAGCACATCTATCACGGGACAACTTGTCTCTGTTGTATGGCAACAAATGTCTCTATTGTGATGGCATGTCACAAACTACCTCTGACATGTCAAGGTCCATGGGCACACCTGGCATATGATCACATACTGCTATCTATCTCTGTCATGTCATAACACATTGGGGATCTTGAAAATGGATCTGGAGCTGGATTTGAATGTTGGACTTTATGGGTTCCAAGTTTCCTTCCACTTTTAAGATTTTATAATACTAAGTCATAGCACGTGATTAGCACGGGCTTATACTTCTTTGACACTTTAGTGTGCTGAGAATGTTCCCCGAAACTGAAATATTATTGAAAAATTGACTCAATATTTTTTGTATTTGGCTTAACCAAAAAGAACTTGACCATTTTAACATAAAACAGTTATAATAGTCATGTTTTCCAACTAAACTGAGCATAACGAGACTAAGCTATCACTCTTTGCAGATGATATGATGGTCTACTTAAAAAATCCTAGAGAATCAACTAAAAAGCTAGTAGAAATAATCAACAACTTTAGCAAAGTTGCAGGATACAAAATAAATGCACATAAATCATCAGCATTTCTATATATTTCCAACACATCACAGCAGCAAGAGGTAGAAAGA